>NC_143576.1:262726892-263093389 GCF_048544385.1 Mastigoproctus giganteus | reverse complement strand
TGTTCTCAAAACCTGTGCTCCTGAACTTACTCCTGTTCTTTGCCGCCCTTTTTCACTTTCTTATTCCAAAGTTGTTTTTCCTTTTTGGAAAATTTCCAAAAAGCTTGGAAATTTGCTCATATCCAGCCAGTTCCTAAAAAAGGTGACAAATCCCTCCCATCCAATTATTGTTCCATTGCAATGACTTCTACACTTTCTAAAGTAATGGAGAAATCAATTAACTGCCAACTCTTAAACTAACTAGAAAACTTCTGTCTGATCAACGATTGCCAGTATGGATTGTGGAAAGTGGAATGCATTGTGCTAGCAACCCCTAGCATTTTTGCTGTTATGGGCATTGCATCAGGCATACATGTAAAATTTTCTTATTTTTGCCGATTGCAATAAAGATTCCATCAGTGTTGATCCACTAGTGATATTGTGGCTTACGTTACCCATTTATGAAGAAATTCAATGGAAAAGTTCGGTGAAACATAAGCAGTTGCTCTTGACATCTCAAAGGATTTCGATCGTGTTTGGCATAAAGGTCTCCTAAAGAAGTTTCCATCTTATGGTTTGCCAACTGTTTTTGTAATTGGTTATGCAGTTTTCTCTCTAATCGCTCACTGAGAGTGATAGTAGATGGCTCTCCATCCTCTAAGTTTTCCACTAATGCTGGTGTCCTCCAAGGTTCAGTTCTTTCCAACTCTTTTCCTCTTGTATATTAATGACCTTCCATTGACTGGAAATCCTATCCATAGTTTTGCCGATGATAGCACAATGCATTCCACTTTCCATTTTGAGAAAATTTGCCTTCTCAATCAGCTTCAACTTCTCGAATATCCGCTACCAATTCCTTAAATGCCGATCTCCAGGTAATTCTCCTGTGGGGCAAAGACAACTTAGTTGATTTCAATCCTTCTAAAACTCACTCTTGTCTTATACTTGCAAAAAGGATTCTTCTGCTCCTATGCTTATCTTTGGTGACACTCCGATTTCTAGGCAAAATGATACATCTCTTTTGGGGATTACCCTAACTTCAAATCTCTCTTGGCACAAGCACATTAAAAATATTGCTTCCTCTGCATCTAAAAAAACTTGGTTTTCTCTTTCGCTCTCAGCGTCACTTTTCTTCCAAACAGCTGTTCACTCTGTATAAATCGCAAATCTGCCCTACCATGGAATATTGTTCCCACATCTGGGGCGGTGCTTCCAAAACCTCTCTCAGGCTTCTATATTCCATTCAGAAGAGGGCAGTTAGGTTAATTAATGACTCCTCTCTAACAGTCTCTCCACTCGCTATCTCATAGATGTACTGTTTCTGCTGTATGCCTTTTCTACAGATACTTCCATGGGCACTGTTCTTCAGAATTGGCTTCTATAATTCCCGATCTCTTTCAAAACAGTCTGAACACGTGCTGCCACCAGCCAACATCCATTTAATGTGCAACTTCAAATTCACAGAACCAACTTTTCATTTTCCTTGTTTAATCATTCAACTGCACTTTTCTGGAACAACCTTCCTTCGCACGTATTTCCTGAAAATTACAGTCTACAGAAGTTCAAGTCTAATATCAACATATATCTTCTTTCATGTTCTCAATCACCAACCCAAGCACGGTACTAAAGGTTCTAATGCCTCTTGTGCTTGGAGTTTTCATAAAAAAAAAAAGCTTATACAACATCAGCCAAAAAAAATTCCCATTTCTCCCATACATTCACTCCAAAAGTTAGGCTGTTCGCCTAGATTACTATACATTAAAGTGACGTTTTGGGTATCTTACCGATACCCATCATTAGACCATGCCATTGGGGAAATAGAAACAAATTTTAGATATTTCAGAATATTACCAATACTACAATTACCAAATTTTTTACATACAATTACAACTATTAATCTTTTCTATTTCCCCAACAGCAGGTATGATGATGGGTATCGGTAAGATACTCAAAACATCACTTTAATGTATAGTAATGAAGGCGAACAGCCCAATAAACTATATTATTAATTTCACATGGTATTAATATAATAATAACCTTAGATGGAATTTTGTTCCAGCAATCAGCTACCTGCTGGCTAAAGGCAAATTTCCACACATCTATTCTACAACTGTCTTTCCTCAATTTCAGTTTATGCTCCCCTCGGGTTTGTAATCTGGGCAAGAGGAAGTAGCCCATCAGCACTGAACCTGCTCAAGCTATTCAAGGCTTTATACACCTCAATCAGATCACTTTACAGGTGCCTAGTCTCCAGACAGTGAAATTTGTAGAACTTAGCCTTTCTTGGTAAGCACCCCTTTATCCCCTCACCAGTCTTGTTGCCATTCTCTTTACTCGTAGCAACTACATCCTTCCTAAAATGGCCTCCAGACCTGTATGCAGTATTCAAGGGGTGGCCCAACCATTGCCTTATACAAAGGGATAATCACTTCCTTTTCCCTACTAGCAAAATTCCTGTAAACCATTAATAATACCCCATGACTTGCCCTGGCAGCCTGTCTGCACTGCTCAGCAAACTTCACATCTGACTGCACAATTACCCCCAAGGTCTTTTTCATTATCTGCTACCCTGAGCATAGTACCACACAGTTGGTACAATTTCTCTGGGGTTATTCCTACCCATATGCAGCACTTTGCATTTATCAATGTTAAACTTCAGTTGCCACATATAAAGGAGTCATAGCTAATTACAAACAGTAACACTACTGTCAAATTTTAATTATTAAAATTATTGTCAAAAATCTTACAATTCAGTCCATTACTTGCTATAGAAATGATCCTTGAACTGTTTATTTTTATATACCTTATTTTAAGTCACTGGCTCTGTCATCAAATCTGCCATTTGCTTTTTTAGTCTCTTATAATAGAGATAGAAGGCTGAAATTCTGTACATATTCCTAATTTGTGTGACAATGCATTGTGTCAAAATTTGAGCTAAATCTATCAAGCAGTGCACTGTGCAGCCATATACATATATTGGCTACCTGGATTTATACCTGACCCAGATTTCAGACCTTTTCCCCACTTCTTATATGATTAGATGAGTGTAATTTTGTAAATTATCTCTTTTGATGTAATCATACTTTATTTATATAAAAATGTATGAAAAATTCTATTCATTAAAAATAAAATAAGAAAAAAAAATATATAAAAAACAATTTTCAAAAATATACCTTAATTCCAAAAAACTATAAGGTGTGGCCTTTACCACTGAAACATAAAATGCCTCATTTTAAAAAAACTGTATAAAGGCCAAACCTTATATTTTATCAGAATTAAGGTATATATTTTTAAAAAAAAATTTTTTTTTAATTTATTTTTTTATAAAGAGGTCTTCATTAGCATTAGTAGAAGCATTTGATGCAAGAAAGCAAGCTTATGCAGCATCAGCCAAAAAAAAAAAAAATAAAATAAAATAAAATAAATAAATAAAAAAAAAAATAACCACTTCCACTTCACCCCTCTGTTCGTTCGAAATACCTGTCCAGCTGAGCCTTAAACTTATTTAGGCTATCAACTTCCACAACAAGAGATGGAAGTCTGTTCCACCAACCAACCACCCGCTGGCTAAAGGCAAATTTCCACACGTCTATCCTACATCTGTCTTTCCTCAATTTGAATTTATGCCCTCTCAGGTGATTATTCTGAGCAAGAGGGAGAATCACATCAGCATTGAGCATGCTCAAATAATTCAAGGCTTTATAGAGCTCTATTAGATCATGTCGCTGGTGCCTAGTCTCCAGACACTGTAATTTGCAAAACTTAAGCCTTTTTTTTGTAATAGCACCCCTTTGTTCATTTTACAAAAAAATTGAGTTTAATGAGATTTGAGCAATATGAAAAATATTAATATGAGAGGTATGAATAATAAATAATGGGAGATATAACTAAAATAAAAATTGACAGCTAATCTTATATGAAGTCAGTGAGAACTAGACCCTTTCACAAGGTAGGCATTGAACTTCAGACCAGAGAGACAGCATTTGTCAATTGTGGGTGGGACAAATGTTTCATGAAATTATACACACTAGTGTCCTACTTTTAGTACTTGCTGTTTATTAAGGGTTTTCATTTATATATCATTTTCACAAGGATTTTTTAAATAACAATAGTAATTACTAGAAATTTATTAAGAAATCTACATTTAAAAATGCAGTTACCACAAACAGAAAAGAAATATAAAAATTACAATGTCAAATTATTAGATAACACTCCAAATAAAGAAATAAAATATTAAATTAAGGTGATTTTTGAACTAGGCCAATTTTGGTAGCATCAATGTCTGCTAAAATGTTTTGTTGTGATCACTCACAAGTTCCTTCTCGGTCAGCTTCTATTCTGTTTTTGATTTTACATTTAATTTTGAAAACAGCTCATATATGAACACTCTTGATTAGGGTCATTTTGGAGACGATGGGGGAGATTTTGTCCTGCTCCCAAATGAAGAGAAATGACACACACGTGATAATCAAATGTTACTTAAGTAGCAAACCAAAGTTTTATTTCAGGGTAAAATATAAAGGCTTAGAAGGTCATTACACGTTACATGAAAAGGGTCCCATGGCCAGAGTCCAGCTCATTGGTTATATACCAGATCTAGACAAAGTTTATGACTCTCCTTATTCATTACGACTGTGGTATTTTAAGCAGTAATTTCCGAGGTTAATTCTGTATATGAAAACTTCGACAAAAGAAATTGTCTCCATCTTGCATTAGTCCTTTCACCCTAGCTCACGACACAAAATCCCACCCCCCTCTAAATGTGTAGCTCTTACCTCCCTCGCTACCAGACATATACAATATAAGCCCGAAGCATAAAATTATTTCACAAATTTCTGTTTTGGAAAACAATGTATAAGTGCTAATTTCCAATTTCAGAAACTTCTTGAGGAAAAATTATTTACCACAATATAAAGTCAGCCAAATCAACGAAAACGGAAAAGGCAGCGAAACGGATTTACACGCCCACAAAGTAATGACCGGTATTTAATACAAAATGACAACGTGCGATCCACCTGTCTAAACCCATTTCAAAGTTGGTTGCTCACTCTATTACGAGTGACGTTCGGCCGATTTCATTTCAACTAAGGAAAGATGTTTTTTCCTTTCTTTCTTTTATTATTATTTTGAATAAAATCGAGAGATTCAAACTATTATAATGACTAATACATAATAACATTAAATACCTCCTAAACAACTTTCACATACCGGCTTTAAACTGCAAGTGTCAACACCCGCCTCCGGAACGCAATGAATCCTGGTTGTTTCTCAAAATTGATAAGTTACAAACGTTCATCCTATCTTATCTCATTTAGTGCACTCGAGCTCAAATACCGAATAGAGGGTTTCCTCCTGGTTAAAACGTTCCAATTTTTCAAGAAAGAAAACAATAGAAAACTGTTTTTAGAAATATATCAATGTCTGGATCGTTTATATCACAATTAATTGCACTAAAATAATGAATGTAAAAATTCTAATTCACATAATAGTGGCATAGGTAAAATATGGAACATGGGAAAGAAGGGGTGGAATCCATGCGACCTGGCTGCGGGAGGAAAGGCGTCATTTTAGATTAACTTTATGTAAAAACCATGTACGCGCAGTGGTTAAATTCACCATCCTCCACTCGACAGGTGGAAAAAGCCCGGGTTCGAATTCCCTCAACAACGCGATTAACTTTTATGGGTTTTTCAACCTCGTGGCTGAGCTAGTCTCGGGCATAGATAGCAAGGTCCTATCATCTCGAAACTTGGGGTTTTCGTTCAGCAAAATAAGCAAATCGACCAGAGAACACACATAACACAGATGAGTAGATGATATCACCGAGGGTGACCCCAATAGGTTAGTTTTTTTTTCTTTTTTTTTTATATGCAATGAACGTTAAATTAAAAAATCTCTGAAAACATAAGAAACATTTTATTAATTAAAGATTTTTGTAGCTCACCAAATTCATTAAAACATTGCATATTTTCTGTTTTACCTACGACTTCTTTTAAAGGAGGAAGTCGTGGGTCATTTATACTATTTATTTATTAATCTAGACTGTTTATTTATTTATTTTCAATAAAACAGAATAGGCGTATGCACCTTAGTCAGCGTGGTACATTGACCCCCGTCACTCATTTAAAGACGTCAGGGTTCGGTAGCGGAGAGTATTATAGTGTAATTGGTACTGAGGTATTAATTCAATTACTATCAGTCACATAAACCCCAGGGGCTCACATCTGGTGAGTATGGGCTTGGCACACCCAGGGTTCTCAGCTGGATATCATCATTCTTCTCTTTCTTGGTGATTCCTTCTACTTTTGAATCTCTCTTTCTCTCTCTCTCTTTCTCTCTCTCTCTCTCTCTAATTTTTTTTTTTTTTTTTTTTGGTTGGTGCAGCATAAGCCTCTGGCTTCCTTGCACCATATAGCTAATAATAATAATAATAATAATAATAATAATATATCATCATCATTTTATCATCCACCAGAAAAGCTATCAGAATCCGATCCTGTCTCGGTTCGATACCAATCGGAGACTAGATGATTTTTTTAGGCTTCTTCAATAAGGGACATAATCATCCGATCTCAGCTAGAGAGAGCAAGGTTCCTCCCCCTTGATTTATTCCATGCTTTACTTCCGCAAAACACGAAACCTGGCCTATGAGTACATACATACAAAACACACTTCATCCGTATTTGGATTAGTCATCCAATATTGGGGGGGGGACGAAGTGGGAGACGACTATGAAAGGAACCGAAAGTACTACCTTAACCACTGTGGCAGTCGTGTGATCACGTCATATCTGGCGAACTACAATGATGTTTCGTCTGCGAGGGGTAGCACAAGGTATCGTCCCCGTCCTCCCGACACCGGGTGAAAAAGGCCTGTGTTCGAATCCCGTCGATGACGCGAGAAACTTTAATCTGCTTTTTTTTCGCTCCATGGAGGAGTTAGTTGGTCTCAGGCGTAGATAGCAAGGTGTATCCCCCCTGAAACTGGGGTTTTTCGTCCGGCAAAACATACAAATCGACCATAGAATACACACAATCAACATACACATGACACACAGCGGCAGATGACTTTAATTATTCGTGTGGCCTAAAAAAAATAATAATATTATTATTATTTTTTTAGTGATGTTTCTCAACCTGGAGTATACTCCGTTACTCGAGATATGATGACCAGCGAATTTAATAATAATGGTTATAACGCCGGACCACTAATGTGATGAACCCGAGCTCGAAACCTGCTGGGGGAAAAAAGTCGAGAGGAAGAAAGCGAAAGTCTCTTCATCTGACCTACCAACCCCAAGGTTACAGTGGTGGCTGAGGCAGTGAGCACTATATGGTGTCATTCCCACTACCAATAACCCACCACTTAGTGCAAAAAGCCAAAGCTAAACAGGTCCACCTCCATAGCTGGATGAAAATGAGAGATAGAAATATTGAACAAACTCCACCGAATGTGATGCAGGATAAAGTCAGAGGGGTCCTGTTTTTGTTATTGGATTTTAGGTGCATCGGCAACTAAGGCCATGTTGCTGCTTGTATATTGTCTGTGAATTGTGCGTATTCTGCGGCCGATTTTCTGGTTGTAGGACGAAAAACCCGAGTTTCTGGGAGAAAGAAACAGAGGGGGTTCTCTCGAAACGTCGGAGACATATCCCCGAGGAATAAAGCGGCGCAAGTGACGCAGTCCCGCCATAGGGCTAACACAATGGAAGAGAATACCATCTAGCACAACCAACTGGAAGTGCTTCCTGTGCAACTGCACTAGTTACCTCCAGGAAAGAAGAAAAAGCCAACGCGTGAAGCGGAGCATCGAAATGAACACGTTTGTCATGCGAGCCTACTACGAAGTAACCAAGCTAGAGATCGAAATGACAATGTACAGGATGAAACTACATACCAAGTGGTCGGAAAGGTTTCAGACTCCTCAGATCATTGAACAGCGAATAGCGGACCAGAAACGGATCAGTTTAATCAAAAAACTGATACCTCCTGGTAACGGGAAAAATCAAACAAGATGTGAGCAAACAACTACAATAAATACAGAATATGGACACTACTTAGCCAGAACTAGGAGAAGGAACGCAAGTACAAAAAAGTACGACCCAGAGCAGCTGAAATGGACACACACAAGGTGGCAATGTCCAGAATAGAAGAGCGGAAGAAGGCCCCAGCGAAATTTGAGGAAATGGACTCCACAAAAACCCATACCATACTGAGCAGAGACCCAGTAGAATCCTATCACAATCCATGAGTCTCTGACTCAAGGAACCTTGTCTGCGCGTGTAGCGCAGTGGTATCGTCACCGTCCTCCCCACACCGGGTGGAAAAGGCCTGGGTTCGAATCCCGTCGATGACGCGAGGAACTTTAATGGCCTTTTTTCACTCCGTGGCTGAGTTAGTTGGTCTCAGGCGTAGATAGCAAGGTTTTTCTCCCCAGTAACTGGGGTTTTTTCGTTCAGCAAAACAGGCAAATCAACCATAGAACATACGCAATTTACAGACACAAATACGGGTTAATGTATTTAATTACGGGTAACCCTAAAATAATAATAATAATTTGATGACTCAAGGAATCACCTATCTGAGGGTTAAGGAAAAACACACCACAAACCTCTGAAGTACAGATTGGCCACCAGTCTCCCAACGATATATAAGATCCAGACTAGCTGCATAACCAAGAAGATATTTGGTTATGCAGATGAGCAAAGGATGCAAGGAGCATCCTTTGCTCATCTATTTAAATCTTTTATGGAGCAAGCCTACAAGCATTGCAGTCTGTACACGACCTACCTACATCGACTACTGCAAGGCCTTCTACTCCATGCCCCATAGCTGGCTGATAAAGACACTAAAGATCTGCAAAGCCGACCCTACACCGACACTTCTTGCAAAATGGGGAAGTGGTGACTACCATCAAGGTTGAGAACATCATGACCAAACCGATCCCTATCAGATGAGGAATCTTCTGGAGAGATGCCTTAGTTCACTTTGGTTATGGTTTGGTGTAGCATTCAACCCACTGTCCACCATGCTCAGAAAGTATGGATATACCCTTAAAAAATAAATTAAGAACTTATACACCCTTTACCACCAGATGTACATGGACAACAAGCCCTATGTGATAACCGAGAATCAACTCCAACAGCTACATCAGATCACTGAAAACTTCTGTATTGACATTGGGTTGCAATTTTTCCTAGTCAGGCAAATCCAGTCAGTCGAAACTACCAGCTCATGACTGGTGAAGACGTTGAAGCCATGCAGAGAGAGAGACTCAACAGTTAGAACACGAGATCAAGACTCACCTGATTGAAAAATCAGGGATTGAGAAGCCTGCTAAAAACTAAGATGAATTGCAGAATAATACTAACACACTTCTTTGGGATCACAGATTGGACCAGCACCAACCTAGGGTACATTATGAGATCGACTAGAATAATGATGACCCAGAACCGCCAACATCATGGTTCTGACCATGTCATGGCTCTATCAATAGCCCATACACCCATAGACACGGCCAGGTCGCCAAGATGGTGTCGAGTCAGTTTGGTGTGACATAAACATCGGGAGATCAAAATTGAGAGTAGGAATGTGCTATAGGCCTAATGACTCTGATGAGTACAATAAGAAACTGTACAGGGAAATACAGTGGGCCAGTAAATCAGAGAGTCTTATAATGGGGGATTTTAATTTCCCAGATATTGACTGGAATTTGTGGGTTGGTCACTCACACACTAGCAAGGCTTTTGTGGATTTATTGGATGATTGTTTTCTACATCAGCATGTTAGGGAGGCAACTAGAGGGAGTTATACTCTTGATTTGATTATCAGTAGTGATTCTTCATGCATTAAGAATCTGCAGATAGAGGAACCACTAGGTGGCAGTGATCACAGTGTGCTGAAGTGGGATTTACTCAAAGAGGTAACTGCCATCAGGGGTAAAGGGAAGGGTTATTGCTTTCGTAAAGGCGACTATGATGGTCTGAGACAATATTTAAATTCTATACAGTGGGACCAACTGATGATGTTACCAACAGCAAATTCAAAATGGGAAGCATTCAAAGAACTTATCTTGGAAGCTACTAGGCTTAACATACCAACTAAAAAATATCGTTCAAGGTTTAGGCCTAAATGGATGTCAGATGAACTAATGAGACATATAGCAGAGAAGAAAAATGCATGGGATACATATAAATTAATGGGTAACATGGAAGCCTATGATAGATATAAGTTGATCTGTAATTAAGTTACAAAGGCGGTTAGGCAGGCGAATGCAGATTACGGGAAATCTTTGGCAAGGGACATAAAGAAAAACAGCAAAGAGTTCTTTACTTATGTAAACTCTAGAAGGAAGAGGATGAATCAGATTGGTCCACTTGATATCGACGGTTCAACTGTTGATGATCCTGCTCAGGTAACTAACAAACTAAATGAATATTTTGCATCGACATTCACACATGAGGAGTTATTCAGCGAGGGGAATTCCAGAGGTGTATTCAACTCTGGCAGTAAGCTAGAGAATCTTGTTATAACTGAGAGTAAAAGGTAGGAGAAATTGTTGAAGATAAACACAAGAAAGGGACCTGGGGTGGATGGGATCTCTCCAGTTATATTAAAAAAGGCAGCAAAGGCAGTAAGGAAACCCTTAGCCATAATTATGAGAGCTTCTTTGGACTCAGAGGAGGTACCCAGAGACTGGAGATGTGCAAATTTGACCCCAATTCACAAAGGCTGACACAAGTAATTATAGACCTGTGAGTTTAACTTCTGTTAGAGGAAAATTAATGAGGCACTGGTTAAAGAAGCACTTAAGGATCATCTAGACAAGACTTCGTTATAGCTCGGACACAGCATGGTTTTGTTAAGGGGAAGTCTTGCCTTACCATGATGCAGTCACAAAAGAGCTGGATGCAGAGAATAACTTTGATATTATACAGTGTGATTCCTTACAAGTGCGACAAACTTCCAGGAGGTGTAGGGGGCACAGAGATGAATCGGAAACACATAGCATTGCAAGGTCCAAAATGCCTTCGTCATGCGGTGGAAGACGTTGAGCGGAAGGTCGCGTGAACAGCGATCCCGCTGGAAGTCAGCATTTGCGAACCGTTTCTGTTGAAGAAACCAAGTAGCGAAAGTCCTGCGGAGTGGATAATCCGCAGGCTCCAATGATTGGACGCGTTTCAGATGGTATGAACTCATTTGGTTCGTTGACAGTATGCTCCATATAGTGGATTGTGCAATACCCAATCGTTGGCCTATCGCACAAATACTCGTACTCGGATTGCCTTCTGCAAGACGTAGGACATTCTCCTCATTGTCTGGCGTCCTCGTCGTTCGCTCTCGATTCATGGTACCTCTCATGAAACAACCAGTCTCACGTAACCTTCTGTGCACACGTGCGAAAATCATATGATGAGAAGCACGCCTGTGCAGGAAACGTTCCTGGTACAAGCGCAGAGCGGCGCGCCCGTTACAGTCCGCAGCTCCATACGCGATGTGCATGTCGGCCAGTTCAACGTTTGAATACTCATCCATCCTACTGCCTCGGGAACCGGATCGCAAATGCTGACTTCCGGCGGGATCACTGTTCACATGACCTCCCTTTCGACGTCCTCTACCGCATGACGAAGGCATTTCGAACCCTGCAATTCTATGTGATTCCGATTCGTCTTTGTGCCCCCCTACACCTCTTGCAAGTTTGTCGCACTGGTAGTGAATTACCCTGCATACTTGAATCTTATAAAGGCTTTTGATACTGTTGCACAGGGGAGACTGCTGCACAAATTGGAGTAGTGTGGCATTGGAGGCAAATTGCTGCTATGGATAAAGGGGTGGTTGAAGGGGAGAAGACAGAGAGTGGTAATCAATGGACACTGCTCATCACGGACTAATGTTATTAGTGGAGTCCCTCGGGGTTCAGTGTTGGGTCCATTATTGTTTTCTGTATTTATAAATAATATTGATGATGGTATATCGAACTTAATGTCCTAGTTTGCAAACGATACAAAGGTTGGCAGGGTTGTTAAGGACACTACTGACGCTATGCTGGTGCAACAGGATCTGGAAAGGTTGAGCAGATAGGCTGAGAGGTTTCAAATTAAGTTGATGTTGTTTGTTGTTTGTTATTTGGTTTTTAGGAGCATTAGCAACTAAGGCCATATTGCTCCGTATTAAGTTTAACATTGACAAATGTAAAGTACTACATATGGGAAACAGCAACCCCTGAGCAAGGTATCAACTCTGTGGTACTACACTGACAGTGGTAGAGAATGAAAAGGACCTGGGGTAATTGTGCAGACAGATAAGAAGTTCTCTGAGCAGTGCAGACGGGCTGCAAGAGTAGCTCATGGTGTCTTGTCAATGATATACCGGAATTTTTCTAGCAGGGATAAGGAGGTGATTATTCCCTTGTATAAAGCAATGGTCAGGCCACACCTTGAATACTGTATACAGGTCTGGAGGCCTCATTTCAAGAAGGATGTAGAGCTGCTGGAACGAGTACAGAGAAGGGCAACAAAATTGGTGAATGGAACAAAGAGTTGCTTTTACGAAGAAAGGCTTAAGTTTTGCAAATTACAGTGTTTGGAGACTAGGCACCAGCGAGGTGATCTGATAGAGGTGTATAAAGCCTTGAATCGTTTGAGCATGCTCAATGTTGATGGGATTCTGCCTCTTGCTCAGAATAATCACCTGAGAGGGCATAAATCGAAATTGAGGAAAAACAGATGTAGGATAGATGTGTGGAAATTTGCCTTTAGCCAGCGGGTAGTTGGTTGGTGGAACAGACTTCCATCCCTTGTTGTGGAAATTGATAGCCTAAATAAATTTAAGGCGCAGCTGGACAGGTATTTCGAACGAACGGACCGCTGAAGTGGAAGTTGTTTTTTTTTTTTTTTTTGGCTGATGCTGCATAAGCTTGCTTTCTTGCATCATATGCCTCTGCTAATGCTAACCAGTATCAGGAAGAGATCACGGAGTTCTACGGTGGATGATGATGAGAGGGGTAGCAGCAGTAAAAGGCAAAGGAATGGGTTTTAATTTCAGAAAAGGAAATTACGATGCCTTAAGGTACTACATGCCCTCTATTAACTGGGTAGATGTCGCGCAGAGAATGAATACAATTGAACTGTGGTATGCTTTTAAAACAATAATCACAGATGCCTGGAATGCGTATTTACCATTAAAAAAATACTCCACGAGGAGGGTTCCAAGTTATATGAATAGTGAAGTTGCCACATTACTTGAGCAGAAAAAGGTGGCATGGAAAGGTTACAGAGCAATAAAAAGTACTGAAGCCTATAACAGCTAGAAGGTGATCTGTAATAGAGCCACAGAAAATGTTCGACAGGGAAAGGCAGTTTATGAGAAATCACTAGCAAACAGAGCAAAGAGGGGGATTAAGGAATTCTTCACATATATAAATGCCACGAAGAGCAGGACAAACCAGAGCGGACCTTTACATAAGGGAAAGGGGATAGTAGTAAATACACCAGCTGCCGTTGCAGATGAACTCAACAGTTATTTTGCATCGATATTTACAAATGAAAACCTTTTGTGGCAATGGGAAATTGTGGGAGCAAAGTTGAAAAATATGTAATTAATGATACTGAAATTTCGCAAGATTATTTAATGAAAAAACTTTCGAGCCTACAGGCCAGTAAAGCTCCTGGAGTTGATGGAATATACCCTATAATCTTAAAGGAGGCGGCAAGTGAGTGCATTGAACCATTGAGGCTAATTATGTGAGCATCACTAGACTCTGGGGAGATTCCGTTGGATTGGAAAAGTGCCAATGTATCTCCAATACATAAGGATGGCTCTAAGAGTGAAGTGGGAAATTATCGACCTGTCAGTCTGACTGCAGTCAAGGGTGGAATTTGGGATCATTTGGATCGAATCGAAATTCTCAAGGATACTCAGCATGGTTTTGTAAAGGGAAAATCATGTTTAACAAATCTGGTTCGCTCTTGATATTTTAAGGAGTCCTTATGTGCTATTTTGAAAGGGTCACTCACGAGCTGGATTTAGGGAATAATTTCGACATTTTTATTTAGATTTCAGCAAAGCTTTTGACTCAGTCCCACATGAGCGGTTGCTTTATAAGCTGGAACATGTTGGAATCACTGGGAAAATCCTTAGATGGATAGCAGGATGGCTTCAGGGCAGGAGGCAGAGGGTTGTGATAAATGGCTGTTCCTCAGATTGGGTTGAGGTAAGAAGTGGGGTTCCCCAAGGATCAGTATTAGGACCACTGTTGTTTTTAACCTTCATAAACGACATCGATAAAGGGATAGAGGGCGTGATGTCTAAATTTGCAGATGATGTTAAAATTGGTAGACTAGTTAATGATCACTGTCAAGCTGAGCTTCTTCAGAGAGACCTAGATAGACTTCAGGAATGGTCAGAAAAATGGCAGCTATGCTTTAATCCAACAAAGTGTAAGATATTACACCTGGGAAACAGTAATCCCAAAATAACTTATTCACTTGGTGGAGTTCAACTAAACCCAGTACTGGAGGAAAGGGACTTGGGTGTTATGATACGGTCAGACATGAAATTCTCTGAGCATTGTAAACAGATTGTAAGGAAGGCACATGGTGTCCTATCGATGATCTATCGAACTTTTGCAATTAGAGATAGGGACATGATAATCCCATCATATAAGGCTTTTGTTAGACCACACTTGGAATACTGGGTTCAAGTATGGAGACCGCACCTAAAGAAAGACATCGAATTTCTTAAAAGGGTGCAAAGACGGGTAACTCGCCTGGTGAGATCGGCAAAAGGGCGTCCTTATGGAGAACGACTTCGAATATGTGGGTTGCAGAGTTTGGAAACTAGACACCTTAGAGGAGATTTGATTGAGGTGTTTAAGTCTCTGAGAGGCATCAGTAAAATGAATGAGGACGAAATTTTCAAGATTATAAATGATGCTAGAACTAGGGGACGTAAATTCATGTTATGGAGGGAAATGATTTGATTGGACTGCAGGAAGTTTTATTTTAGCCAGCGAGTTATAGATTACTGGAATCAATTGCCTACATGGGTGGTAGAGGCTGACAGGTTTGGGGAAATTCAAAGGTCATCTGGACAGTACCTTCGGGTGAGGGAAGTGCATAGGATGATAGGTTTAATTTTCCTTTTCCTTTTTTTAGCTAGTACAGCATAAGCCATAGGCGTTCTTGCACCATGCGGCCATTACTATTACTATTACTAATACTAATACCAGAAACTATAAAAATACATCGCAAAGGAGTTCGGAATGTCAGATGACACATGTCGACGATGCCACCTGGCCTCAGAAACTATCCGAACACATCACCGCTGGGTGCAAGGTGATCACCCAGACTGAGTACACTCATACACACGACCAGGTGGCCAGAATAATACATGAGAAGTTAGCGAGGAAATACCAGTTGACCAAAGAAATGTACCATACTACAAGTACGAACCCCAGGCAGTACTAGAGAGCCGAACCCACAAGCTGAACTGGGACCGCGCCATAATAACGGATTAGGCCATCCCGCACAACAGACAGGACATAACCCTTGTGGACAAGATGGAAAAGGCAACCTACTTGATTGATATAGCCATGCCCAACACTAGCAATGTCCAGAAAACCGATGAGGTAAAAATTAGGAAGTACACGAACCTGAGACATGAGGTCAAGGAGATGTGGCATATGCAAGATGTATCGACCATCCCGATCATCGTGTCAACTACCGGTATGGTACCAAAGACTCTTCATAGCAGCCTAGCAGCAATAGGTTTCCCAGAGAACACCCACAAGTAACTCCAGAAAGTCGCAATCCTGAACACCTGTAGGTCAGTCAGAGATTTCCTCGATCAGCAGTAATACTAATACTAATACAATCGATCAACATTACAACCACTCTGTGTACTTGGTAGCAGTACCCGTCACGAAGTGGAATCCTCCACTCAGGGAGAAATATATATAATAAAAATGTATATACCACGTCTATAACGGATTTGTTAACTTTTGTGTTTTAAGCGGAAAATAAAAAAAAAAAAAAAAAGCAAAACGCAGACTAAGGAGAAACAGCCTAGCCTTGGAAATCATCATTGGCATCTCGTATATGAGTAACTACTAACTTCCCTTTTTAACTGCATCGATTCATTCCTCCCTAGATACGCATCCACAGAAGAGGGGCTGGAATTAGCAAGAGGGTAGGGTAACAGTGAAGGATTTTTAAATTTTTTCATATTACCAAATGATTTATGAACTATTGTATTTTTATCAAAATAACTGATTTCCACAGTGGCATAACCACTTTTCGTCTCGGAGGGTGGGGGAGGTGAAATTGTTACTGTGCAATGAGTGGCATGTATAGTTGTTAAAAAGCAAGGGAAAAGGGTATTAATTCGAAAATCTCTGGCAATAGTCAAAACATTTCTAGATACGGATTTCAGAACAAACTGTAAGCCGAACACTGTTAAATAGTAACATGAACATTTTAAAGGACAGTATTGTTGAACGCATTGTTACGAAATAATTTCCAGACAATCGACCATTTCGAAAAATGAATATCAAGCAATACATTGGCAGCAGGGAACGCTGTTCATACAAGTCTAGAATGGCTCCACCCCCAGGTTGCAACGATCGCTCAGTAAACATTCGGAACTTAAAGAAGGAAATCCATTCGGCGGTTAAGGTACTCCTAAAATATCCTAAAAATGAAGAATATTTTCAAAGCCATACTGATGAACAAAACATTCGAACACTCTTGGAGTTATATCACAAATGGAAGAAAGAAAGTGGTACAGAATTCGTTGAATCTGAATTCGAAAACCTGATTTACACTCCCGCTAAAGTGTGTTTTTGGAAGAACATTGAGAACATGAGCATCGTAGGAGAGGTTCTAAGAAGTTTATACAACTGCGATCACTTCTTAGGAATTTCTTCTCAAGAGATAAGTTATCCTGAGAAGATCGAGCCATTGTGGACATGGCCTGGTAAAGATCTCCCCGAAGTCAGGAGTATCCAGGAGTCTCCAGTGTCCTATTTTCATCGTGTTGCCAATAGAAATAAGATGATATTTGGCAACAGCGACAGATTTATTGATGTAATGTGCCATCGTATGCCTGGATTATTCTTGTACAGCATCCTGAAATTTAAGCCCAATCTATTGCTACTGCTTCTCAGGCTTGGAAGTACGTTAAACGCAAACACCTACAAGGTTCGTCCATGTTGGCTGATTTTGTTCTTCGTGGAAGAGCTCATTTTTAGCGAGGGCAACAATCCGGAAGAGGAGGCAAAGAATCGCTTCCAGGAAAGAGCTTTGTGCGCTCAGTTTCTTCTGCGGGTTACTCAGCAACTCACAGTCGGAAATTTACAAACAATTATCAATGACAGCTTCATCTGGGCTTGGCGAAGAAGAAAATGTGATTGGGAATTCTCTGCAGCCAATGTTCTTGATAAGACTATTCGATGGGTTCCTATGTTGAAACGACGATGTATGATTCCCTCGGAACTAACCCACCTTTGTAGATGCGTCATCCGGAGTACCCTGTACAATAGCTGGCAGCTTCCAGAAGGCATTACAAAACTTCCTGTCCGCCCAAGTCTTCAGAGATATCTTGATTTACAAGTCGACTAGGAACTGTCAGTTCAGTCTAATCGGAATGATACTTAAAATTGATCAATGTATTGCAAGGCTAAGCACTGATTTAATTTCTAAATTCAATGCTGTTTTCATGTACTATCGTTCTTTAGCTGTATGCTATACTAATAAAGAAAGTTGAACTTTCCTGTTATTTTTTTGGGTCATTTCAAAAATATTGTTCATCAGTGTCCTAAGCATGATATTATAGTTCATGCAGTATCCTGCTCGACCTAGGAACATAACCAATACATATTTAGAAACACACTGGAAACCAGAAAAATAAAACATACAGACACTGATGTTTTCATTGTCCGTTGGAAAACAAAGTGATTTAAACCTATATGCACTGAGTGATCACTGAATTATTGTTATTTGGTTTTTTTTAGGAGCATTACCAACTGAGGTCATATTGCTCCGGGGATATGCGGTGGTCATTTCCTGACGTTTCCGCATCCTCCGTATTTGGTGGTCACAGGCTCGAACCCCAGTCTAATCAAGAAGCGTGTGCTACGCACTGCTGCTCCTGCCCACCTGGCTACGGAGGCGCCCTCACTGAATTATGACCACATACCTAATATTGTGTTGGGACTCCATTCGCACCGATAACAGCCGTTATTCTCCTAAGCATTGATTCCACTAGATGTCTGAAGATGTCCGAAGGGATCTGCATTATGTCTGCAAGGCTTTCCACAGTGTCAGAATAGATGACGGCTGCGTGTCCATTCGCTTCACTTCCCTTTACAAATTATAAGAAGAACTCTTTATTGTATACAGAAGGCACATTGCTGTATACAACTCCCTTCATGGCTACAAGCCAGGGGTTTACATAAAAGAAATTACACAACTTATTAAACAAAGATGAAAAAAAAAACCCAAGCGTTATGACTCCAGAAAGGTTTGAACACTGCAGCGATGATCCATGGCAGTGATGGATAGATACTCGGGAGCAGGTTCTAATGTCCTGTGACGTGGTTCTGAGAAGAAAGTCAATCGAGTACATTCTGCCTATATTTCTTATCGACTGCGAACTTGTAGAGGTCCCGTCCAAGGAGTGTATATCCTGCAGCATTCGCACAGGTAAGAACCGATCAGATAACTTTAACCGGTTTGAAATGGCCTGAAGGATTGGATTGGCCCTAAGGCTTGGGACCGGGATCCTCCATTCGCAGTTAGCCCAGAAATCTGGTACTGAAATAATGCCAACCATCATTTTGACGGCTAAGGCGAGTAAGAATTCCTCCGCGAAAATCCGTCTAAGATGCGTCGTAGCAGTTGACTCCGGACTTCGGCGCCATAGAGTATGACCGGATATACACGTCTTAACGTATCTACACCCAACAGCCTGGCCATGGACGTGCAAAAGTTGTTGTTTAATCATCCACCGGAGTCGACAGAACTTTATTTGCAGGTAGTCTATGTGCAGTAGAAAGGAGAGCATTTGTTCAAAAATAACGCCAGATTTGTATGTTGTTGGACGGCAGAAATCGCGGATCCTCTTGTCCCACAGGTGATCAATCAAGATGGATGATACCTTCACAGAGAACCCGACACATGAACTCCCACCATCATGCTATTTTGAAACTCTGTGATCTTTACAACATCCCATACCTGCTACTTTATCATTTTGGCTTGCACGACCAGATCCATTTGCACTGATCTAGCGTACGAAGCTGTTAGGCATTTTATACTGCGAGCTATGCGGCATAGTCCATCACGAATGAGGTGTATGTTGTGTTTGTTTGTTTGTTATTTGGTTTTTAGGAGCATTAGCAACTAAGGCCATATTGCTCCGGGGATATGCGGTGGCCTTTCCGCATCCTCCGTATTTGGGGGTCACGGGATCGAACCCCTGACTAATCAAGAAGCGTGTGCTACGCACTGCTGCTCCTGCTCACCTGGCTACGGAGGCGCCCATGTGTGTTGTGTTGTGTTGTGTCTTATGTACGGCTGCACCTAAACATTAGTTCAACTCCGCCATGGTACCCTGTTATGAATACAGCACTCTGTAAAAGGACCAGATATACGTATGGTGCTATGTCTGCGAAGGAGACGGCCGGGCGCGTCCGCGTGTAGTGTGTTATCAAGTGATTTGTATGTTCTTCAAGTTTTTAAAAATTTATAGAGTTTCTTCTTGCTTATTAAATCTAAATTTATACTAATAGATGCCTTATCGGGTGTTCTTCTCGTCCTTCAACTTACATTATGCAGATTGTCATCAAGTAATCTTTATTTGAAAATTTTTCTATGTGATATGTATATGCGTTAAGATACTGTCGGCTGATGTGTGACACAAGGCCAAACACTGCTATTTTTGCGGGCGTTAAGGTGTCATCCTAGCTCCCTTAATAGCCTTACCTGGGGTCATCCTAGGTGTCATCCTGGCTCCCTTAATAGCCTAACCTTGGGTCGTGGTGACCTTCATTTTGGAAGGCGATTACCGGAACACCACAGTTTATTTTGTCAATCGCAGCGGCCTTCTTCTTGCTATGCATTTACTCAGGAACAGTTTCCTTCACTATAGGGCGTTCGACTCTCTCTGGTGTCCAAGCGTCCTTGGCAGACTCCGCAAAGCGCATGCGCCCATAAACCTTTACAATACTATCAAAGCATACCTGTCCCAAAGAAGAATTGAAGTCGTAGCGCCCTTCCAAAGAATAACAAGAAATATCCATAGAGGATGCCCGCAGGGGTCCGTCCTTGGCCCCCTGCTTTGGAATATAGTCTTCGACGACTTCCTTGACACCAACTTGGGGGAAGTAAAGTGTCAAGCCTTCGCAGATGACCTTGCACTGATGGTGGCGGCAGACTCCAGGGCCCAACTGGAGATACAGGCAAACCATGCCCTAGAGATCCTACAACAATGGGCATTAGAAAACTTCCTACAAATTGAACCGATAAAAACAACGTCGATCCTTCTCAAAGGATCATTAAATATCAGAAGACCTCCGCAAATTAAAATAAAAGGAAAAACGATAAAGCTTACCACCCAAATGAAATATCTAGGTGTCATCCTTGACAACAATCTCTCCTTCCAACCTCATCTCAAGCAACTAAGAATAAAAATTAGAAACTACTCTGCACTGGTTGCCGGTGTTACAAGGCGTGACTGGGGCCTGAAAAAGCGAACACTCTCTCTCTACTATAAGGCTACATTTATACCAGCAATCTCATATGCTGCTCCAATCTGGTTCCACAAGACAGCCATGGCCGTAAATAAAAGAATTCTTGATTCAATCCATAAATCAATCCTTCTAACAATAACCCGCGCATGCAGGACTGTCAGTACGCATGCGCTCCAGGTGCTGGCGGGGGTTCTCCCGCTGGACCTGGAGATTGTCACGTGTGGCCTGTCATACTATGTATCTAAAGGGATGCTCGTCACATTCATGGGGTACACAATCGAACCTACAAATGACAGAAAGACAGGAAAGACCCGATTATTGGGGCATCTAAAACAAGAATGGCAAACCCGCTGGACAAACAGCACCAAAGGAGAAGTGACAAGGAAATTTCTTCCGGACATACACAAAGTGTACCCTAAATCACCGCCTTGGCTCCACCCAGGACTGCACTCCACTTACCTCCTGACGGGTCACGGACCTTTCAATGAAAAACTTGCAGCCTTTCGGTTGTGAGGACCCACATTGTCCATGTGGGGAACGCGAGAGCTGGCAACATTTGATGCACCAATGTCCACTGTACGACGACCTACGTGGAATCCTAATCACCAGACTAACTTACTTACCTCAGGACCGGGAACACCATCTCCTGGACAGCTTCGATGAATATAGTGTGCTCGCCAAATTTGCACAAGACTTATTTGCAAGAAGGAGAACACAAATTGCAATCAATAATGCACGCCGTTAGCCCAGGGCTCCATGCACATGAGCATCCAAACTGAACCAGACTATGGCCGTTATGGTGGGACCTCACTCTCTCTCCTAGGATTGAACATCCATCACAAATGATAAGCGATCCGACACCATATATGCGGACTCCTACTAGACAATGATCTCTCTCTGGACGAGACGCTTTCTCCAATGTGCGACGCAACGACTGGACCACATGACCACAGCAACTCTGCTGCAGCACGACGCCTGGCGTTCTGAACTGGGCAACTTTTCCCAGTTCACTTTTAAAAACCCTATCCCTAGGCAGGGAAGGGGAAGAGATGGGCCTCTGTCTCATCCCCACCCCTGCCCCCCTTTTCTCCCTGGTGGGGCTTGCTCCACTGACACTCCTGGGATCGCCTTCTCTTTCGTTCCCATACTTCTACCAGTTCCCCCCAATCTACCTTTACCGACCGTGAATATCCCACTGCAAGCTGCTAAACTTAAATGTGGAAAATTAAACCTAACCTTCATTTAAAACCTATCTCGGCCTTATCTAAACCTCTAGTGTCTACCCCATTTTTTTTTTTTTTTTTACATAGGCCCTAGCCACTGAAATCTCAGGAAATTAGGTGGCAGGGCCTGCCAGAGTATATAATGTAATACTGGTGTACCTGGTCTGCCTCCACGGGGCCAAGTGTGGGCAACGTTGGGCCTCAGTAGGGGTCCAGCGGCTAAATGACCAGATGAACAACGGTACACGACAGTACACATGTACAAAATCCGTACACTTTTAAATCTCTAGCCTCAACAGTGTTCTGTTTCACATGACAATGTATACAACGCGGAGATGGGGGAAAACCCCTGGTGCCGTTTGACACGAATACACTTTACACTTTACTTTACATCAATAGCAGTGACTAGTCTGCGTGGGTAGCACAGTGGTATCGTCACTGTCCTCCTCACACCGGGTGAAAAAGGCCCGGGTTTGAATCCCGTCGATGATGCGAGGAACTTTAGTGGAATTTTTTTCACTCCGTGGCTGAGTTAGTCGGTCTCAGGCGTAAATAGCAAGGTTTTTTCCCCCTCAGAAACTGAGATTTTTTTGTCCAGCAAAACAGGCAAATCGACCAGAGAACACACGCAATTTACAGACACGAATACGGGTTAATGTAATCATTTACGGGTAACCCTAATATAGTAATTTGATTTTTTTTTTATAGCAGTGACTAACATTTATTAATTTGATTGCTTGAACTGTTTTTTTTATAGTGAATTGATTTTGCTTATCTAAGATTAGTTATAGCCCTGAACATTAAGTAGTTACCTTCATATGACATCCTTTTGACAGTAATTCCCCACAGCATATCCTGCAGTTCCACAGTTCCATAGTTGACCACAAAGGTAGGATACCGGAAGAATTTATTCTAAACCATAATTTAAGTGTTCTCAGTGTGCAGGGGAACCCTCCACATTTGATAACTTACATGGAAGTTCCAATATTCATGTTATCATTGCAAATCAGCAACTTAGCAGGAGGGTTTGTCATTGGGATGTGATGCTTGGTGGCATCAACAGTGACCACAGGGCCATATTGTTTCATGTACTGCTGACTGATCTCCATTTAGATAGTAATAGTAGTAGTAGTAGTAGTAGTAGTGGCATGTGATGCAAGAAAGCAAATGTATGAGCTTATGCAGCATCAGCCAAAAAAAAAAAAAAATCACACCATTCCCTCCAAATGCCTGTCCAGTTTCTCCTTAAATTTATTCAACCTATCAACTTCCACAACGACAGATGGAAGTTTGTTCCAGCAATTAACCACCCGCTGGCTAAAGGCAAATTTCCGCACATCTATTCTACATCTGTCTTTTCTTAATTTGAATTTATGCTCCCTTAGATTCGTAATCTGAACAAGTGGAAGGATCCCATCAGAATTCAGCGTGCTCAACCCATTCAAGGCCTTATATACCTCAATCAGATCACCGCGCAGGTGCCTAGTCTCCAGACACTGCAATTTCCAGAACTTAAGCCTCTCTTCGTAAGAGGATCCCTTCATTCCCCTCACCAATCTAGTTGCCCTTCTCTGTACACGCTCAAGTAAATCTACCTCCTTCCTAAAATGAGGCCTCCAGACCTGTACGCAGTACTCAAGGCGTGGCCTGACCATTGCCTTATACAGAGGGATAATCACCTCCTTTTCCCTGCTAGCAAAATTCCTATATATCATTGACAAAACCCCATGACCTGCCCTGGCAGCCTGTCTGCATTGCTCAGAAAACTTCATATCTGACTGCACAATTACTCCCAGGTCTTTTTCATTTTCTACCACCTTAAGTGTAGTACCACACAGTTGGTACGTTTCTCTGGGGTTACTTCTACCCATATGCAGTACTTTGCATTTGTCAAGGTTGAACTTCAGTTGCCACTTCTTAGCCCATCTGCCCAAATTATCTAGATCCCGTTGCAGTAGCACACTGCCATTACTGTCATTAACAACCCTGCCAACCTTTGTGTCATCTGCAAACTTCGACATTAAGCCTGATATACCTTCATCAATATCATTGATAAATACACAAAACAACAGAGGACCCAACACCGAACCCTGTGGGACTCCACTAATAACATTAGTCCACGAAGAGCAGCACCCATTGATTACCACCCTCTGTCTTCTCTCACTTAACCATCCTTTTATCCGTTGTAGCAACTTACCCTTAATACCATTCTGCTCCAATTTGTACAATAGTCTTCCATGCGCAACAGTGTCAAAAGCTTTCCTGAAATCCAAATATATGATATCAAAATTATTTTTCGCATCCAGTTCCTTTGTAACCACATTATAATATCCTATCAAATTTGTCAGACAAGACTTTCCCTTAACAAACCCATGCTGTGTCTGAATTATTGCTGCAGTCTAGTCTAGATGATCCTGCAATGCATCTTTAACCAGCGACTCCATTATTTTACCCGGAACAGAAGTTAAACTAATTGGTCTGTAATTACTCGTGTCACCCTTCGATCCCCCTTTGTGAATTGGGGATACATTTGTACATCTTCAGTCCGTGGGCACCTCCCCTGAGTCCAAGGATGCTCTCATAATTATGGCTAAGGGTTTGCTTAGTTGCTTTGCCGTCTCCTTTAATATAACTGGATAGATCCCATCCACCCCAAGTGCTTTTCTTACGTTTAACTTCAACTATTTCTCTTCTACTTTGCTCTCGGTTATTACAAAATCATTAAGTATCTTGCTACAATTTGATAACCTTCTGCCATTTTCAAACCTTAATAATTCCTCACGTGTGAATGTAGATGCAAAATATTCATTTAGTTTGTTTGCTATCTGAGCAGGATCATCAACAGTCGAACCATCGATGTCAAGTGGACCAATCAGATTCATCCCCTTCCTTTTAGAGTTTATATAAGTAAAGAAATCCTTGCTGTTTCTCTTAGCATCTTTTGCCAAGGATTTCTCGTAATCTGCCTTCGCCTGCCTAACCTCCTTTGTAACTTGGTTACAGATCAACTCCTAGCTATCATAGGCTTCTGTGTCACGTGTTAATTTGTATGCACCCCATGCATTTTTCTTCTCTGTTACGAGTCTCATTAGTTCATTTGACAACCATTTAGGCCTAAACCTTGAACAATATTTCTTAATAGGTATGAAACTTTTAGTAGCTTCCACGATTAATTCCTTGAATGCTTCCCACTTAGAATTTACTGTTGGTAACATCATCAGTTGATTCCACTGTACAGAATTTAAAAACTGTCGGAGACCACTGTACTCGCCTTTACGGAAGCAAAAACCTTTTCCTTTACCCCTGATAGTAATTAAATCTTTAAGTAAATCCCACGTCAGTACACTGTGATCACTGCCACCTAGTGGTTCTTTTATCTGCAAATAATTTGGCATTTGATCATGTAAGATTTGGTTATAAATGAATTAACCGGAATAAATGTAAGTATTCTTTAGAAATATCTTTTAATAATAATATTTTGAGTCAATTAAACAGTTTGAATGCTGTTCAATATGCATTTTATGTGCAAAATGCTCTGTATAGAGCTTTACTGTTAGCTGCTAAAAGGGAAAGAGAAAATAAGAGATGTGTGCCTTGGTGGTCCAATGGTTTTGATGGTTTTACGAAAGGAAGTGTTTACCCTTAAGGAAGAAATACAAAAGATGTAGAAGTAGAGATTCTGCTGATGCAATAGTGTTTAAAGAACTGTACAGAATTAAAAGTAAATAATATCACAAAGAAATATATGAACATAAGTTAGCAGCATGGAGGGATTTTGTACTAACAACAGGGAAAACAGATCCCTGGGGACTTTGGTTTAAATTGTCAAGAGACAAACTGCACATTAATGTTATTAATACGGTTAACTCAAATAATATAGAAACTTGTGATTGACTTTCAACCATTAAAACTATTACAGATGAGCTGTTTGTGTATGATACTGTGGATGATGATACTGAGGAACAAAGGAAAATTAAGGTTGATAATTTTAGTTATGTAGGAAATAATGACATACAACTGTTCATTACTCAGGAGTTATTAATGATATGTTCTAAATTAAATGAAAATAAAACTCCAGGCATGGATATGAGAGAAAATAATTGTATAACTAAGATGAATGAATATTATCCTGAGATATTGGTAGTTATGTATAACAAGTGTTTGTTGAAGGGTAATTTTCCAGGGTTCTGGAAAATTGCCCTTCTAAAGCTTATACATAAATCTCGTAAACCTGTTAGTAATCCTAGAGGATATAGACCTATTTCGCTGTTGGCAAATTTGAGAAAACATTTGAGAAGTTGTTACTTTTAAGATTAGAACATGTGTTTATTAAGTCCAAAATGGAGTTTATAGGTCAGTTTGGATTTAGAAAAGGTCTTTCAACCGAAGATGCTATAAATACATTGGTGAGTTATAGTTCATAATCAACAAGTAAATAAGTTTTGGCATTATTTGTAGATTTTGAAGGTGCGTTTGACAAGGTGTGGTACAAAAACATTTTATGCTCATTAAGAAAAATAAATTGTCCTCAAATATTGTATCAAACATTAAGAAGTTATTTATGTAGTAGGAGAGTTCAAGTATATTCACAACATTTGAAATTTGGCAGATCTTAATAAAGGCTGTCCGCAAGGATCGGTGCTCGGTCCGGTGTTGTGGAATTTGGTGTTAAATGAGTGGCTGGAGAAAGAAATTCTGCATTGTAAGTTGGTTGCGTTTGATGTTACCATTGCAAATGGTAACATCATACACTTTAAGCGATTTAGTAATATGTACTGAGGGTAAATCCAGGTTAGTATTAGAGCAGACGATGGGAGTTGTAGTAAAAGATCTGAGTATGTGGGTAGGTGTAAATAAACTTAAGATCTCAAATAAACTTAAGATCTCAGTAATGATGTTGCTGAAAGGCAAGTTAGATTATGGAAGGCCACCGAAATTAATAATTAATGGAAATCAAATACCTTTGAGATCTCAAGTTAAATACTTAGGAATTTTACTAGATGACAAATTGTCATTTTTTCCGCATCTTGATTATATAAGTAATAAGATAAAAAAAAAATTACATCAGCAATTATTAGAGTAACAAAAACTGACTGGGCACTTGGGAAAAAGGGTCTTGAGTTTATATTATAAGGCAACATTTCTCCCAATCGTAGTTTACGCTGTATCTGTATGGTTTAAGCGTATAAATATTGTTAAGTTTAGAAAAAAGTTATTATCCCTACAGAGAGTAATAATGTTGGCTTTTATAAGAGCATGCCAGACCGTTCCAACAATTACTTTACAGGTAATTGGAGGGGTGTAGCCTTTAGATTTATATGCTATTTGTAGAGCATTTTGTTGTTTTTTTGAGAAAAGGATAAGAACAAGATTTTTGGGGGATAAATATTACTTGTATGGATGTTAAAAAAGAAAAGGAACTGATTAGAAGCAGATTAGTAAAGATGTGGCAATATCGTTGGGAGCAGAGTTTAACGGGAGAAGTTACCAGATTATTTATTCCCTATGTGCGGTTTAATCACAATGTAAAAAATAAGAAATGGTTTTACCCAAATATCGAAACATCATATTTAATTACGGGGCTTTGAACCAAAAGTTGTTTTATTTTGGGTTAGAAACTCATCCTAATTGTAGTTGGTAGATGACTTTCATCAACCGGTGAAATACCAGCACTTTGCTTATTGGAGGCTTGAAGTGGTGAAACCCATGTTTAGTCTCTAGAGCAAAGTTTCCGGCATCCCCCTTCCCCCATACTTCTCCTTCAACCCATGCACGGTACTAAGTACTATAGGTTTTGATACCTTTCGTGTTTGGGGGTTTCATAAAAAAAAAAAAAAAAAAAACATGCACACTGCCGTAATCGTGGGATCATATTTTATTTGATTTCCCCATATATGAGAACTACAGGAGGGAGTTAACACCTTGTTAACACCATGTCAGAGGACAAGAGTACGTTTGTTTAGATTATAAAGAAGCTTTTCACGCCTTACAAAATTTTGCAAGATTCGTTTTAAAGAAGAGAAATCTCTTTTTTGTTGCTCACAGTTCATAAATGCTGTACACTTTTTTTTTTCTCACTGGATTAATTTGGCCTTGTGGAGGGGAAGGATTTTTATTTTATTTTTATTATTATTTTATTTTATTCATTTATTATTATTTTATTTAATTTTTTATTGTTATTTACTTATTTTTATTTTACTTATTATATATACTGTATATATATATTTTTTCTCTCTCTCTCTTTGCTGGCCATCTAGTGAGTTACTAGAACTGAGGATGCTAGCATCAAGATAATTAGTATTGACTACTGTACTTGGTGCGGGATTGCAATGTGTTTTTCCATAAATGGAATGGCAGGTTGTTTGTGTATTTTTTCCCCCCTGGCTTACTTTGGATATGTGGGGAGAAATTTAATTGAATTTTTTTTGTTTATTTAATTATTATTTTTATTTCTTATTCTAGTTTTATTAATAATTTTTATTTATTTTATTATTCTATTTATTTACTTTATTTATTTTATTTATTTACTTTATTTATTTTATTATTCTATTTATTTACTTTATTTTATTTATTTACTTTATTTATTTTATTTATTTACTTTATTGATTTGTTTTATTTCATTATATTTATTTATTTTTTTTACTATTATTTTTTATTTTTATTATTAGCATTAGCATTAGTAGAGGCATATGATGCAAGAAACCAAGCTTATGCAGCATCAGCCAAAAAAAAAAAAAAAAAAACACTCCCATTTCACCCCTCCGTTCGTTCGAAATACCTGAGCCTTAAATTTCTTTAGGCTATCAACTTTTATTATTATTATTATTATTATTATTATTATTATTATTATTAGCCATATGGTACAAGGAAGATTGAGACTTATGCTGAACCAGCCAAAAAAAAAAAAAAAAAAAAATTCCCGAGTTACCTAATGAAAGAGAGAGAGAGAGAGAGAGAGAGAGAGAGAGAGAGAGAGAAGTAGAAAGGAATCACCAAGAAAGAGAAGAATGATGATATCCAGCTCAGGACTCTGGGTTTGCCAAGCCCATACGCACCGGATGTGAGCCCTCAGGGTCCACAACAACGGATGGAAGTCTGTTCCACCAACCAACTACCCGCTGGCTAAAGGCAAAATTTCCGGACATCTATCCTACCTCTGTCTTTAATCAATTTGAATTTATGCCCTCTCAGGTGATTATTCTGAGCAAGAGGAAGAATCGCATCGGCATTGAGCATGCTCAAACCATTCAAGCCTTTATGCACCTCTATCAGATCACCTCGCCGGTGCCTAGTCTCCAGACACTGTAATTTGCAAAACTTGAGCCTTTCTTCGAAAGAGCAACCTTTTGTTCCATTCACTAATCTTGTTGCCCTTCTCTGTACTCCTTCCAGCAGCTCTACATCCTTCTTGAAATGAGATCTCCAGACCTGTATACAGTACTCAAGGTGTGGCCTGACCATTGCCATTACGAAGGGAATAATCACCTCCTTATTCCTGCTAGAAAAATCTCTGTATATCATTGACAAGACACAATGAGCTACTCTTGCAGTCCGTCTGCACTGCTCAGAAAACTTCATATCTGCCTGCACAATTACCCACAGGTCCTTTTCATTCTCTACCACTATCAGCGTAGTACCACAGTTTTGATACGTTTCTCTGGGGTTACTGTTTCCCATATGTAGTACTTTACATTTTTCAATGTTAAACTTCATTTGTCACCTCTCAGCCCATCTGCTCAACTTTTCCAGATCCTGTGCAACAGCATAGTGTCCTTAACAACCCTGTCAACTTTTGAACATTAAGCTTGATATACCACCATAAATATCATTTATAAATACAGAAAACAATAATGGACCCAACACTGAACCCAATGGGACTCCATTAATAACATTAGTCCACGATGAGCATTGTCCATTGATTGCCACTCTCTGTCTTTTCCCCCTCAACCATCCCTTTATCCATAGAACCAATTTGCCTCCAATGCCACACTGCTTCAATTTGTGCAGCAGTCTTCCATGTGCAACAGTATCAAAAAGCTTTCTAAGATCCAAATATATAATATTAAAGTTATTCCCTGTATCCAGTTCTTTTGTGACTGCATCATAGTATCCAATCAAATTCGTCAGGCAAGACTTTCCCTTAACAAAACCATGCTGTCTCTGAGCTATAACTGAAGTCTTGTCTAGATGATCCTGCAGTGCTTCTTTAATCAGTGCCTCCATTAATTTTCCTGAACAGAAGTTAAACTCACAGGTCTATAATTACTTGTGTCAGCCTTTGATCCTCCTTTGTGAATTGGGGTCACATTTGCACATCTCCAGTCCATGGGTACCTCCCCTGAGTCCAAGGAAGCACTCATAATTATGACTAAGGGTTTGCTTACTTCCTTTGCTGTCTCCTTTAATATAACTGGATAGATCCCATCCGCCCCAGGTGCCTTTCTTGTGTTTATCTTCAACAATTTCTCCTCCACTTTCCTCTCAGTTATTGCACAATCATCTAGCTCACTGCCAGAGTTTACTTCACTTCTGGCATTCCCCTTCCTGAATAACTCCTCATGTGTGAATGTAGATGCAAAATACTCGTTTAGTTTGTTAGCCACCTGAGCAGGATCCTCAACTGTTGAACCATCAATATCCAGTGGACCAATCTCATTCATCCCTTTCCTTCTCGAGTTTACAAAGGTAAAGAACTCTTTTCTGTTTTTCTTTGCATCCGTTGCCAAGGATTTCTCATAATCTGCCTTTGCCTGCCTAATCTCCTTTGTGACTTGGTTACAGACCAACTTATATCTATCACAGGCTTCCATGACACCCATTAATTTATATGTATCCCATGCCTTTTTCTTCTCTGCCATATGTCTCATTAGTTCATTTGACATCCACTTTGGCCTAAACCTTGAACAATATTTCTTAGTTGGTACGTAAAGCCTAGTAGCTTCCATGAAAAGTTCTTTGAATGCTTCCCATTTTGAATTTGCTGTTGGTAACATCATCAGTTGGTCCCACTGTATAGAATTTAAATACTGTCTCAGACCGTCGTAGTCGCCTTTATGAAAGCAAAGACCCCTCCCTTTACCCCTGATGGGGGGTTACCTCTTTGAGTCAATTCCACTTCAGCACACTGTGATCACTGCCACCTAGTGGTTCTTTTATCTGCAGGTTCTTAATGCATGAAGAATCACTACTGATAATCAGATCAAGAGTATTACTCCCTCTAGTCGTCTCCCAAACATGCTGATGTAGAAAACAATCATTCAATAAATCCACAAAAGCCTTGCTAGTGTGTGAGTGACCAGCCCCCAAATTCCAGTCAATATCTGGGAAATTAAAATCTCCCATAATAAGACTCTCTGATTTACTGGCCCACTCTATTTCCCTGTACAGTTTCTTATTATTATAATCATCAGAGTCATTAGGCCTATAGCACACTCCTTCTCTAAATTCTGATCTCCCAATGCTTATGACACACCAAACTGACTCGACACTGCACTGTCCAGCGATGTCGACTGGCTCACTTCCTTGGATTTTTTTGTGTTTCTTAACTAATAGTATAAACCCTTCTTCTTTCCTATCCTGTCTATCCTTTCTGTACACATTGTACTCCCCCAATTCCAATTCTGCATTCCTTCTATCTGTGTGAAACCACGTCTCTGATATCCCAACAATATCTGCCTTTGATGTTTTGAGTATAATAGTATAACCCCTCCTCCCTTCCTATTCTGTCTATCCTTTCTGTACACATTTTACTCCCCAAATTCCAGTTCTGCATTCCTTATATCTCTGTGACTCCATGTCTCTGATATTCCAACAATATCTGCCTTTGATGTTTTGAGCAATACATCAAATTCATCAAATTTATTTACTAAACTCCCAGCATTAGTGTACAAGCAAGTATACATGCACCTGTTCCTATTGTTAGCTACCCTAACACAACCAATGTGCTTAATTGTACCGCAATGACTCCCAGCAGTCTCTGAAATACCCTGCATCTTGTTTTCCAGGCTTCTGTTCATTCCAATAGAATCAGTGCAAGAATCACTTTCACCTCTGCCAGTGGCTACTGTTAATCTATTAGTCTTTGTATCCCTCCCAAGCTAGCAGTTTTCGGACCCACCTAACACTGCCTCGATAGCATCAGAAATATTATTATTATTATATTATTATTATTATTTATTTATTTATTTATTTTTTGCTGGCACTCAGGTTGGGCAAACTGGGTGCGGGATGTTGGCACCCACTTGTATAGCACTTCTTGAGGTGGGTGCGAGATTAGTGCCAATTTGCACAATAAGAGAATTTGTAGAAACAGGTTGGAAAATGTGCCTGGGACGGGCATCAGGCACAGGCACATTTTCCAACCTGTGTCTACAAAAGCTCATCTGCAAACATGATATTTAACCTGATATACCTTCATCAATGATATTGATGAAGCAGTATCTTCATCAATGATATTGATGTAGGTATATCAGGTTTAATGTCCATGTTTGCAGATGATACAAAGGTTGGCATGTTGTTAACGACAGTAAAGACAGTATGCTACTCCAACTGGATCTAGATAAGTTGGGAAAATGGGCTGAGAAGTGGCAACTGAAGTTTAACATTGATCAATGCAAAGTACTGCATATGGGTAGCAATAACCGAAGAGAAACGTTCCAACTGTGTGGTACTACGTTCAGTGAAGTGGAAAGCGAAAAAGACCTGGGGTAATTGTGCAGTCAGATATGAAGTTCGCTGAGCAGTGCAGACAGGCTGCCAGGGAAGGTCTTGGAGTTTTGTCAATGATATATAGGAATTTTTCTTGCAGGGACAGGGAGGTGATTATCCCGTTATACAAGGCAATGTTTAGGCCGTACCTAGAGTACTTTGTACAGGTCTGGAGGCCTCATTTTAGGAAGGATGTAGAGTTGCTAGAACGAGTACAAAGAAGGGAAACAATATTGGTGAAGGGAACAAAGGGATGCTCTTACCAAGAAAGGCTTAATTTCTGCAAATTGTAGCGCCCCGAGAGTAGGCACCTGCGTGGTGATCTGATTGAGGTGTATAAGGCCTTGAATGGGTTGAGCAAGCTGAATGCTGATGGGATTCTTCCTCTTGCTCAGACTAAGAAGCTGTGGGGCACAGTTTCAAATTGAGGAAAGATAATTGTAGAATAGATGTGAGGGAATTTGCCTTTAGCCAGCGTGTAGTTGATTGATTGGTGGAACAGACTTCCATATTTTGTTGTGGAAGCTGATAGCCTAAATAAATTTAAGGCTGAGCTGTAGAGGCTTTTGGAACGAATGGAGGGGTGAAATGGAAGGCTTTTTTGGGCTGATGCTGCATAAGCTTGCTTTCTTGCATCGTATGCCTCTAGTAATGCTAATCTCTGCCAACTAGGAAATTTAGGCGTAAACCGAGGTTGACATCTATGCGAAAGATTAGGTACGGAATTTCACAGCCTCGGATTTCATGGGAGAACCGAAGCCTACCTTAACATTTTGTACAATTCCAAGCTTCATGCAGTTGTGCAGCTGTTCATTACAGACCCATATTTGCTTCAACAGGATAATGTCCTACTCCATACTGCCAGTGCTGTTCGAGAAACTGTCATGGACATGAAACGAATAAGAGGTGGAACGGCTGGTGTGGAGAATCCTGATTTGGAACCCTGCGAACACCTGAATGATGAATTGGAACGTCTTGCGAAGGCCAGACAAATATGTCCTACATCGGTAACTCAATTGGTCATGATTCTAATGGATGCTAGAGGAATGGAGGGCTAATCGCAAAGAAAACTGATCGCTGAGATATGAAGAAAATTCTAGACGGTTTGTTTTGTTCGAGCAGAAGCAACACTAAGGAAACGAGGCATTCTGTGGTCAGTTTGTCCATTTTTCCTGCAAAAGAAAAAACGTTTTCGGACAAAAACTTGTATAGGAATATATCTGAGGCTTTTTGGACATAGTGTCGAAGAACGGAATCATAAACATTATACTATTCACAAAGGTATCAAGAAATTCTACGAAATATTTTGTCCGAAGGTATAAATGAGAAAATTATACTGTGCTGAGTCTAAAAAGATATAGCGCCATTATTTTCATGAATTATGGTCATGGCTCTTCAAAACAAAGGAGCAGTCCTCAGCTACCAAGCTTTTAATCGGGAGTGTGAAAAAAAAAAGAAAAAAAAAGTCATATTAGGGTCACCCAAGAATTAATTCATCCTCTTCTCGATTTGCCTACTTTTCTGGACGAAAAACACGAGTTTCGCGGGGGGCAAAGCGACATTCACAACCACGATAAGTAAAACTTCAGAACTACAACTCATAACAAAATAACTCCTAACTAAAACTCTTCATAAGTAAAATTCAGCTAAAATGACTCAGTTGCTCAGCAATATGCTTCCCAGTTTTCGCACCAGAGCTTGTACCTACCATGAGGTTTAGAGAGAGAGGGGGCGCACATTCCATAGTTTGCCTAGAGTAGAGTTTTTCTGGTTTGTCAGGGGCACCGCGTAGCCACTGCCACAATTCCTTATTTATCAGCTTTGTAAAAAAAAAAAAAAAATATTATTTTAGGGTTACCCGTAATTAAATACATTAACCCGTATTTGTGTCTGTAAATTGCGTATGCTCTATGGTTGATTTTCCTGTTTTGCTGGACGAAAAAACCCTAGTAACTGGGGAGAAAAACCTTGCTATCTACGCCTGAGACCAACTAACTCAGCCACGGAGTGAAAAAAACCCATTAAAGTTCCTCGCGTCATCGACGGGATTCGAACCCAGGCCTTTTCCACCTTGTGTGGGGAGGACGGTGACGATACCACTGTGCTACCCGCGCAGACTATCAGCTTTGTAAGCAGTATGAGAGCTTGAGCCAGTTTGGCTGTAATGGGTGATCATTCTCGAGTGGGGAAATTATCATATCGATAGCTCCGTCACCGCGGAACTTGAAAAGCCAGGTGTGAAAAGCCAGTTAAACCACATGCACTGTAGTCTAAAGCAGTCACTCACATGCTCCTGATTTCAAGATATTTCAAGATACTTCTTCATTACAGTAATTAGATTATATTCTAACGAATGCAACTACCCTGCTCTCGGAGTTTTTACGGGCCCTGTCTAAAACACATAATACAAATTACGGGTTCTAGACAACTATCCTATTTGTCTAGGCATATATTTGGTTTTGGCCTGCCCTTTCAATTGATTTGTTCCACATTTCCTTGTTCCCATGTTCCACAATTCTCCGCTTCCCTCTATGATATTTTTAGGAATCAAAATTGCAACACCAACTTTTACGTCACAGTCTCTATATCCGTTTAAGGAAATATAGTTTCCATTTATTAGTTTTATAGTTATTTTTTCCATTCGCTTGGTTTCTGCTTAGCCCATTACATTTAACTCCTTAAAGTTATAGAATCCAAGTGATCTCACATTGCAGCTAACTTGGCATCTTTCAGTGTTCCGAGGACTTTTAGAACCCTCTGCCTTCTTTTTTTTTTTTTATAATTACTACCATGATTAGTTAGAGTCCCGAGGGCCTCCAAGTGGACGGTCTTATTTATTAATTTTTGAAATTCATGTGGAAACCAGTGAAGTCAAGTCGTATTGCTTCATGTTGGCAAAACGTCTTAAAATAAACATTTCATGGGTTCATTTACCAAGCTGCATCTCTCCCACTTCTGATGGACGTGCTAATTCAAATAATAATGGAGGAAGACGGTACCATGTGAAGATGCACGAAGTGGTTTGTAGTCATATAGGCTAACCAGACTTAACCTAGTCTCTAATAGTTAAAGAAAAAAAATTCCATCAGCAATTTAGATCACAGGGACAGCGAAACTGTACCTTATGGATCCCTTATGCTCTCCATATGTTATAATGAATAAGTAAATAGGGACGTGCAAAATGGTTTTCGGCACCAGTGTGAGGGAACATTTCACACGTACCTACTGAAAAAGATAAATAGAATATACAGGATGATCGTAAATAGTGGTCCAGAGTAAAGGAGTCGGTACACTGTGTTCTTAGGTATCACGTACAGGAATTTCAGTTACTTTTAGTCAAGATTCTCGGAAAAAAATAAATTTCATTTTTTTTTTAAATTTCTGTGTCTTGCATCACTAATTTGCCTATAATTTCAACAAATATCAATATTTTTTAATTCTGTTTTTTTATTATTACTCCTGAATAGGTGCACTATCGTAAACAAATACATTCGACTAATTTAAAGTCAAAGGTTTTTAAAGAAATTCATTTTTTTCCTATTTCGATACTCATCTCCAAAAAGTCATGTGACTTTAGGTGCATATTGTCTAAAAAAAATGTACTACACTGTCAGTGCCCATTAATTTAAAAAAATCATTATTAAATCAAGATTCTAAAATGGTACAACATTAATTGCTAACAGTTCAGAAAAAAAAGTTATTGGCATTTAAAACAAAAAGCAGCTTAATTGCCTAAGATATTTTGGATTCAAAGCTTTTTTATTTTAAGTTCTTTGATTGGGTTTTTTGAAATAAAACATTCTTTTCAAATTAACTATTTATTTCAACTAAACGAAATGCTCAAAATGGCCACCATTAGCGGTGATGCATGCTCTGCATCGCCCAATAAAAGATCGTTTGAGTCTGCGAGCAAATCCGTTTGCATTAATTTCTTCAGCCGCCGTTTGAATCCTTTGACGCAATTGTTCGACAGAAGTGATTTCCTCTTTGTAGACCTTTTCTTTCAGACACCCCCAGTAGAAAAAATCTAGGGGGTTGAGATCCAGTGAACGTGGTTGCCATAAAATTGGGCCTAACCGCCCAATCCATCTTTGTGGAAAAGTTTGATTTAAATGTTCTCGTACAATAACAGCGAAGTGAGCGGGACAGCCATCATTCTGCAGCCACATTGTGTCTCGTATTTCTTGGTCGACATCTCTCAATAACTCAGGGAGGTCGTTTCGCAAAAAATTTAAATAGTTTTCCCCATTCAATGTATCGGGTAGCTCAAAAGGGCCAATTATTTGCCCTCCAATGATCCCTGTCCACAAGTTTATTTTAAATTGATACTGGGATCGATCTTGCCTCATTAAATTGGGATTTTCCAGCTGCCAGCTGTGAAGGTTATGCATATTAAAATAACCATCTTTTTTACATGATGATTCGTCACTCCATAAAATCTATGGAAATTTATTTTTTTCCGAGAATCTTGACTAAAAGTAACTGAAATTCCTGTACGTGATACCTAAGAACACAGTGTACCGACTCCTTTACTCTGGACCACTATTTACGATACACCCTGTATATAAATATATATAATTTTATTTTTATTTAGGGACTGAGGCTTGAGAATTAAAGAGAGTAATCAGGATACGCTACACCAACCAGACCGGGATAAATTAGGCAGGTAGGCTGGGAAACAACAGCAGAGGTTTAACATTGATAAGTTCTTCTTCTTTAATGCTGCCGCCATTCGGCAGCATTAAAGAAGAAGAAGAAGTTCAAGTTACTGCATATGGGTAGCAGTAATCCCAGAATAACATACCATTTACTATTTGGTTGGTACTAAGGAAGTGGAGACTAAAAAAGATCTAGGGCTAATTGTACAGTCCGACAGGAAGTTCTCTGAGCAGTGTAGACGGGTTGTTAGGACAGTTCAGAGAGAGCTGCCAATGGTACACAGCAATTTTGCTAGCAGACACAAAGTAGTGATTATCCTATACTATAAGGAAACAAAGCGCCTGCGAGAAGACCCGATTGAAATGTTTACGGCTTGAAATGGATTGAGTAAACTTTTTTTTTTTTTTTTTTTTTTTTTGATTTGGTAGTTGTTGGCGCATCGGCTTCTGTGGCCATATTGCACCTCCCAAGGTTTTTGCAGTACTTTGATCCAAGCCCGAGGCGGGAATCGAACCCGCGACCTTTGGGTTGCCGGGCAGGTACTTTACCCACTCGGCTAGCCCGGTCGGCTAAGGATTGAGTAAACTAAATGCTGATGGCATTCTTCCTCTTGCTCAGACAACCCATATGAGGGAGCGAAAATTTAAATTAAAAAAAAAAGATGGCTGAATGATTAATGTGTGGAATTTGCTTTCGAGAGTAGTTGATATTTGGGATAAACTTTCACCTGGTGTTGTGAAAGGGACAGTTTGAATAAATTTAAAGGACTGGAGAAATTATTAGTAGGGACGGGTCAGGTAGATGAAGTGATTTTTTTGTTTTTTTTTTTAATGACTGTTAGTGTATAACTTGCTTCCTTGCATTGTGTTATAGATACTAATTCTAATTTGCTTAACTTGGAGTAGCCGTGGTCAACTGGGAAGTACAATACAGTAGTAGAGGCGTTTGTGTTGATCGATGGTTCGATTCCTCTCGATCTCTAATAAATGAAAGATAATATTCTTGTCAAATAATTAGATATAAACTGCTTTGATCTATGTTGTCGTGCCAGAAGATAAATAGAACTTTTTTTTTTTGCAAACATCACAAGACAAGTATGTAGCAATGTTCTCAAATAAAATGTTTTACTGGGAGGAACACACACAACTTTCATTTGCCTTTTATCAGGCTTATCGACTGATGCGTGTGGCCATTTTGGTCGTGATTATGCATTTATACCTGTGGTGATAGACCGAGGTCTATATTAATATAGCGAATGTATGTTATACTCTCTCTCTCTCTAAGCATTAATTAAAGTGTTGCACACTACATAACTGCATTGAATTTATGTGGCCACTAGAAAGTAACCAGTCGTGCACAACGAAGAGACAATTGTTTTCATGCGTTACTGTAACTGTTTTTAACATTTGGAACGTTCGGTGGAGAGGCGCAAATGCCCTTTTGGCCAGCTGGCAGAGACTGCGGAGGAAACTTTGCCAAATCCAATTTTAGCACCCTTTCCACGGCGTTCCCTCCGCCGCAGCCTTCGCGGCTCTGACTTCTGCGAACTTCTCGAAACGAATTTTAGTGGAGCGTGATCGTCTGTCATTTGGGACTCATACTGTTACAGGTGTCGTTGCGAGGGCGGTTTGTATACGAAAGTGTATTCGCCTATTTTTTTTTCATTTCTCATTGATCCATCCATTCCATCCTCGAGTTTAACTTTCGTAGCAGGATTTTACTAAACAAATCTTTCGTTACTGAATATCAACGCACTGTTTTCTTAATTCTTTTGGTGTTCCTATATCTAAGCCTTGCTTCTTCTTCTTTTAGAAGAAGATTACGTGCAGGATAAACCTGGTGTCTTGATATACAACATTCCGTAACGGCCAACAGTTCATTATCAAAGGATTACGAAAATGACAGTGAGTTACCAGTACGACGTTGCTTCGTCCACTTCGGGAGGTTTTATCCGTTTACTTTTCAGGTGGAGGGGTAGTGTTTGGAAGGCTGTTTACAGAGAAATGTTAGTGTTCACTGGTATCTACGTTATTCTAACCATGTTGTATCGGTTTGGGCTTTCTGAATTACACAGAAGGTAAGTTGTTTGTTTCGTTCTTTTTTTCTTACCTCAAGATTATCTTGAGTAGTAACACAAACTTCAAAGTTAATGAATGGTGTACTGTATACTTTGAAATTTAAAATCTTAGAGGTTAAATTATCGCTGAGATAATTGATTGCTTTTTGCCTATAAATTTTGGCAGCAGCCATCTAATACAATAAATAAATAATAATAATAAAAAAACAATATAAAGAAGTAGTATACAAGTTTTATTTATTTATTTTCCCTGCAATCCCAAGTTAACAGGAATATTTGTCTTAACACGTACAGTTTTCTATCAGTATATCCGCTAAGGGTGAATGTATGAAAATGCGTGAATATTTAATTATTTATTTATTCATTATTAATTTTATTTTCAAAGGAAGTTTACTTACAGCTTGTTGTGGAGAACCATTTTTTTTTTTCATTCGTTGAAAATTTTATGAAAAATTACAGAATTTGTTTTTCAAAAAAAAAAAAAAAAAAAATCTTCGAAATAATATGCACACAAAAGCATTGTAAATCCCAATTTTCGCACGACTATTTCAGAGGGCAGTACAACAAGATATTCTTATTGTCGCGCTGCCCCCTGAAACAGTTTTGTTGCTGTAGTAGCGTTTTAGGAGCATCAGCGACTAAGGCCATATTGTTCCGTGTATACGGTCTGTAAATTGCGTGTGTTCTGAGGTCGATTTTTTGTTTGCTAAACGAAAAATCCGAGTCTCTGAAAAAAGAAATCATGCTACCCTCGCCTGAGAACGACTAACTCGGCCACGGAGTGAAAAAAACCCATAAAAATAACCACGTCATTGGTGGGACTCAAACGCAGGTCTTTTCCACTTGGTATGGGGGGGGGGGGGTGATGATCCTACCAACTGTGCTACCCACGAGGACTTCCATTCCTTGCTAAAAATAGCGCATTATGAAGACCTGGTAAAACATCCATCAACGTTTCTAGCTTCCAGTCCATTTACATTTACAAAAACGTTGCTGCGAATTCATTAGTATATTTTTTGTTTATATTTCTTAAATATAAACAAACAAACAAAATTATTTATATCGAACATGAGTAGTAAAATTATGCAAATTTTCCTATATCGGTAGACATGAAAGCTAGCTGGCCACATTCGGCACCTTAGTACATTGTGCGCGATATTTCGCTCACTGAATTAAACGAGTAAATTATATATTTATTGAGGTGTTGTAGTAGTAGTAGTATTAGTAGTAGTAGTAGTGGCACATGATGCAAGAAAGCAAGTGTAGGAGCTTATGCAGCATCAGCCAAAAAAAAAAAAAAAAAATCACACCATTCCCTCCAAATGCCTGTCCAGTTCTTCCTTAAATTTATTTAACCTATCAACTTCCACAACGACAGATGGAAGTTTGTTCCAGCAATTAACCACCCGCTGGCTAAAGGCAAATTTCCGCACATCTATTCTACATCTGTCCTTTCTTAATTTGAACTTATGCCCCCGTAGGTTCGTAATCTGAACAAGTGGAAGGATCCCATCAGAATTCAGCGTGCTCAACCCATTCAAGGCCTTATAGACCTCAATCAGATCACCGCGCAGGTGCCTAGTCTCCAGCCACTGCAATTTGCAGAACTTAAGCCTCTCTTGGTAAGAGAATCCCTTCATTCCCCTCACCAATCGTGTTGCTCTTCTCTGTACACGCTCAAGCAAATCTACATCCTTCCTAAAATGAGGCCTCCAGACCTGTACGCAGTACTCAAGGCGTGGCCTGACCATTGCCTTATACAGAGGGACAATCACCTCCTTTTCCCTGCTAGCAAAATTCCTATATATCATTGACAAAACCCCATGACCTGCCCAAGCAGCCTGTCTGCATTGCTCAGAAAACTTCATATCTGACTGCACAATTACTCCCAGGTCTTTTTCATTTTCTACCACCTTAAGTGTAGTACCACACAGTTGGTACGTTTCTCTGGGGTTACTTCTACCCATATGCAGTACTTTGCATTTGTCAAGGTTGAACTTCAGTTGCCACTTCTTAGCCCATCTGCCCAAATTATCTAGATCCCGTTGCAGTAGCACACTGCCATTACTGTCATTAACAACCCTGCCAACCTTTGTGTCATCTGCAAACTTCGACATTAAGCCTGATATACCTTCATCAATATCATTGATAAATACACAAAACAACAGAGGACCCAACACCGAACCCTGTGGGACTCCACTAATAACATTAGTCCACGAAGAGCAGCACCCATTGATTACCACCCTCTGTCTTCTCCCACTTAACCATCCTTTTATCCGTTGTAGCAACTTACCCTTAATACCATTCTGCTCCAATTTGTACAGTAGTCTTCCATGCGCAACAGTGTCAAAAGCTTTCCTGAAATCCAAGTATATGATATCAAAATTATTTTTTTGCATCCAGTTCCTTTGTGACCACATCATAATAACCAATCAAATTTGTCAGACAAGACTTTCCCTTAACAAACCCATGCTGTGTTTGAATTATTGCTGCAGTCTTGTCTAGATGATCCTGCAATGCATCTTTAACCAGTGACTCCATTATTTTACCCGGAACAGAAGTTAAACTAACTGGTCTGTAATTACTCGTGTCACCCTTCGATCCACCTTTGTGATTTGGGGACACATTTGCACATCTCCAGTCCGTGGGAACCTCCCCTGAGTCCAAGGATGCTCTCATAATTATGGCTAAGGGTTTGCTTAGTTGCTTTGCCGCCTCCTTTAAAATAACTGGATAGATCCCATCCACCCCAGGATACTTGTATTCAGCTGATACTTGTTAGCTGATACTTGTATTCAGCCGGTCACATGGCTTTCTTTAATAGCGCCTATCGGCCGGCTAAAACGCATGCTGCTCGTGCACTATTAATTCCCCATTGATTTCTTTCCTGTGCCCTCCGATCTAATAAAAATTTATTTGTAGCAGGGAAGCCACGTGTTGGTTAAACTGATGAATACAACTGTCAGATTTAACTGTTAGAAATTCAGGTTTCTATGGAAACACCATTAAGCTGAATTACGGCAGTTTCAGTCACTCTCCACCTGGGGGCAATAAAATACTATTTCACCGTTCATATAATTAATATGAAAACAGACAAAATCAAACAAATTCTGAAATAAGCCAAAACAGCTCACCCTATTATTTCCTAATAAATTTATGTTTGAAATTGTTTTGAACACTGTTTTCTAATAATTAAATACACAGTGTTGTTAAAAAACAAAAGAAAAAAAAAAGTGCTGTAAGGGGGACGGATTCAAGTTTCGTGGAGCATGATACAATTTTAGGGGCCTTCTAGAAAAAGAATACAAAATTTCTTTGTATTTTTTTTTCTTAAAGTTGGCGGCCGCTCCTCCAATGCCACCCGAAACGAGGGGCAGTGTGACTAATGGGAAGTCGGAGTGGAAAGAGATATCATTCTTAACCGATTGTGGTTAAAATATCTTACTTTTGCAAATTTTACAAAAACATATGACCATGTGAACGCATTGCTAAGGGCCACTCCAATGGCCTCAGAAGGGACCGGTGTAAGAGAGGGGCCCTGAAGCATAAGCTTCATTAGCTTCACTGTAAATTCGCCTCTGACTGTAATAAATAATTCAAGCTCGGTTTAGAATGGGGATTCTTAGGATGATAAATATCTATTCAGTGCGTTAATGGTACAATGAAGAGTGTCAGTATCTATAGATGGCCAATTTTAAGAATTTTTTAACTTTAAAATTTTAAAGTTATGCACGTGGTTGTTGTGAAAACAGCAAAAGAAAGTGTGTAAATGCAATTTACAGGAATCTATTATGCATTATCAAATCCATCCTTGAATGTACTTTTGTTTACGACCTTACACTTTAGTTCTGCATCTGTAAAGATTCATGAGCCATTCAGGGCTCACAATAGATCAGAACGCACCGGAACGCCGTTAGGGTTCGTCAAATACAAATATATACATGGCATCGGTAATGCCATGTATATATTTGATTATTAAAATAATGATTTATTATTAACGGGCCTTCCGTTTCGTAAAATTTTCTATTTCGAACTCTGGATTCATTCGAAATTTTTTTTTTTTCTTTTTTAGGAAAACCCCAAACACGAAAGGTAATAGAACATAGAGTGCTTAGTATCGTATATGTCCTGAAGGCTGAGACAAAAGGTGCTTGTTGACCTTAGGCTTGAATATGTGTAGATTGTAATTTTAAAATATAAAAATTATGAGAAGGAAGGTTGCTCCGGAAAACAGGAGCAGAAGGGATAAATGAAGAAAAGCTGGTGGAATGTGTGATGAGTAGTTGAGGCATGTGTTCGGACTGGTTTGGAAGAGGGTGGGAACATTACAGATGACAGTTGGAAAGTAGGGTTCCCATGAAAGTATCTATAGAAAAGTCATGCATCCAGACTCGCGTTCAGGTATTCTTGCTTCTGCGTTCAAAATAAACTTAGGAAAACAGTTCGAATAGTCAAAGGAGGAGTTAAAAAATAATCCGTAAAGAAATCGCGATATTTGGAAAAGGTCGAGAAGTTCATCATCCAAACTCGCATTAATTGTTCTTAATGGATTTTGAGGACACGTAACTGTTGAACTAACTGGTTTCGTAACTGGTTGAACTAACTTCTTCTTTTCGTTAATTTTCGATTTTCAAAGCCTGGCAGTCTGTTTTTTAATTGATCATTTGACATGTATTAAGCGATCTTTTATAATAAAAGTATGTAATAGTAATAATAAGCAAAATTAATTAAAGAGCTTTTCTAATTAAAATCTTCATAGAATACAAACTGTTGTACTAGAGCGTGAATGTTCGTCTCATAAGGAAGAAACAAAACGAACAATCTGATTTCAGTAAGTATATTAAAATAAAAATAAGACAACACCAACAGCCACCCTATTGAAATTAACGACTTTTCTCTCTGTAATCACCCTTAAAACTAATTTCATATATTTTTAAATTTATATAAAAAAATATATACATTTATCCCTCCTTCCCATTCTCAATCATCCACTCAAATTCATCCTAGAATTCCTTTATTTCAACCAAATATTCTCATACTTAACTTGCTGTGTAGCTTTTAGAATATTTGCGAACGTGCTAATAACATTGTAGACACTGCACCAATGAAATACACCACCCCCACACCAGTAAATTCAGTTACACCAAGAAACCACCTTTAAGAAACGTTAGCCATTCCCACTCATTCAGAAATTTAAAAATGTTGATTTTAGTTTTCAACTTTTTTAATTGTACAGTAGAGACTCAAAAATCCGGCGCTGTTTGAAGAATTCTCAGAGGGTAGAAGTGAAACAGCTAGCTGAACTTTAAGAATAACTGCAGATGTGGGATATTTATCGGATCGAAGTTATAATGGAACATTATAACTTCCAAACACTAATTTCTCTCTATTTTACGCATTTCCTAGACTGTATGTCATTGATACCACGTACAGCAGCATATGCTACGCATAAATTCGTTCATTTTGCGAGTCATTCAGCACTGGTTCATAAAAGAATCCTTTTGATAGTACAGTAGTATGTATTTAGTTTAAAGATTAATTGCTGAAATCATATTCCACTACCAATACCTCTCATTAAAAAAGTGTTAGACAATCACAAAAATGCCCATACCAGGGGCAATATTCGAACCTGTGACCATTATTTCTTAGGTAAATAGATCCAGCGAGTACAGATTACTCGCTGGATCAATCGGCATCTTGGTTTAATACTGAGGACTATCGTTCTACAGAGATTTAGGGACCAGATTATTGTATTATATAATAAAAATAACCAATTACCAACGAATACGTAGGTTATATGCATAACCTTCATAAATCTGGGTGCCTACAGAGAGGCTGCAGAGCATTTTCTAACTGCTCTAAATCTCCAAAATGCTGGACGTGGACCTCAGGGATCTAGGGCAACCATGTCAGAAACAATTTGGTCTACACTGAGGATGGTAATGACTTTGATGAAGCGACCTAAATTATATGAAGCCATAGACAGAAGAGATCTCAATTGGTTAAATAATGAATTCAGTATGGATACAGACACTTGACTAAACCATTTATTAACTGAATCATAATATGTTAAAATTCTCAAATATACTGCGAATAAGATTTATAATTATAACATTATTATATATGTATAACATATTACAATTCAACTTGATGTTATCAACAGGTGATCTGTAATATCCATAGAAATATTTTACTGTATATAACATTTTGTTTTCCTAATTGTACTACTATAGAAGTAAAGCATCACTTGGTATATACTATAGATTCTCAATAACTCAGAGTTAAAGGAAAAAGAAAAACAGAATTTTTGAAAATTACTGCTTTTCTGTTAAAAATTAGTTGCAACTTAAAATACAGTAGCCCTTATTAATACATTGTCTTACCACTCAGAATTTTTAACTAAATTTTATATTAAAAATTTTTTTATAACTACAGAACTTTATAAATGTTCTATTAAAAATGTAAATATAAACTTAAACACTTATTTTATTTAAAATATACAGTAAGAAAATTTTTAACTAAAAGTTTAAAAAGAACTTTAACATTGTATTAAAAATATAAGCATAAACTTATCCACTCACTTTATTTAAAATATTGAGTATAAGAATTAATGTGTACATTTTCTTCATCGATTCACTGATCCACAGTGTCCTCAATATGATTTATTGAAAAGAAATTATTTTCTGTGGCATTTGGAAGACTCAATAAATCCATGTAGTACATCTATTGCTTTCAGCAAGTAGCCACATTAATGCCTTCTACATCATTACCTTCCATTTCATGCTTGTGTTTTACTTTCAATTTTATCTGGGAAGTGGTGGCATGGCTGCAGTATTGAAATCATTTCAGTATTGCAACCATTTACAAATTCATCAATGAAACTGCTTTGTGTTATGTCCAAAGCAGCAGAAATTAGATCATTTCAGATATTATGTGGAACAAAGGCACAGCTACCGAAGGCAGGCAAGGCAATTGCCTCCGGGCCTGGGCGCTTTAGGAGCCCAGCGTCTTTGGCTGTCACCTGTTTTTGCAATTTTCATTAATTAAGTAGGGGCCCGAACATGTTCTTTGCCTCCGGGCCCGAAAAAGGGTAGCTACGCTACTGGTATGGAACATTTATATCCTGACACCTACTACAATAGCATTAACAGAGGCATCATTGCAAGCTTGAACAGCATAAACCAAAAAAAAAAAAAAAAAAAAAACCCTTCCCTATTTCACCCATCCATTTGTTCCAAATGTTTGTCTAGTACTGCATTTATTTGGGCTGTAAACTTCTACAGCGACGGATGGGGGTTTGTTCCAGCAGTGAACCGCCCACTGGCTGAGGGCGGAGTTCTGCACATCTATTTCTGCAGCTTTCTTTCCTCAGTTTGAGTTTGTGTCCCCTCGGGCGATTGGTCTGGGCAAGAGGAGGAATCCCATCAGCATTGAGCATAGAACCAGTTGTTAAAAATTCAGCTAACCTTATATAATTTATTATGTTTTAATAACAACATTCTATGCTTCTTGTTTTTCTCATAGTCTATAGTAGTAGAGATTGATTCCAACAGCATTCCCATTTTTTGTTCTGGATTCACTTCTGTTTGACTTTCAGATCATTTTCTAAAATTCGGAATAATTCCTTGGATCCGGTTCAAGTTCTGTCATGGTGTTTGATGACAAGATTTTATCAATTTTCAGTTATCAATAAATCACATGATTTTTTAAAAAAAAAAAAAAAAAAAAATTATCTAACTTCAGTAGCCATTTAGAAAAATTTCAAATTCATAAATACTTCTTACATAAACACCAAAAAGGAGAGTAAAATGTTCTCTCCTGTGTTTACCATTATGATTCCCATTGATGATCACTAAAGAATTTCTAGTCCTCTCTTTGAGGTTGTAATTAGATAATTTTGGGTGAAGGGCGTAGAGTTTCCTGTGAGCTTTTTCAGGTTTTTCATCCCACACAACATGCAAATCAGCCTGCAAATGCACATTACCCACAACCATAAGTCTATTATGACATAAAAAATAAATGTGACATTAATTAAAAATTGTCGGATTAATTTTTTATGCTTACTGCTATGATAAGAATTGCCTTTAAAAGTCATTTTTTTGGCAGGCAAACACTTATCACACAAGCCATTCATCTGAGTTAAATATGTTGTTAGGACTGTAATCTTATAAAATTTAAGATAACTTTTTGCATTCATTACAAACTTTCATCACTTAATATTAGAACTCTCTTTGCAAATGTTTCGGAATAATATCGTGTCTCTTATGGAAATTTTACGAAATAGCATGATTGTTCATGAAAAATTATGATCATTCTTTATTGAAGAACTCTGGTACATATATCAGTGTGCCCAGAGACGTAATGCGGGTGGCTCGGCTTTACTGAAGTGGAAATCAGCCACTGTTGCTTAAACTGTGGGGATGTGTGTGCATGTGACAAAGCAAATATCATTTCAATAACCCTTATCACTCATTTTTTTAACTAATAATGGACTGTGTATTCCTTTTTAATTGATATTCTTCTCCGACACCTCGCTTTTCAAGCTGTTACAGGTTGGACTCATGGGAGGTCCCCCATGGACTGGAGTTGTGCAAATGCATCATCAATTCACAAAGGGGGTTCAAAAGGTGACACAAGTAGCTATAGACCTGTTAGTTTAACTTGTGTTCTGGGGAAAATAATAATGGAGTCACTGGTTAAAGAAGCATTACAGGATCATCTAGACAAGACTGCAGTAATAGTTGAGACACAGCATGAGTTTGTTAAATGGAGGTCTTGTCTGACCAATTTGATAGGATACTATGATGTAGTCACAAAGAAACTGAATGTAAAAAATAATTTTTATATCATATACTTGAATTTTAAGAAAGCTTTTGATACTGTTGCACATGGAAGACTGCTGTATAAATATGGCATTAAGGGTAAGTTGCTACAATGGATAAAGGGATGGTTGAGTGGGAAATGACAGAGTGGTAATCAATGGACACTGCTCTTTGTAGACTAATGTTATTAGTGGAGTTCCCCAGGGTTTGTGCTGGACTCATTGTTTTGTATATTCATCAATGATATTGATGAAGGTATATTAGGATTAATGTCCAAGTTTGCAGATGATACAAAGGTTGGCAGGGTTTTTAATGACTAATGGCAGTATGCTACTGCAACAGGATCTAGAAAAGTTAGGTAGGTGGACTGAGAAGTGGAAATTGAAGTTTAACATTGACAAATCCAAAGTACTGCATATGGGTAGCAATAACCCAAGAGAAACGCACCAACTGTGTGGCTACACTCAAGGAAGTGGAAAGACCCGGGGGTAATTGTGCAGTCAAATATGAAGTTTGCTGAGCAGTGCAAATGGGCTGCCTGGGCAGGTCATGGAATCTTGTCAATAATATATAGGAATTTTGCTAGCAGGGATAGGGAGGTAATTATCTTGTTGTACAAGGCAATGGTTAGGCCACACCTAGAGTACTGTGTACAGGTCTGTAGGTCTCATTTCAGGAAGGATGTAGAGTTGCTAGAACGAGTATAAAGAAGGATAACAAGATTGGTGAGGGGAACAAAGGGGTGCTCTTACCAAGAAAGGCTTAAGTTCTGCAAATTGCAGTGCCTGGAAAGTAGGCACCTGCGAGGTGATCTGATTGAGATGTATAAGGACTTGAATGGTTTAAGCAAACTAAATACTGATGGGATTCTTCCTCTTGCTCAGAGTAATCGCCTGAGCGGGCATGGATTCGGATTGAGGAAGGACAGTTGTGGAGTGGATGTGTGGAGGTTTGCCTTTAGCCGGTGGGTGGTTGGTTGGTGGAGCAGACTTCCATCTTTTGTTGTGGAGGTTGGTAGCCTAAATAAATTTAAGGCTGAGCTGGACAGGCATTTGGAACAAATGGGAGGGGTTGTTTTTTTTTTTTTTTTTTTTTTGCTGATGCCATAAGCTTGCTTTCTTGCATCATATGCCTCTGCTAATGCTAATTTTGAACCTCTATAATTCCGAGTTTACAAAAAGCATTATTTATCAAATTTAAAAAAATGAAAATAGAAATTATATAAAAACAAAAAAAATGACAACTTATTAAAATACAAAAAATGACAGGATGTAATACACATACATACCTCAAAATATGTTGATGAATAAAATTCAAATTTAAGATTATTCATTTAAACATTAAAAAAACATACATGAACATAAAGCACTGAAATTTTAATAATTTATCTTTCACTTATTTCAACTTAAAAATAAATAAAAGTTTGTTTAAAATATTAATTTAAATTTTCTCCTGTTTCCATTTCTGGGCATTCCCTGGCTCAATGTGTTGCATAATGGCTTCAACTTATTCAGAGATATCAATCAGCATGTTCGGCATCCCAGATACATACCTTTGAAGGGTAACTAAGCCTTAAAAGCATCTTCCTTAGGTGGGAAAGGCACATCCAAACTAGCATCAATGTTATTTTCATAGTCTTCATCGCTATCACTCACAGTGGTTTTCGATTTGTTAATCATGGGATCATACACAACCGATAGCCAAGTCATTATCGAAGGAAAATAGTCTCCAAAACTGACAGCCCCAATATATTTCTGTCGATTACTTCCTTCATTTCTGTACTTTTGAACACTTCTGCAGGCTGCAGAGATAGTCTATTTCTCTTAAAAGACGTTTTCTATGATTTATTTTTTTTTTTCAACAGTGACCTGTACTTGTTAAGTAATTCTGCCGGTCTCCTACTCTTGATATCATTAGTGCCAACGTGTACAACTATATCACCTTTTGTGCCCTTAAAAGATGATATCTGCTCTACAACGTCATCAACCTTTGCCCCTTGCAGACATTATGCTTAATTTCTGGTAAAATTTCACATTAACTTTCTAATCAAATACTGACATTTAACTTACTAACACCACAATGGCACTATATGCTTTCTACTGCAATGTGTACATCAAACAAGAAAGAAACAAACCTTGGGGAACACCAGCATTAGTGAAGAATCCAGCCCAGGTTTCTGGTTAATGGGATACAAACCACTGGCTTCCTTGCGTAGCCAATGAAATGTTTCACCTGTGGCCGCAGCAACCTCAAGAAACAGTTGATGACAGGTCATTGCAGGGTTTCGTCTTGCTGTTAGAGTCAGATAGTTGTCTTTTCTGGTTGACGTAGCCCTGAGCTAGATATCATCATTCTTCTCTTTCTTGGTGATTCCCTTCTACCTCTGACTCTTGTTCTCTCTCTCTCTCTCTCTCTCTCTCAGGGTAACTCAGAATTTTTTTTTGGCTGGTGCAGCAAAAGCCTCAGGCTTCCTTGCACCATATGGCTAATTATAATAATAATAATAATAATAATAATAAAACTGGAACTTTTCAAAAATCCGTATCGTGATGGTGCAGTGCCTCCCGAGAATCTGGATGAAGTCCGTGTGCTTGCATACCGTTCACCTACCGTCATGGGCCCAGGCAGTATGGTGCTAGGCAGTGCAAGTGCACCACCTTTGGATTTCGAAGTAATGCACATTTTTTGATTTTTCATTAATTTATTGAAACGTAAGGCATTGCATGTATTCGAAAATTTGGTGAACAAAAAATGTACTCCTACATGCACCACATTGCAAAATATCCTGCCAACGCCCATGCCCACCTTAATGTCCTCGTGAGCAGCACAGTTGGTAGCATTGCGGTCCTTCCAACACCGATTGAAAAAGAGCTGGGTTCGAGTGCTGTCGATGACGTGAGGAATTTTTATGGGCCTTTTTCACAAGGTGGCTGAGCCAGTCGGTCTCAGACGATGGTAGTATGCTTTTTTCTCCCGGAAACTCTGGTTTTTCGTCCAGCAAACAGAAAATTGACCATAGAACACGCACAATTTACAGACAGTATACACGGATCAATATGGCCTTAGTCGCCGATGCTCCTAAAATCCTACTAGTACTACTACTAATCATCTGCCTCAGATTGACATCAATATGCCCAGATTAATTGGAATAAACAGGAGGGAAACTCACTCTGGGGTATTTTTCTAAATAAACTATATGATTATTATTTTTACTACCAGCATGTCAGAGAAAACACTGTCGGAAAGAACATACTTGATCTTATCATTACTCACGAATCAAATGACATCACAGGGCTTAAAGTACAGGAACCGTTAGCGGCAGTAATCAAGCAGTCGTTAATTGGAAGATGAAGAAAGATGTTTCAGTAGTCAAAGGAAAAGACGGGTTTTAATTTCAGAAAAGGGAACTAGGACAGTTTAAGGCGCTACATGGCATCCATCAATCGGGCGGATTGCAGAGGTAGGGCGAATACATTAAAATTGTAGAACACCTTTGAAACAATAATTACGAAAGCCATGAACACATTTAAAATTAAGAAAATACAACACGATAAGGATGCCGAGATGGATGAATAAGCAGCTGGCCAGTCTAAGAGAGCAGAAAAGAAAGCATGAGAAAGTTACACGAGCTGTGAAAAGCACTGAAGACTACAACAGCTACAGGTTAATCTGTAATAGTAGCACAGTGGTTATAATCACTGTGCTCCATACACCAAGTGAAAAAGTCCTCGGTTCGAATCCCATCAACGACGATAGGAACTTTTATGGGCTTTTTTTCGCAACGCAACTGAGTTACTCGGTCTCTGGCGTGGACATCAAGGTCCGCAACCCCCGAAACTCGTGTTTTCTTCAGCAAAACAAGTTCAAATTACGGGGAAGAGGGTTAGACTAGATCGAAGAAACTTTGCTATAAGTACAGTGAGTGACAAAATTAACAGAACACGAAAAAAAAAAAAAAAAAACGTGGTGTAACTCCTGCAGCTTGCGATGAAGTGGAGCAAAATTTGGTATGGTGGTGTGCCATAGAATAACGATGAAATCAGCAGACAATGAGAAACTTCGGACAGGTATAAAGGACAGTTATAGGGGTTGTATAAGAATTACCAAAAAGGTCACATTATAGAAGCCGATACAAGATGATCTAAAATATAGTCATATGACATCAGTACGGAGTATGATCCCCTCCAACGGCTAAACAGGCCTAAGCGCGATGAACCAAGCTCGACATTAGGATGTCTATAAGATTGTGTGGCAACAAATCCCATTCTTCCAACAGCGCAGACCTTAGCTCACCAAGTAACCGAGGAGTTGGCCGTCCGCGTGAAATGCGACACCCAAGGGCCACACATGTTCGATCGGATTAAGTCTAGTCATCGTGCTGGCCACGGCAGTCGTTGGATATCTTCAGTTTCAAGATATTCCTCCGCCGCTTGAGCTTTATGTGCAGTGGCGTCGTTGTGCATGAAAAGATAAACAGAATTTATTTATTTAAAATCTGGGCTAACCTCACCCCTAAAATTTCGTGCATAGGTTTCATGGGTCTGTTCTCGGTACTCTTCGCAGTTACAGTACCTCTATCAAAAACATAAAGAGGGTGCAGCCGTTGATCATTATTCCGCCCTACACGACAACACCGCCTCCACCGTTGTGTCCCTTTCTTTGATGTTGGAGGGATGGTACCGCATTCTTAGTTGTCTCCAGATGAAATAATGTCTAGAATCTGTTTGTAGACTAAAATGGGATTCATCAGAGAACAGAACTGTACCCCACTTGTCAGGGCTCCAAGCCACACGTTCATGGCACCAGTTTCGACGAGCTCTTCGGTGGTTTCTGGTTAATGGGATACAAACCACTGGCTTCCTTGCGTAGCCAATGAAATGTTTCACCTGTGGCCGCAGCAACCTCAAGAAACAGTTGATGACAGGTCATTGCAGGGTTTCGTCTTGCTGTTAGAGTCAGATAGTTGTCTTTTCTGGTTGACGTAGCCCTCGGCCCTCGGGTGACCTTGGCCAGCTCTTCTCGTAATGGTTCCTGTCTCCTGAAACTGCTTCCATAGTGCCAAAAAAAAAAAAAAAAAAAATTGTATATATATATATATTATTATTTTTTAATTTGATCTGTAAATTGCGTGTTTTCTCTGGTCGATTTGCCTGTTTGCTGGACGAAAAACTCCTAGTTTCTCGGGGAAAAAACCTTGCTATCTACGCCTGAGACCGACTAACAGCCACGGAGAGAAAAAAGCCCACTAAAGTTACTCGCGTCATCGACGGGATTCGAATCCGAGCCTTTTCCATCCGGTGTGGGGAAGACGGTGATGATACCACTCTGCTATCGCGCAGACTCTTCCATAGTGCCGAGACAACACTGCGTGACACATTAAGCCAACATGCCACTTCTGCGTGCGACTGCCGCTTTCGTGGACAGTACAGTTGATAGGATCGCCGTCATTTCAAAACCAGATGGAAAAGACCTGAGTTCGAATCATGTCAATGATGGGAAGAAATTTTATGAGCCTTTTTCACAACGTGGCTGAGTTAGTCGGTATCAGGCGAGGGTAGCATGATTTTTAGTCACGGAAATCGGGTTTCTCATCCACCGAAACAGAAAATCGACCTGAGAACATACGCAATTTACAGACAGCATACACGGAATAATATGGCCTTAGTCGCTGATGCCCCTAAAAAACCCTACAACAACTGCGATTGCCCGACTTCAATTCGCCCAACGGTCCGCCATCTCAAAGAATATCATCTAATCGACGATGGCTTGTCATACTGAGTACTGTAGATGTGGCTACCTCACTGAGCAAGCCAAAACACGGGAATAAAGTGACGTGGTTGCAACCCGTATTTTTATAAGCATGAATAATTTGCATAATGTTCGGCTCTGCAAGGTGGCAGATCGATTTCTATTGGATACGTGGAATTTGAATTCCACCGACGCTTATTATATCTAGGCGCCTCTGCAGCCAGGTGGGAAGGAGCAGCATTGCTTCTTGATTAGACCGGGGTTCCAGCCTGTTACCACCAAATACGGAGGATGCGGAAAGGTCAGGGAATGACCACCGCATATCCCGGAGCAATATGGCCTTAGTTGCTAATACTCCTTAAAACCAAACAACAAGCTTATTATATCAAATATTCACCTTCTGCGACGCTGTTCACAATAAAATATTCATGAAAAACATTTTGTTCTGCTAATTTTGTCGATCAATGTATTATTGGTGTCAATCATATAGTGCAAGAAAGTCGTCTGCGTGACAGTAGTATCGTCACCGATCTCCCCCACCGCGTGGAAAAAGCCCCAGTTCGAATCCCGTTGATGACGCGAGGAACTTTAATGGACTTTCTTTTTTTTTTTTTTCACTCCGTGGCTGAGTTAGTCGGTCTGAGGCGTAGATAGCATGGTTTTTTCCACAGAAACTGGGGTTTTTCGTCCAGCAAAACAGACAAATCGACCATAGAACACACGCAATTAACAGACATAGGACACACAGCACGGTAGCTGAATTTAATTATTCGGGTGGCCTAAAAAATAATACTTTTACTTTAGTGCAAGAAAGTCAATTTCTGCTGTACCAGCCAAAAAAAAAAAAAAAGAAAGAAAAAGAAACAATAGATAAGAAAATACAAAACAAATTCGGGGCTTAGTGTCAGACAACGTTAACTACAAAATTGCATTTTTGTTTTGAGACAACTTTAGTTTAACTTTTTACAAATGACAATGCATATCATGTCATAGAAATGTATTTCTCTAGTAGTTTACAAGTTAGCTTGGGCAATAAGCACATTTCCGATAAACCAAATTACTTTTTCTTGGTTAATTACAAAATCGTTTAATATAAAATGATTTTTTAGTTAACGTTGTCTGACACCAAACCCTCGAATTGTGCGCTTCCCTTCTCAAGTAGGTAAATGTCCAGTTGATCTTTGAATTTCTTCAAATTGTCAGCCGCAAATACCGCAAGGGAAGCTTGTTCCAGTATTCAACAGCTCCTTGGTTAAAAGAAAACTTTTTACAATCTAGTTCATACTTCTTCCCCTGTAATTTGAATTTATGGAATTCCCCAGTTCAGGAATTCTTTATAACAGCAAAAATCTCGCCTTCATTCATTTTACTAACCTCCCCCAGAGTCTTATAAACCTCAATCAGGTCCTCTGTAAGGAGCCTGGTTGCCAGGCTCTGTAGCCTACACAGTCGAAGTCTTTCGTCGTACGGTAGCCCTTTGCCGATCTCACCATGCGAGTTGCCCATCTTTGGACCCTTTTAAGAAGCTCAATCTCTTTTTTCAGACAAGGTCTCCATATTTAGACACAGTATTCCAAATGCAGTCTTACAATTGCTTTATACAGTGGGATTATGACTACCCTATCTCTACAGAATAGGGAGGTCATAATCCCACTTCCTGTTCGATAAATCATCGATAGGATCACTCCGTCCTATAGATGATTTATCTTTTCTAGCCGACTGTCTACACTGCTCAGAAAACTTTATATCTACTCATATCATAACTCAGATCCGTTTCTTCCCATACTGTTTTTAATTCAACCCCATCAAATGTATAATTTATTTCGGGGTTGCTATTTCCCAGGTGTAAGACCTTGCATTTTGCTGCATTAAAACATAGTTGCCTCTTTTCTGACCATTCTTGAAGCCTGTTCAAATCACCGTAACTTTAACAGGCTTCAGGAATGCTGCTTAGCGCTGATCATTAACGATTCTTCCAATCTTTACGCGGTCTGCAAATTTTGACATTACGCCTTTTATCCCTTCATCGATGTCGTTTATGAAAATCAGACACAAGAGTGGTCCAAGAATCGATCCTTACGGGTTACCACAGCTGATGTTACACCAATCTGAAGAACACCCATTAATCTGAACCCTCTGCCTTCTGCCCTGCAGCCACTCTGCAACCCACCTAAAAATCTTTAGAATAATCCCAACATGTTGCAGTTAATGCAGTAGCCTCTGAAGAAGGACTGAGTCAAACGTTGTTGTTGTTGTTGTTGTAGTGTTTATGCACATCAGCAATTTTGGTCATATAGCGCCATGTATATAACATGTCTGTAAATTCCGTGTATTAGCATTAGTATGCCATATGGTGCAAGAAAGCAAGCTTATATAGCATGAGCCAAAAAAAAAAACACCCTTCCGATTTCACCCATCCATTCGCTCCAAATGTTTGTTTACCTCCACTACAACAGATTGCTGACCTCCACTACAACAGATGGAAGTTTGTTCTAACTAACAACCACCCGCTGGCTAAAGGCGAATTTCCGCACAACTATTCTATAATTTTCTTTCCTCAATTTCAATTTATGCCCCCTCAGGCGAGTAATCTGAGCAAGAGGAAGAATCCCATTAGCATTGAGCTTGCTCAATCCATTCAAGGCCTTATACACCTCAATTAGATCACCTCCCAGTTGCCTAGTCTCCAGTCGCTGCAATTTGCAGTACTTAAGCCTTTCTTGGTAACACCTACCCTTTGTTTCACTCACCAATCTCGTTGCCCTTCTCTGTACTCGTTCCAGCAGCTCTATATCTTTCCTAAAATGAGGCCTCCAGACCTGTATACAGTATTCAAGGTGCAGCCTGACCATTGCGTTGTACAAGGGGACAATCCCCCCTTATCCCTGCTAGCAAAATTCCTGTATATCATTAAGAAGACATGAGAAAATCTTGCAGCCTTTTTTCACTGCAACAAAACTTTATATCTAACATATCTGGTCCTTGAGGTTGTCACAGACATTCTCTCAGATATGCCAGACAAGCTGTACTTGCTACCTGGGAGTCTAAAACGTTAAACTTTAGTTGCCACTTCTCAGCCCATTTGCCTAACTTATCTAGATCAAGTTGGAGTAGCATACTGTCTTTACTGTCGTTAACAACCCTGCCAACCTTTGTATCATCTGCAAACTTGGACATTAAACCTGATATACTTTCATCATATCATTGATAAATATACAAAACAACAGTGGGCCCAGGACAGAACCCTAGGGAACTCCACTAATAACAATTGTCCACGAAGAGCAGTCTCTATTGATTACCACTCTCTGTCGTCTCCCACTGAACCATCTCTTTATCCATTGTAGCAACTTACCCTTAATGTCATACCTCTCCAATTTGTACACCAGTCTTCCATGTGCAACAGTATCAAAAGCATTCCTGAAATCCAAGTATATGATATCAAAATTATTTTTGGCATTCAGTTCCTTTGTGACATATAATATCCAATCAAATCGGTCAGACAAGACCTCCCTTTAACAAACCCATGCTGTGTCTTAACTATTACTGCAGTCTTGTCTAGATGATCCTGCAATGCTTCTTTAACCAGTGATTCCATTATTTTCCCCGGAACACAAATTAAACTAACAGGTCAATAGTTACTTGTGTCACCTTTTGAACCCCTTTTGGGAATTGGGGATACTTTTGCACATCTCCAATCCATGGAGGACCTCCCCTGAGTCCAAGGAAGCTCTCATAGTTACGGTTAAGGGTTTTCTTACTTCCTTTGTGCCTCCTTGAACTTCAACAATTTCTCCTCCACTTCGCTCTCCGTTATTACAAAATCACTGAGCAGCCTGTTAGAGTTTAATAAACTTCTGGCACTCTCCTCATTGAATAACTCTTCGTGTGAATGTAGATGGAAAATACTCATTCAGTTTATTAGCTACCTGAGCATGATCATCAATAGTCAACCCATCTATGTTAAGTGGTCCAATCCGATTCATCCCTTTCCTTCTAGAGTTTATGTAAGTAAAGAACTCTTTGCTGTTTTTCTTTGCATCTTTTGCCAAATGGAATGTGAAAAATATCATACAAAACCACATGCACAACTATAAGATTTCTGTGTAATGGATCCCTTGATTAACTGTTACAATTCTAGATGATGCAAAGGCAGAATTATGTGCAACAATCACCAAAATGAGATCTTTGTTGGGTGGCTCCACATAATTCCTCTACACACAATTTACATGCTGAAACATGGATTCTAAGCCAATACATCTTTGAAGTTTTGCACCATCTTCCATATTCTTCTAACCAATTCCTCCTCAGAATTCTCCTTCTTTCTATCTTGAATTACTTTTCTCGTAAAAAAGAATTTTCACGATGGTATTCTATGTAACGCAATAATTTCTGAAAGTGAGTCTTGGTTTAAAGGTCAAACGGAAGTGGCTTCCAAAACTATATCTATTGGAGGCAGCAGAAATTGACCTCCGTCTGTTGATTATTTAGAATAGTTATGGATTAGGGATTTTTCTTGAGCAATTCTTGGACTTTCTTTGTGTCTATTATTGACATTGGACGTGATGATTCTCTATCTCAGTCACTTTTAAGTTTTTATACTTGAACATGCAACAGGAAGATACCTATATCTTCATCTGAAATGACCTTGTTGCAAGACATATATCTTCACGGTATTACGGTAGTTACAATCATCGTTCTCCCTACAATGGTGAAAAAAAGCCAGCTATCACATCTAGTCAATAAGGCGAGGAAGTTTTATGAACTTTTTTTGACAACGCGGCTGTTAGTCCGTCTCAGGAGTAACGTGTTTTTTTGTTTTTTTTTTTCGCCTAGCAAACAGACTGAAGAAGACGTGCAGTTACAGACGCAATATACGCCTTAGAGGCTTTGCTTTAGCACTCGATAGACACCTAACATCATCTGCAGAACTTGAGGTGCTTCCTGTAATCTATGTGCACCGTTTCTGAAGGTCGATACGTATCAGAGGAGTTTATAGGATTCGATAACAGCGAAATGTTGACATTTTCCATCTGTTAATTAGGGGTGGAGCTATATATAAACTTACAGATTGCGGAAGAATGCTCCTGCTCCATCAGAATGCAGTAAAGATGAAACACGACAATAATCTCGTGAGTTTACCTAAGCTCGAGAACTTCTATGAAGGAACGAGCCACAATGTATAAACAAACTGTCTGCTTAAAATACTTGCCTCTTCCTATTAGGACTCCATCAGCCATATCACGCATCTTGACCTGTTTGGGAAGAGGTGCGTTATCTACTAAAAGCCGTAATTTCGCTGTTCTGTAAATAGCCCTCAAAGTTTCCGCGAATTTATTAACGAACCATGAAACTTAAGGAGAAACCAGGACTTCACCGCTGCTCAGTTCTCAAACTGTCTGAAGTGCTCTTCAATGGGACATACTTCTTAATATTGTACTTGCGAAGTACCGGAAGCTGTACTACTTTTCAGAGAAATTAAACAGAATGAAAAACAGTGTTTGCCAAGTTGGACGACTCTGTAGTACCGGTATTTATAATTCCTCAAGTTAATATACACTTTATGAACGGTCAAGTCGCCCATATTTGACATTATGCTGTGAGGTAGAAAATAAAATGATATAGTATCCTGAACAAGGGAAGAGGAAATAGGATTTGTAGTGTCCTGTTTGCCGAGACAATCCTTTGGATTATGAATTTAAGAAAGTAAGAGAATTTATCACGAAGAGGAGTACGATAAATAAAGTCATAATGAAACTATCTTTTCTGTATTTCAAGATGAGGAATTCCGTCCTTAATTATGGACGGAATTAAAAATACGAATTACGTACAGGATTCAGTTCTGCAGAAATTTTCCGGAACCGTTCTAAATTTAAAATTAAGATAGAAAAAAAAAGTACAGCAGCTCGCACAGGACTGTGATGAAATAACCCTTGAGAAATTGTATTATTATACAGAAAAAATATTAATTAAAACAGAGGCCTCCAACAGTTACAGGTGATAAAAGTTACAGGTGAAAACCTGACTGCTTCTTACGTTTTGCACACCAGTGTACTAGTCAGTGCAGCTTTATGATAATTATTTCTAAATATGACTAGTTTCAATATTACCGTCGAGTCGGTATGAACTATTTTACAATCGGTTTGCTCGATTTTTGAGGTGAAAAGCATAAAAACCATTGGGTCGGATTGAAATGTGGCTGAAATCGCGTTCATCATCATCATCATCAGCCATTTTCAATCCACTGCAGGATGAAGGCCTCTCCAGCAACTTTCCAGTTCCTTCTGTTTTGAGCACTGGCCATCCATTTACTACCCAAAAACTCATGAATTTCATCTATCCATCTCCGCCTTTGTCTTCCAGGTTTTCGTCTAGCTCCTCTTGGGTACCATTCTGTTATTTTCTTAGTCCATCTGTCATCATGTCTTCGAGCTAGGTGTCCTGCCCAAGACCATTTTAGTTCTTTAGTTTTGATAAGGATATCCTTTACTTTAGTTTGCCCTAACCTATGTGTTTCTCTTCTTATCTAACAGTCTGATTTCCAATATAATTCGTTCTATTCTTCGGTGTGTAGTTCTCAGCTTCTCTTCCATTCTTTTGGTGAGTGCCCAAGTTTCACTTCCATAAGTCATGGTGAGGAGTATACATTGGTTCATTATTTTACGTTTCAGACAAACTGGGATATTCCTCTTCAGTATGTGACTATATTTCCTGAATGCTATCCATCCAAAATTTATTCTTCTCTTGACTTCCAGCCATTTATCATTATTACAGCTAATGACTTGTCCCAGATAAGTATATGACTCCACCTTTTCAATTACTGCTCCTTCAATCATTATTTTCCTTTCTGTGGCATACTTGTTCATCATTACTTTTGTTTTAGCCATATTCATCTTTAGTCCAAAATCCTTACTAACTGTGCATAACTGATTAAGATTTTCCTCTAATTCTTTGGGATCGTGGCTTATGATCACAATGTCATCTGCAAATCGTAAATGGTTTAGGTACTCTCCGTTCACATTGACTCCTTTCTGCGACCAGTCTAATCTTCTGAAAGCTTCCTCAAGGGCAGCAGTAAACAGCTTCGGAGATATTGTGTCTCCTTGTCGAACTCCTTTCTCGATTTTAAATTTCATACTGTCTTTGTCTAGTCTAATAAAGAAGGTAGCACTCTCGTATATTTTCTTCAAAATCATAATATGTGAGGTATCTATGACTTGTCTTTCCAGTGCCCAAAACATTGCCTTATGCTGTATGGAGTCAAATGCCTTTTCATAATCCACAAATGCCAGACATAATGGTGTTTTATATTCATTTGCTTTCTCCATTAGCTGTGACATTACGTGAAGGTGATCCATAGTTGAGAATCCTGTCCTAAAGCCAGCTTGCTCTTTCGGTTGATTCCCATCAAGTATTCTTTCTAATCTGTTGGTACTGACCCTTGTGAAGAACTTGTAGATGTGGGATAACAAGCTAATTGGTCTATAATTTCCAATTTCTGATTTATCTCCTTTCTTATGCAGCAAAACTATGATTGCATTATTCCACTGCTTAGGCGTCACACCTTTTCTAATGCACTTTGTGAAGAGCCTTGCCAGTTTTTGTGTTATGTCTCTTCCTCCCAATTTTAACAACTCTACAGTAACTTCATCTTCCCCCGGGGCTTTCTGATTCTTCATTTTCTTCAATGCATGTTCTACCTCATCAGGAAGAATATCGGGTATGTCGTATATGTTGCTACTTTGCAATCCATCTTCCCCACTGCTGGCATCATTCCCTTGCTCTTTGTATAATGAGCTATAGTAGTCTTCTGCTATTTGAATTATGCCTTCTCTGCTATTTATAAGTACACCATTGCTATTCTTCAGTTTCAGTATCATTTGTCTTTCTGTATTACTGCTCATGGCTGCTGATTTAAATCCTTTGTTTTCCCTTAATGCTTGTTCTACTTTTCTTGTGTTAAATCTTCTTATATCCTCTCTGAGTTTCTTTCTAATAGCTTTGCATAACTCAGTATACTCAATTTTTCCCTTGTCAGTGTTTATCTTGCTCTTCATTTTTCGCCTTCGGTTCATCATAACAAGTGTTTCTTGACTAATTTTTACTTCTTTGGATTTCTTTTTCTCTATAGGTTTCTTGGGCTTTATCACTTTCAGAAAGTTGTAATATTCTTCGTCGATATCTTGGTCCTGAGCAGTCTGCAGAAGCTCAAACTTGTTCTTAAGTTCCAGTACATACTGCTTTTTCTCCTCTTCTGTTATCTCAAAGACCTGTGTATTATTTACTCGAGTCAGTTTTTTCCTTTCCTTTCCTACATCTATATCAAGTGTACACCTTACCATTCTGTGATCACTTCCAACATTTACCTTATTCAGGACGGTAACATCATTCACAATATATCTTCTGTTAGTGAGGATGAAGTCGATTTCATTAGTTGTTAATCTATTTGGACTCTTCCATGTCCACTTTCTGTTTACCCTTTTCTTGAAAAAAGTGTTCATTACTGACAATCCTTGAGATTCTGCAAATCCCACAAGTCTTTCACCTCTTTCATTTCTCTCACCAATTCCAAAATTTCCTATAGTTCCCCTTTCTGCGCTGCTTTGTCTTTTTTCAACCTTAGCATTGAAGCCCCCCATAATAATAGTGTAGTGGGTTTTCTGCTCATCTAGAAGACTCTTAATTTCGGTGTACATTTCTTCAACCTCTTCATCATCATGGCTCGATGTTGGTGCATAAATCATTATAACCTTTAGCTTGTACCTCTTAGAAATCTTGAGTATTAGTCTTGACACCCTTGGCGATGTACTTTTGAATTCCAAAATGTTGTTTTTAAAATCTTTATGGACCAGAAACCCAACTCCACCTTCACTCCTTTCACTGTTTCCATTGGTGTACAGCATATTTCCACTTGATAAACTTATAAGTGATTCATTTCTTCTTCTTGTTTCAGCCAAACCGATGATATTCCAATTCACATTTTCTAATTCCTTTTCCAGCTCTAATATCCTGTCTTCACCGATGAGTGATCTTACGTTATAACAGGCCAAGTTCAGTTTCCGTGCATGGCAGCCTGGTCGTACCCAAAGATTCTTAGCACCCTCTGCTTCCACTCTGATCCTCTCGCTGCCGTAAGAGGGGGAGTGAAAACTGCTGGGGACTGAGGGACATTTGTTTTGTTGTGCTGTCATATGCTGGAGGGTCTGATCTTTTCCTCTTCACGCTGACCAGGCGTCTTGATGAGAACCACTCTACACATTTGTTGCCACCTAAGTGATGTAACAGGGCTTACCATCGAGAAGGTATGCATTAGTGGATTTTAGGGAGACAGGCCAACCGGACTTCTCCTAAATCTTCTGTAATAGAGAGATATTGGATGCATCAGTGTTTTAGGCTGAGTGTCTGATAACACACAGGATACCTGTTCCCCTCTAAGCCCATCTTAGTGTATGATGTACCTAAGGAATTAACTCAGGAAGATATTATTAGGGATTTATATAAGAAAAATCTTCAAGATTATGGATATGAGGAGCAAGAGATCAGAGAGGGCACTGTTTTTAGATTTAGTAACAGTTCCAAGGCAAGGTTTAATAATTGGGTGATTGGGATAGCTCCTCACATGTGGGAAAATTTGATGTGTAATGACAGGTTGTATTTTGGATATACGTCACACAAATTCAGGCGTTTTACAGTTGTGACTAAATGTTTTAAGTGTTTGGGGTATGGTCACTCTAACACAACACTCCACACACAAGACCGTGTCGTGTGGTCATTGTGCTCAAGGTGGCCATCTCTTTGTTGATTGCCCAAATAAAAATAAAGATCCATGCTGTGTGAACTGCAAACGCAGAGGTAGAGCTTATGATCACTCATTAAGGAGTAATAGTTGTCCTGAGTATAAAAAGGCTCTAGAGTTTGCAAGTACGCGTACTTATGATGGATAACTGTAGTACGTTTAATGTGAATGGTAGTTTTAATAGAATAGAATAGAATCTTTAATTGCAGCATGATATACATACAATTAGTCCCGTCACGGCATGGCGGTGCCAGGGGTTAACAAACATAAAGATGAAGGTAGTGTGCTTAAGTTGGTTCAACTCAACGCCCAAAGATGTCGTGCGGTTACTGATGAAATTAGAATGGTGGCCGTGCAAGAAAGTGTTGACATTTTGTGCATGCAGGAGCCGTATGTTGGTTGCTTTGCACATGGACATAAAATTGTTGGTTTTCCTGCTGATTCCAGAGTTATAGGTGTAGTTGATGTTAAACCTAAAACAGCAATTGTGGTCGTTATTGCAGATAACTGTCCTCTCAGGGCTGTGAAGTCAGAACTCAACATGTGTAAATATTAGTACTCCTAGGCTGTCTTTTAATTTAATATCTCTTTATTGTCATCCAAGTCAGAAATTGTTAACTCTATCCATTAAATGGAAACAGTTTTCAGTGAAATTGGTTGTAGTCATTTAATTATTATTACATTGGATTCCAATGCAAAGTCTAACTTATGGTTCAGTGGCATGACTGATCAGAGAGGTCGCTTAATGGAGGACTTTATTTTAATGAATAATTTGGGTCGAACATTGATTTGACTTTAGTTACTCAGGGATTATCCAGACGAATCTGTTATTGGCTTGTGAAAACAGACTATACGAATAGTGATCATAGATCTTTGGTTTTTCATATTAATTTGGCTGATTTTGATACTAGTTTAGATTTTGATAATTTTGAATTAACTAGATTTACTTATAAGAAGATTAACTAGTCTAGTTTTGCACGGTCAGTGGCTTTAGATTTTTCAGAAGACAATATGGTTAATTTGAATTTCTTAAATGCTTGTGAGTATGCTGCTTTCGTTCAGTCTTCATTGCTTAGAGCCCTCAGTTGTGCCCCAAGAAGACGAGTTAAGAGGCGAGTTCTTAATTGGTGGAATGCGGAATTATCCAGGTTAAGGAAAGAAGTATTTTTATGTAGGAAGGCATATCAGAGGTATAGGCGGTGGGGGCTGGATGAGGCTCAATTTTATCATGCATGTTATAGGAATAAAAAGAAAATTTATTAAAGGAATATTTGACAATACGAAATTTTTAGAAATCTTCAAGTACCGTGTTAATAGACTAGAAAGAATAGCGAAAGCTTAAAAAGCGGTACTCACCTTGAAATTAATCTGCGATGGTTTACTTAGGTAGCGTGGTTAATGTTTAAGTGAATCACCGGATTCACTTACATAGTTTTTTTAAATTATTCTTCTTTCTTTTATTTCGATGACAACCAAGGATTGGATGTGTACACTTCTGTTTCCTTGAGCCCATTTAACTCAGTCAACTTTTACCTACTTCCCTCCCATTTTAATTTTTCAATTTAACCATTCAACTTAAACATTAACCACGCTACCTAAGTAAACCATCGCAGATTAATTTCAAGGTGAGTACCGCTTTTTAAGCTGTCGCTATTCTTTAAAGGAATATTTATGAGAGTAAATTAAAGGCTTGGAGAAGTCTAGTTACTAGTGTGGGCAATACAGATCCTTGGGGATTAATTTATAAACTAAGTATGAATAAAGTAAGACCTGGAGAGATAATGAATACAGTAATCGTTAATGGTGTGGAAACAACTGATTGGATTACAACAGTGCGGGCAATAACATCTGAGTTGTTTCCTCATGAGGAAGGAGAATGAGGGGGTAGACAACAGAGCAAGACGGTATCAGGGACTCTAATGTAACATACATTAGAGTCCCTGATACCCTGATATTAGCTTAGTAAATAAGCTAATATCAGGGACTCTAATGTAACATACATTAGAGTCCCTGATATTAGCTTATTTACTTTAGAGGAATTGAGAGCCGTTTCTAAGCAAATTAACATTTCCAAAGCTCCGTGGATCGATTTAGTAGAAAATATCGCTGTTCTTAAAGTGATTGAACTTTATCCTAACATCTTGTTAAACTTATATAATAAATGCTTACTTCAAGGTACCTTTCCTGGGATCTGGAAAGTTGGTTTGATTAAGCTGTTAGTTAAGAAGGGTAAAAAATCGAATGACCCAAAAAGATGGTATAGACAATTTCGTTATTGGCCAATCTTGGCAAAATTTTTGAAAGATTGTTATTTTTAAGACTGAACCAAGTCATGTATAAAGATGGATTGACCCTGCCTTATCAGTATGGTTTCAAGAGAGGGCATTCTACGGAGGATGCCATTAATGATCTCATGAATTTCACCAACCAGGCAGAGGATAAATATGTGTTAGCCATCTTTATAGATAGATTTTACTGGAGCTTTTGACATGGTGTGGCATGAGAGTATTCTGTCTGCATTAAGGGGTATGCAATGTCCAGACTTATTGTATAGAACGATACACAGTTATTTATATGGTAGGAAAATTATACTGAAAGCTAAGCATCTACAGTTTAATTGGAATCTTTCGAGAGGGTTTCTTCACGGGTCTGTATTGGGCCCACTTTTTTTGAACTTAGTCTTTCCTTAATTTATGGCTAGAACAATCAGCTGAAAATCTGCATAAGATTGCTTATTCAGATGATTTGGTTTTATGTGTTACTGATAAATCCAGGATTGTGCTTGAAGTAAGAGTGGCCCAGGTGTTTGAAAGTCTAGTGTTATGGGCTGATCTGCATAAACTATTGATATCTACAACTAAAACTGTTATGATGCTTCTTAAGGGGAAACTAAATTATGCGCGACCGCCAAAAGCTTTAATTAAGGGGAGGCCGATTCCCCTAGTATCTGAAGTGAAATATCTAGGTATAAGAATTGATGATAGATTATCGTTTTTTCCACATTTTAAATTACTTACATGAAAAAGTTTAAAAATTTAGTGCAGCAATAATTCGATTAACTAGGTCAGATTGGGGATTGAAAAGGAGAGTTTTAAATTTATACTACAAGGCAGTCTTCTTACTCAGAGTTGCGTACGGAGCATCAGCATGGTATTTCAGAGTTACTAACGTTAAATTTAAACAGAAATTGTTATCGATTCAGCGCTCAATGCTTTATATTATTTCTAGTTTGTGCAGAACAGTCTCAACGAATGCTATGCAGGTTTTGGCCTGGCATTTGCCTCTAGACTTGTACATTGTGTATCGGGCCCTTTGTTATTACTTAAAAAAAGGCATAGTGGTTTCTTTCATGAATATTACATCTGATGTCACTATAGAGATAGCTAAAGCTAAGAAAAATGGTCTAACACAGTTGATTGGTATGTGGCAACAGAGATGGGATCTTAGTGTCACTGGGGAGGTGACTAAATTGTTCATTCCAACGGTTACATTTACCTTTGATAATAACAACAAATGGTTTTTCCTTCTATGGTAACATCGTTTATTTTAACTGTCCATGGCTCATTGAATTTTAAACTACATTACTTTGTTCTAGTCAGCTCTCCTTTATGCACTTGCGGTCAACCTGAGACTTGGAGTCATTTATTATATCATTGTAGTTTGTATGTTGAACATAGAGAAAGGCTAAAAGTGCAGATTGGTAATTTAGTTAGAGGCTGTGAAAGTGATCTTATTGCTAATCAGGATAAATTTCAAGCACTGTAAGAGTTCTGTGTAACTGTTTTTCAACGGAAAAGACATTGGAATAATCTAATGCTTACTAATTAAGATTTGGTTATATACACTTTGATTATCTGTTTTTTTTTTTTTGTTTATATTGTATGTATATGTGTGTGTGTATATTTATATGTATGTGTGTATACGTATATATATATATATATATATACAGTGTATTTTTTTTTTTTTTTTTTTTTGCTGGCTCTCAGGTGTGGGCAGCCTGGGAGCGGGATTGCTGGCACCCACCGGTATAGCACTACTTCCGGTGGGTGCGGGATTTTGGTGCATGAGGCACTGTTAAAATAGTAGACCAGGCCCAGTACCAAGTGACTATGGGCGGCCATTAGGGAGCAGCTGGCACCTAGACAGCTGCTCCCTGGTGGTGAAGAGGCCTGCTATACAGGCCTGTTTCGCAGGGGTTCTGCACAAATTCAGTTTATCAGGTGGAGATAGACGGAAGTCTAGGTGCCACCTTAGAAATAATAATAATAATAATAATGTTGACAACGGTAATTGTAATGGTGGTCTGTTCATCTTATATTGAACCCAGCTAAAAATAGTGAAAAAATTGTAAACATAATTTGTAATTCTGGCCTTGGGGGCTGGATGATGACATTTGAAAAAGTTTATTAAAATTTTTTTTACAAGGCATGGCCATTGCATTTACATTCGTATAACACCTTTCTGTCTTTAGAATAACATTGGATCTAAACAGAGAGATTTTCCAATGCCATGCAAGCTATTCGACAAATATTTAACATATAAACCGTTATGCTGAATATTAATTAATATTCAACACTTTATACCACTTTATATATGTTTTATACTTCGCAAACTCGCGATGCAATGTTTGAATTTGTTTAATGTTTCCTTTATATGTGGTTAGCCATTTTAGTGTTTGATTACCATATGACCTGCGTATCTATGGGTGTCTTATCTGTTTCTCAAGACTCGAAATAAATAAATAATTACCAAATATTTTTGATTGTCAACACATAAAGAGTGTTTAAAAAATTTTGTAATAATGATTGTTAAGAATTATTAACTATTCTGTAGAATTCTAAATCGTCAGCATGTTAAATTTAGTATTTCGAATAACGAAAAACAATTCTTTAATATGCAAATTGAATGATAAAGGCATAAAATCCATTATTCTTTATTATACTATTAGCCGTTATTATTATGAGCATTCCACCAAACCTTGCAGAAGCCCATAATCCAAAATTCATATGATCCTAATAACCCAATAGTCAATGTAAGATTCCCATAATTATAATGATCCAATAGTCATATGTAACTTATATGTCCCGGTCGAAGGAATTGCAATCTTATACGTATGACTACTAAATACTGTATATCAGATAAACAAAAAGGTTAGTGCAGTTACTTCAAAGTTACTATTTTTAACTTTGTGGAAGAATATGTGAAAGCCATCTACAATGGCTTACACATAATTACCATCGATGCACTGCGAAAGAACAAAGCCTTTGCGGTAGCACAGTACATGCAATCATCGGTTGCATGTACTGTGGAACCCATGGATTTTCAACAAATCCGTGGGTTCGAATCCTGTCAATGACGTAAGGAATTTTTATGGGCTTTTTCACAACGTGGCTGTGTTAGGCAGCCTCAGGCGATGATTGCGAGGGTTTCCTCTCGGAAACTTAGGTTTATCGTCCAGCAAACGGGAAAATCGACCACAGAATACACACAACTTACATACAAAATATAGTGATGCATAACAAATGAACGTGTAGTACATAGTACGAACATGTGATGCTGTTGCTGAAGAAGAGCTCCATTTAATGAGAGGGGTAGGTGTACATATTAAAGACCTCCCGGTGAACATTTCAGGAATCGGTCCGATTATGCAGCATGCAAGGATCAAGTTAAGCTAGCTGGCTCCTCGTGAGTTGGTCATTAACAATTTTTAAGCCGTTGGAGGAAGAGAAACGTATAGCAGAAATTATTGAAGACTAGTAAGGTATGGAAGCAAGTTAAATACGCTAACGACCACGCATGGTTGAGGTGAACTAACGTTCAGGAGTTGGCCAACGTAAGACACAACACATATCCAGTGGTATCTTGCGTGCAATTTAGAAGCCGCCCCACGGCTTCCCTTATAGTGTCTCATCTGTGGCATGTAGGCAGCAGCAATGTCCAACAGCGATCTGTTCGAAAATATGTGACAAGTTCGAGGTTGAATTCTGATTTCCTCAGAAACTCTGCAAAATCACCTCCTCTAATATTCTCCTGTGGAACATGACCGCCTGTGGGCAGCTTTAGTTGTACCTTCAGTGGAGTCTTGATTTGGTTCCCCGTGCCTATAGTGTCAGCTAATTAGGAATAGCAGTATTTGATGGGAAGGGGGGGGTTAATTTAAATAAATAAAAATGAATATGTTGTTTATACTCCGATTCGGCCACACAGAATTAAAGGATTTTACAAGTTAAGAGTATACAAAAACAGCGTCATCTTGAACAGTCACTTGGGCCAGAAACACAGTCAACTCTAACGCTTGTACTGCTGTATTCTCGCATTTGACCACTTTGGTGGAATACCGTCACCAATTTATCGTAGATGATAATCACTATGAGCGCAATTTTGACAGCCGACAATTTTGACTGTTCTGGTCTGATCTCGCAATGATCTGTATTTAGATTGTTAAGCCAAGCAGCTGTAGGGAGAGATTGGAGAGGGCTGAAAATTCAAAGCCTATATCATCACAGCTTGAACTCATGCATCAACTGTAATGTTTTTTTAATATAAAAACTGTTACTCTGACGTTCTACTGTCGAGTTATGCAAAAATTTGTGAATTCTTTTTTTTTTTTATCTTAATTCCACTGCCTTATCGGTGACCGAGCATTCATATGTTATAGTTGGCTAAAGTGCAGTTAGTTAACAAAGAAAGTCGAGTAAAACTGAGAATTTTGAGGCCTTGTGTACCACCTTGAAGCACCAGGATTGTACCATCTAATAGGCCTAGTTTACCTCCCACCTGACCACATAGATGCATCTAGGCTTGAGCTTCAATCTTGGCTGATGACCAATCTGAACTCAGCACTCCCTACCATTCTTGGTGGTGATTTCAACATGCCACTTCCAAGGCATTCCTTGGCACTACATGACTTAACATTAGCATTAAAATCTGCAGACCTTATAAAACTTGATACGCCACCTACAAGAGATGGACAAGCTCTCGACCTCCTTTTCCACAGCTGACCAGTTGTAAAAATGCAGCTTTCTCAGTTTTCCTTTACGTCAGACCACCTACCCCTCACATGTACCATCGTTGTCACAAAGGGGATAAACACCTCCGTAAGCTAACATCACAACGTAGCTAACCTACTCTCTAAGATCTCTCAGGCCGCAGGTTGTTATGTCTCACCTGACTGCTTATGACTGGTTCAGAATAAAAAGTTTAAATATAGAAGAAGCAACTATTGAACTCTCACAACAGCTGAAACTTATTGCTACAGCTGGAGCATCAAAAGAACTCACAGTATCTGTCCATACCAGAAACTGGTTCAATAAAAACATCAAGGTGGCTTTCACAAGAAAGCAAAAATCATACAGAAGGTGGCTGAAATCAAGAACCTTAGCCAACCAGGAAACATACAAAAGGGACCGTGCTCACTTCCTCAGATTAAAGAAGTCAGTCCACAACAATCTTATCCTTTCGCACATGAAACAGTCTAGAACAGGGGTGGCCAGCTTAATTTGTGATGCGACCGACTTTTTTTCTTCAAAATCTGCCGCGATTTACCATCTCAAGAATTTTATTGCACATGGTTAAAAAGGTTAATCAACACATTGAAAAATATTGTTTATAAATTTTAAAATTAAATACAATTCAGAATTCTTATTTTAAATTCGCACGTATTTAAATTTTTAATTTATGTGAAGTTTGTCTTCGCTCATCTGCCAAGCTTTCAAAATCGGGGATATACTGTGATAAGTCAAGAATCTTCTATATGCAAGTCCGTAAGAGTAGAGCGATTCTTCGTCTTTTTTTTTTTTTTTTTTGGTTTCAAATACGAAAAGGCCAATTCACATAGATATGTCGAATCAAAACAGGAATTTAAAAGTTCACTGCATTTTTTTACATTTGAATACTTTTGTCGGCAGACCTATTTTCAAGTAATATTTTTTCTGCAGTTTGTTTTGTATCTAAGTAGACATTAAATAGATAAGAAATATATTGAACAATGTCTTCAATTGTTTTAAAATCACTGAATCTGGTTTCAAAATCGCCCACAACATTCTCATTTTTAGAAACATATTTCTCACTATTAAATTCTAAAACAGGATATTTTTGCAAATGATCTTTCATATCTGCAAAATGATCGAATTTTTTTCCCTTTGAGATCCTTTGCCATTGCCAAAAATTGATATTTATATGCAGAAATACTACTAATCACGTCACCAACATTTTTATTTTTTCCTTGTAATTCCAAATTTAGATCACTTAATTTACTAAAAATTTCTAAAAATGCGTCTTTGATGAAGAAACGACTCACTTTAAATGATGCTACAGTTACTGCTTTCGATTGTAAATTAGGTGTCACGAAAAAATTTTGTTGCGCGAATAATCTGGATTTAAGTTCTTTTAATTTATTTTTTTCTAAGGTCTCTATTAGGAAGAAAATACAATTGGCATTTTATATTTACCATGGAGTGCGTTGAAGTGCCTTTCTAAATTTCCTTTTTTGGGTATAGCCACGGAAGCATTGCAAATCAAACAACGACATTTCCTTTCATCATTACAAAAAAGTATTCTAGTTCCACTCTTGATGAAAATTTTACTCTTTTTCGTAGTATTCAATTTAAATCAAACGGTATTAAATTAACGTATAAGTACTGTCCAGTTATTAATATTATGTAATCTAAATAAGAATTCGACACATACGCTATGCTCTCCACAACTAACTGCGTGAATTATCACTAGACAAGCCTATCGGCTGCGCGGCGACAAGAGTGGTCATGTGGTTCAACGGATTTGTAATAAGTGTATGCAGTGGGGCACATAATAATAACATTTAGATTTTGACTAATCTATTTTTAGCCGAAATTAAAGCCACGATCGACTTGTTGGCCACCCCTGGTCTAGAAGGATTCTTGCACGACAAGACCACAAGTTTGGTATGGACAAAGGACTTCTTTTCAAAGTGGGCTGAACAGACCTTCAGAGAACAACAATCGCCAACTACCGGCCTTCAACTGTTGTGGACCGTTGTATCCCACAGGCCATGAAAGAAATCACCATTACTAAGGAACAGTTAATTAATGTTATTAACAACTTACCAAATAAAAGCTACCGTTGGGCCAGACGGCTTCCCCCCTATTTGCGATAAAAATAGCCTCAATTTATATTGTTGAACCCCTTTTACATATTCTCTAACGCATAGTGAAAACTGGGGGACTGTCCCGTCTCTTTGGAGGACCTACTATATCAAACCGGTTCCAAAAAAAAAAAAAAAAACCCATCCAAAGTTACCAACTGATTTCCGTCCTATATCCATCGAATTCTCCCTCTTGAAGATCTTTGAAAAGCTGTTACTTCCAAAAATAATTGACCACTGCCTCCGTGACACCTCGATGCACCACCGATCTACAATAACAAACCTTTTTGACACGCTGTTTCGGATTCAACATGCCATCAGTAAACTATTTTTTTTCTTTGACGTAAAATCAGCTTTCGACAATGTGTCAATTAAAACACTGCTTCATTTATTACAGAACTACTACAAGGCAACCGCCTCACTAATCTCCATCCTTTGCAACCTCCTTAACGAGAGGATACTGATAATATCCCATAGTCGCTACCAGACTATGACAACGGTAAGACGAGGAGTAGCACAAGGTGGAGTGTTATCTACCACGCTCTTTGCACTAATCTTACAACCATTTCTAGCGAGGTTTAGAAACTTCGACTCTTACGCTGATGACTTGAAGTTGTTCGTCATCTCTGATGACATTAAAAGCGTTCAAGAAATAAATGAAAACACTGCTACACAAATCACTACATTGAAAGGTGTTTCACTCCCATCGCTTTATACGCGTCTGAGTTATGGTCTTCAGTCCCATCAAGTACTGTAAAGAAATACCTGGCAATTGAATATTGGGTTCTGATGTGGTTGAACAGAATCCATGGGAACCCATTCACCATCTCTAGATCTATTCTACATGCGAACATGAACATGACACCACGGAAGATCAAAATTCTGGAAAAGAACCTCATCACTCTTGCCAAACTGTTAACTAACAGGATTGATTCTCCCAACGTGCAAGAAATCATCTTAGCCTCAAGTACCCACCCAAAAGAGCGACATAAACAACGGTATAAGTCGACTCTTACCAACTTTGTCCGTCTTAGAGATATGTTCCCTGCAAACATTATGGAACATTTCAACAATCTTCAAATTAACCCCAACGAACTGTTGGATGACAAGAAATACAGGAAGAATATCCTGGAAGACTTGCATCGAAGCACCGACCTCCAGTGAATCTCGGCAAACACGATCAAGTCATTTCATCTACCAGTCCATCACAGACGCATAAAATTCTCTGAAGTTCAAGATTTCACAAGGCTGTCATTTAATAGGTTGAATTTATGTAAACTTAATTAATTCTGTATATATGTAAATTTAAGTTCAAATGTAAGTTTTTCCCTCTTGAAATATGTATACATATGCTGTTCCAACTCCAGGCAAGCGCATTGTCAAATGTTATCTATTTCCTTTTAATATACACTGTGCTGCCACTTTATTAGGTACACCCCTGCGGTGCACACAAATGGTTTGTCCCACAACGTTGCAAGTCACATGACCACAGTTGTGGATATAAATGCAGCAGAACAACCTTTCTAGTATTAGTTAAGCGTACAAACCGTAGCAAGAATAGGGCAAAATGAGTGATCTAACGGACTTCGAACGTGGCATGGTAGTAGGTGCAAGACGTGCTGGGACAAAGCATCTCTGAAACGGCAGTTCTCCTGAACTTTTCATGCACCACAGTTTCAAGGTTGTATCGAGAATGGTGCAACGAACAGTAAACATCCTCTCAACGGCACTCCTGTGGAAGAAAATCGCTTGTTGATGAGAGAGGTCAAAGGAGGATGGCTAGAATTGTGCAAGCAAACAGACGGGCCACAATGTCGCACATCACGTCAGAATACAACCTTGGTGCGCAGAACAAAATATCGCAACGGACCACTAGTCGCACTTGTCGCGAATGGGCTACAACAGCCGACGGCCACATCGCGTACCTTTGTTATCAATGAAGAACAAGAGAGCACGCCTCCTGCGGGCACAGCAACACCAGCACTGGACTATCGAGAATTGGAAAACAGTGGCTTGGTCTGACGCGTTGAAGTTCCTGGTGCATCATGTTGATGAAAGGCTCAGAATTTGGCGAAAACAACACGAATCCATGGACCCGTCATGTCTGACGACTACTGTGCAAGGTGATGGGGCCAGTGTTATGGTGTGGGGAATGTTTTTTTGGCACACGTTGGGTCCATTGATACCCCATAGATTCACATCTGAATGCCATATCGTACCTAAACATCGTTGCTGACCAAGTGCATCCGTTCATGCTGACAGTTTATCCTTAGTCAGATGGTTATTTCCAGCAGGATAAAGCCCGGATCACTATGGAATGGTTCCATTGAAGAACACATACAATGACTTTTCTTTGCTGCCGTGGCCCCGCTCAGTCCCTGAATCTCAATCCTATTGAACATACTAATACTAACATCTTTGGGATGAGTTTGAAAGGGCTGTTCGCTGCAGGCCTACACCTCCGTCGAATCTCAAGGAACTGCGTGACACACTCATGTCTGCACGGTACTCCATTCCTACAACGTTTTCAGCACCTTGTTCAATTCATGCCTAGACGAATTCAGGCTGTTTTGAAGGCTAAAGGAAGCTCAACGCGCTACTAGGTAGGTGTACCTAATAAAGTGCCAGCATAGTGTATGTATGTAAAATAAATAAATAAATTTTCTGTTTATACTCCGGGACGACCAAACAGTCAGAGGAGTTTACAAGATAGACAGAATACAAGAAACAGCACCGTATTCATGTATGTATTTTTCAATTATAATTCCATGTACACCCTTCTAGCCAACCAGCTGTACAGGGGGTGAAATGAAGCTTAATAAACTGAATAATAATAATAATAATAATAATAATTTTGGAAGTGTGTGATTGTTTTTTTTGTTTGCGAGCATTTCCTAGGATGCCCTTATCAGTGTTCCTATTGGCCACGATGTTTCTGCACTGAGATGAAAGAAGTTTGCTAGGCTCTGAACGATGTAAATAATTTCATTTTATTCAATTGTTTCACTAAAAAAACTGTTGAACGTGACTCTAATTACGATGGTTAACTTGTCCTAACTTTTTACTTTTTGGATTATTACAGAGTTATTATTTTTGGATTATTACGTCCCCTATCATTTTTGTTTTCTTTTGGCGAAAAACTATAGCTACCATTTCGAGTTTTTGTTCCTATGCTAATATCTTCAGGCTTTGTTTCAAAGTGTGTGGCACTCAACCGTCCTGCGTACAATTCGGATTTGTCACCATGTGAGTTTCGTGTTTTTGGTTCTAGTTTTAAAGGACTTCGTTTTAAGGCTCACACTGAAGTCATTCACAGGCAATACAAGCGTATCTAAGTGCTAAAGGTGACATTAAAAAAAATAATAATATATAAAAGTCTTAAACGTGAATTTATTTCAACTAGCCTCATCAGGCTAGTTGATATAAATCAAGAATCTCCCTCAGCCCCGGCAAGGAGGACCGGATGGATCAAAGTTTAATTCTTGCATCCGAGGTCTTTCCCTGAATTCTAGGATAAGGACGCAAAAATGAGAGAGAGATCCATTGGGGCCCAAAAGAGGTCCTTGTGCCAAAGGTTGGAACTCGCTGAAGTTGCTCTTTCGTGAATTAGATCTTTAGAAGCTAACGGAAATTCGTCGCTACTACCACAGTAGCTATTAGCGTTTTGTTTCCACACTGTAGAAAAGGCCTCGATTCCACCCAGTCTAGTAGAGCATTCGCTATAGATGCGAGAAATCTCTTATCATTTGAGCTCAACCAACGGCGTTTTTTTTTTTTTTTTTTCGCGGAGTTAGTTGGTCCCAGTTGGTTTCATTACTGTAAATTTCGTCTGTTCACCATCAACCCCACCTTAGAATACACGCAATTTATAGACACAATTAACGCCTCATGGTCTTTGTTGCCTTGGCGCAAAAATCAACCAATTAAAGGGAAAATGTTTTTCTTGCCCTCAGGTTTTCAATTCAGTGAACAGTACGGTGTTTTAATTTTCAATGAAAACATTATTTTTATAACAATTTTGTGGTTGGTGAACTGTCTGCACACATTTTAGGCCGTCTGCAACATGATTTCCAAGCGCCTACTAATCACTTGTTTGATCATTCGCCAGAAAATGTCTTCAAGAAATGCCAAAAAAAAAAATTGGCACTTTATTCTGGATGCAAGCTTGAGATAAGTTGTGAAGAAGATAAAAGAAACTGTTCGAACTCCTTTCTTAGCACTGTGGAAGTATAAAAGCCGAATATCTTCAAATAACTTAATTCGAGTGTAACATACAGGCTTGTTATCTCACACTCTCAAGGTAGGTTGTGGCCACGGTGGTCTGCCCGCGGGGGTGGAATGATAAAAGGATTTAAACTGCCTCGTTAACGCATTGCTCACAGAAGAAGAAACTTTGCCTTTGCAGCGGGATGCCAACATGATTGCACTACTTTCAAACAAATGGCATCACCAAAAGGTTAAGGTGTCATTTATTTAAAGCGATTACCTGCTGTCTGATTAAGGGACAGCACCTACTGACACAGGCTAGCACAGCGGTATCTCATCTTTTAAGTATATGACAAATAAAGTTAGCCATTTCTTTGAAAGTAATGCAGCAGGAGGGCGACTCGTGACGTAGTTATTGTTTTTGTTCGCATAACGCAGTTGTTATAATCACAGTTGTTACGTTCCACATCAGATGAGGACAGCGAGATTTTATTCCTCGGAAACTCGTTTTTCGTCCAGCAAAACAGGCAAATCGACCAGAGAAAACACACAATATATAGACATAATACACATTAGTGTAATAAGTTTATTCTCGTGGAACTCTAATATGGCAGAGTTTTTATTTTTTTTGTCTTTGTACTCCAGTAATACTGAATTCGTTTTCTCTCCACACAACATAAAAAAGCTACCGGATACCATTCATTTTGCTTAACAAGGCCGTGCTCACAAAGTTTTTTTTTTCGTTGATTTTAGGTCCACCGACTGCATTTAGAGAGAATTCCCATGTGTTTGTTATTAAAGTGCCAGAAGAGAATGCAGTTTCCTTCCCAGACTTTCAAAACAAATACAGTCGTCGGCATCTCTCAGCGCTAGAAATGTTGGCCCAGTTCCAGTCACGTAGAAAGTCGGTGACACGTGTTGCTCTGTGCATGTTAGAGACTGAGTGGTACTGGCACTTGCTCAGATCGAAATGGTAATTATTTCTTTTGGAAGTACAGGTGATGGATGAAGGTATTTTTCCAAGTGCAGATAATCATTTAAGATTTAAGAACTTGGTGATCCCCTCTCCTACATGTACGGAGAATAGGTCCCTAATATTTCACTAAAAAGAACAAACTGAGAACATAGAGAGATTGTAAATAAAAACAAACAAAAAACTAATACCTTTTACTATAGTATCTGATTTGTTTGTTGTTCTTAGGAGGGCGACTAAGGCCATATTGCTCCTTGTATATTGTCTGTAAATTGCGTTTGTCTTAGTTCAATTTTCTGTTTGCTGTTCGATAAACGGAGTTTCCGGAATAAAAAACCATGCTACCCTCGTCTGTGACCGACTAACTCAGCCGCGTTGTGGAAAATGCCCATAAAAATTCCTCCCGTCATCGCTGAGATTCGAACTCAACGGGATTCCAGTCTTTTCTGCCAGATGTGGGGAGGACGGCGATCTTACCAACTATGCTACTCACGAGGGCCCTGCTTTGTTTTCTCTCAGGTCTATACACATACAAAAAATAATTTGCTGAAAATTAAGTTTTAAGAAAGGCATAAACATAGTGTGCATAGTGTTAGGGTCGGGCGCCACCTGTGGTTTCCCATCTGCGCCATATGTACACTGTGAAGAAATACAGAACACTGTAAATGCCAGAAAAGTGTAGTGTGTTGAGTGTGTAGTTTTGTGTTGGGTTCTGTTGTGTGTCCTGGCATTTGGCCGCAGGACCCCAGATGGGACCCCCACGTTGCCCGCACACACCACTAGGAGGTAGCCAGGCATAAACAATGAAACAATCGATTCAAAGTACTGCATTGTTAATTTTTTCAGGAAAAATTGATAATGCGGTACAGCAATCTAGAATTACACGTACGCCGTTGAATCCATCTCTTTCAACTCAGAGAGGGTTATAAATCTCCAGAGAAAAGTTCGTAAACTGTGTCCTTTAACATGCGAGGATTTTTATGTATTTGCGCTAAACAGTTTCATCTCACTCTTCTTCGTATACAGTAATTAACAGGATGCAGAAAAATTATTTAATTTCATTATACAAAGTTTGAGGGAATTTCTATGGAAGCATCGTGCTTCATTACTTTTGAATTTGTCGCTTGTTGAATTTTTACTTATTTTAATTATATTAGGAGTGTGACTACCAAACTGTTTTGTAAGTTAAGTTGCAGTCAAATAATGCGAAACACCAGAATACCTGCCATGTAGGTTTATTCGTTTTACTTAGCTCTTGTAATCCTGACATTCAGTTGGCGATTAACGTAAAATGTTCCTTCTCAATTTTTAATGATGTTGATTAGCGCGAATGACATAAAAATCTTCACATGGATTTCTATATCAAACCCTGCCAATTCAAAGAGACCAAAAGTGTAGGAGTTAAGCATGTTTATCGGTCTTGATATATTATTGGAATCTGTCTCTCTCGGTCTCGTCAATGAGGACAGGGCTGTTGTTATGTTGTTGTTAGGAGCATTAGCAACTAAGGCCATATTGTTCCGGGGATATGCGGTGATCATTCCCTGACCTTTCCGCATCCTCCGTATTTGGTGGTCACGGGCTCGAACCCCGGTCTAATCAAGAAGCGTGTGCTACGCACTGCTGCTCCTGCCCACCTGACTACGGAGGCGCCTTGAGGACAGGGCAGATCAAGCTTTAATTCTCGTACCTAGCCCTTGAACTATAGGATCGATCCCGCTTTGTGTTTTTTTTTTAATTAATGAAACGACCAAACACGAAAGGTATTAGAACCTATAGCGCTTAATACCGTACGTCGGTTGAAGGTTGAGAAGACGAAAGCAGATCTTGTTGACATTAGACTTGAATTTTTATAGATTGTGATTTTCAGGAAATACGTGTGAAGGGAGGTTGTTGCATGAAACCGAAGTTGAATGAATGAATGAGGAAGAAGGAGAAGAAAAGTTGACTCTATGAGTTTAAAGTTGGACATTAAAAGTATTTGGACTGGTTTCGAAGAGAGAGGTCTTGGAATTATAGACGTTAATTCAGAACAAAACATTCAAGTTACTTCAGTCCCTACAGTTCAAAACATTCAAGTGTACTACAGCCCCTACTCAGAGCATTGTCCTCAAGTTCAATTAGAAGCTGGCTATCTAAACTGTCATGTATGTCTTTTCATCCTGAAGTCATTAAGATGTCAGAAATTTAGATATTCCAAAAGAGCATGTCGTGGAGTCTCAGTCTGCCGAAGGTGTGGAGTTACTGAGCATAAAACTGAATGCCTTACAGAGATTACTAAATGATCAAACGGCAAGGAAAATCATTTAGCCTATTCAAAATATTGCGAACGATAGGGACAACCATCCAGAAGTACAAAGATAAGAACAAAATAACCTCCAAGGAAGCTAAAAATTGCATCACACATCACTCACAAACTTTCTTATAGCATATGTCTTCCAAATAAGCCGATTATTGCAATTCAGACAGACATTCCAGCCTCTGACTGGGCAAATAAGATCCTGCCACTGTACAAGGCAATTGCAAGACCTCTTTAAATATCCAAGTACAGAGACAGCACCTGAAAAGACGTCGATCTTGAAAGAGTCCAAACACTGTAACCTCCTTGGTGAGATCTATAAAAGGGTGCGTGTACTAAGCAAGACCAAATATCTGGGTTACACAGCCAACCATGCACCATAGAGGGGACCTCACCGAAGTGTATAAGGCTCTGAGAGGAGGCAGTAAAATGAACAAAGGCGAAACATTCACTGTTAAAAATATTTTGAAACAGGGACCATAAATTCAAATTACCCGGAAGCAATTTAGACTGGAAGTTTTCTTTTAGTCAGCGCTCAGTGGGTAGTTGAGTCTCACAAGTTAGGGGAAATTCATAGGTCAGCCGAATTCGAAGGTCATCTGTTTTTATGCTCACCTAAGTGAGGAGGGAAATACATAAGTAGGTTATTTACTTTTTATTTTTTTTAGATAAATTTTTAGTATTTTATTATTTATTTATGTTATTGCTTCATTATTATTAGTTTTTTCAACTTTTTATTTATTTTTGACGGATGCAGTAAAAGCTCGTGTCTTCCTTTCACTATACGGCTAATAATAATACTAAATATTAAAAACCATCCATGAATCACTCAAACGCATAACAAGTTTGTAGCACCGCATTATCACTCTCCAGCTAGCGTACATTCAAGAAATCACATGATCAATTCAACCGCTATTGATTGCAGCGAATCATGGATCTTGGCAAATTTGAGAAACACGAACCAATTTTTGAGATACTGTACATATCGAAAATGATTCAGACCGACTTTTTTTAAAAATAACGAGTTAAAACTGATAAGTGTAAGAAAATTGATAACAAGAAGCAGTCAGATTCATATCCCAAAAAGAAGTAATAGTTACATTTCTATTGTGGAAACTGTAGAAGCTTTGGAAGTAAAGCAGATGATATTTGCCATTTAACAAATGAACATAACCTGGCTGGAAAATAATTTTTCAGCTAGACAGCTTATATTCATTTTTTTTGTTTGCAAGAAACTTAACCTGACAGGTCAGCCCTACAGACGAGACAGAAAGTATACACAAACTACTCCTGATTGCGCTACCATACTAATTAATTTTAATATTCTAACTTCCTGAACATACCGAGATGCATCGAGGCAGCCTCGCTCATCCCTTGGCCAATCCTCTATTCATGCGATGTCGTACTAGCTGTCACCTTGCTTACCAAATGGATTGTCTCTGTGACAAGGTATGCGGCCAAAAGAAAGGTCCACAATCTCTCCACACTCTAAAGCATGGTGACAGCCCCATGACCTGAAGAAGCGCTTGGACTTTAAGCAACGCCTGCACAAATTCTGGAAGCAGTCTCAGAACGATACGGATAGAATTGCCTACTCGAGAGCTCGAGCCGAGTTTAATCACCAGAAATCCAAAGCGATCAAATCGTACCTTGACAGGACCATACGGGAGAGTTCCATATAAGGATACTCCTTCAGGTTTTCCCCCACAACTTGATTACATCACCAGGTTTACCGCCATTGTCAATCAAGATGATCAGCTCCGGCTACTAACATCTGATGCCAAATTTGATCCTCTGACCACCATATTAATATCGATACAAGAGCTAATTACTGCCATAAACTCGCTGCTAGCAACTTTCTACTACTGGACCTGATGGAATCCTGCAATTTATGCTTAAGAGCCTATGTCCTAACATCATACGGGCTCTATTACATATTTTTAACTCAGTGCTCTCAAACCGCTGCTTCCCATACCAATTGAAGGAATAACTAATGAAGCCCAGACCAAAAATCCGAACTCCATCACAGGTGAAACACTACAGTCCGATCTCAAACTAATCCTGCCTGTTGAAGCTGCTAGAAAAAATACTGCTGCCGATCCTCACCAAGCAGATTCTACCAAATTACCCCACACAAATTCACTATGCACTTCTACACAGATCAACTGTGACCAATATTTTAGAAACTACCAACCGAATCCTCACAACTTTTGAGAATAAAGAAGAAGAAGAACTAGCAGCCACCTATGTAAACATCGAATCTACATTCGACGCCGTGCACATCCCATCTCTCCTAAAGCTACTAGAGAACCACTATCAGATAGGTGGTGACATCTTAGCTTTTCTCACATCTGTGCTGCATAACCGCATAGTGAAACTGTCTGTAGGTAATTCCCAATACTGCAAAGTAATCTCGGTTGAAGTCCCTCAAGGAGCAGTACTATCTGGTCTCCTATTCACCGCCCTCATTGCTCCGCTGGTAATCCGAGAGCTAATTACCCAAATATATGCCGTCGATCTAAAGATACTCACGCCAGTTAAGGCAAACCAAGACCTTCCAAAACCAAATCTCAGAAGAACTAACATACACAATCTCAGCAATATCTACCTACTTCAAACAATTTGGTCTACGCATTAATCCTGAGAAATCAGAAACTATGGTTTTCTAGTTAAAAAAAAAAAAACCCAACAAAAATCTATCCACCCCTCAATGGAGCTTCCATCCCTCTTGTCCAAAATTACATTGACTTAGGGATAAGATTCGACCCAAATTTCTGTTCAGGCAATATGTAGACATGCTTCTCACGAAAGCCGCTAGACTAAGATGGTTATGCAAGCAGCATCTGCAACATGTGACAGACAAATCCATCATGGTCAGATACATTTCAACAATTGTTTATCCCCCGCTTCTTTATGCTGCAGAGATCTGTGCATCCGCATATTCCTCTGCCACCAAATCAGTGTTCTCCTCCGAGCATTGGCTCCTCAAATGGGCTAGCCACAAGACCAGCCAACCTCCCTAGCTCCGAACCACCGCTATGGACAACACACTCGACATCCCACGGCTCACGTGGCTCATTGATGAAAGGAGACTAGTCATTACGGTCACACTCACGACTGCTCTAATCTCCTCTCCCTCTGTCTGGGATGACTGTGCATGGAGGATCGGATCCCAACGGCGCATCTAAGAGCAAATCAACAACTATGCCCTCTTCAAACATGCCTTCACTTGTCGGACCGGTACCTTTCTCACCAGATGTTATGAAGCGTCCAAGATGTAGATGTCGACTTCAAAAAGTTTAGTTAAAATCGACAATATAGAAAAAGAATACTCCGCAGTGGGAGGCCAAGGCCACCACTATTTTAACCTGAGTCCCGAAAAACGTATTCTCTTACTCGATCCAATGTATATAATTATGCTATCGATGCCCAGTGTATTCTTATGTTACGTATTTTGTGACTAATACAGTATTCTGTACACTCATTTAATGCTTAGTATACTCAATTCATTTCTCTATTTTTCTAATGCTTTATTTAATTTATTCATTTGAATGGGTTGAATGGGTTGAGCACGCTGAATTCTGATGGGATCCTTCCACTTGTTCAGATTACCAACCTACGGGGACATAAGTTCAAATTAAGAAAGGACAGATGTAGAATAGATGTGCGGAAATTTGCCTTTAGCCAGAGGGTGGTTAATTGCTGGAACAAACTTCCATCTGTCGTTGTGGAAGTTGATAGGTTAAATAAATTTAAGGAGGAACTGGACAGGCATTTGGAGGGAATGGTGTGTTTTTTTTTTTTTTTTTTGGCTGATGCTGCATAAGCTCCTACACTTGCTTTCTTGCATCATGTGCCACTACTACTACTACTACTACTACTACTACTACTACTATTTTTATTTTGCTCTTTTATTATTTTGGTTTATTCAGGCAACTTTGTCCTTACATTACATTGTTAACCCCTAACCACTGTGCCATGACGGGCAGTTGCAGCCTTACATTTTTGTCTATCGCTAATTTGCCTGTTGGGGAACATTAATGGACACCACCCATTATGGAGTTCTCCTGAAACGGACACACAAGAGTGAATAATTGAAGCTGATTTAGACGTCCGTCACCTGATTAACAGTGATTCTGAAACCAAACTTTGAACGGCCAGTTCATTATGACCCACTAAATAGTGACCACTTGCTAATAATGTTCAAATTGCGAACAACAAAAGACCCATGTGACGAACCTGGCAGAATGTGGCAAGGAAAACCGGTTAGCTTTTAGTCTACATGAGAAATTAGATCCGATCATTTATCTCTTCCCGACCTAATTATGCAGTAACTGACAGTACAAAGCGAGTGGTAGACACAGCAAATGTCTCAATTCCACAATCATCACCAATACATCGAATAAGAATAAATCATTGGATCAGTGGTGGAATCAGGATGAATACAAGGCATGGAACCATTTCCGCAAATGTCTTACTACTGTCAATCGGATAACCTACAAGAAACTTAGAGAAAAAGCAGAGCAAATCGCCAGAAAAGCAAAGAAAGATTACTGGATTAGGGTTGTCTTAGCAATTTACAAAAGCACAAGAATATTAGATTAATTAACGGAAAGTTTCCACAAGTTCAATCACCAACCATAAGCTGAAATAGAACGAATTATCCTCACCGCAATAATTACGGACACCATGGGAGAAGCATTTGCAGAGTTATCCGCAAAACGAAATTTAGCCCAAACTGTAAGAAAATAAAAGATGAACGAGCCTGATTTCCTTATATATTTTTGCTTTAACTATTATTAATAATTACATTCATATTACTCTGGGATTACTGCTACCTATATGAAGTACCTTGCATTTATCAATGTTAAACTTCAACTGCCATTTCTCAGTCCATTAACCTAATTTTCCTAGATCTTTTTGCAGTAGCTTACCCTGATCACTGTCATTAACCACCCTGCCAACTTTGTGTCATCTGCAAACTTAGACATGAAGTATTATATACTTTCATCAATATCATTAATAAATATTGAAAACAACAACAACAATGGGCCAAGCACTGAGCTCTGGTGGACTCTACTAAAAATATTACTCCATGAAGATAAGTGACCATTGATAACCACTCTGTCCTTTTCCACTCAACCATCCCTTTGTACATAGTAGTAACTCGCCCTTAATGCTACATTGGTGCAGTTTGTATAGCAGTCTATTATGTGCAACAGTATCAAAAGCTTTTCTGATGTTTCCAAGGTTCAATTTGAGCTCACTTTGAATATGTAGTCTGTTTAGGGTTAATTATTTTCCAGGACTCCGAGTGATCAACTAATTTTTCAATGAATTCACTGATCAACAGATTCGCATTGAATTTATTTCAAAATAATCTATATATTTATACAAAATAAGCAATTTTATTGGCAGCCCAAACATTCCTAGACTTCTGAACCCTTTTATATGTGTTATTTCCCATTTACTTTGATAGTTAACGCACGTTAATATCACAATTTTATACAAAAACGAATATATTTAAAATAATATCATTAATAAAATACAATAAAAGTTGGTTTAATATAAATTAATTAAATGTCTGCAGGTGTCGGGCAAGTGCTCCGTATGTCCATACATAAATCTGGGCCTGTCTGGATCTTTATTTGTCATGTTACTGACATCTGCGTTGATATATAATAGGAATTTTAGGTCGCCATCATCATCAGCCATTTTCAATCCACTGCAGGACGAAGGCCGCTCCAGCAACTTTCCAGTTCCTTCTGTTTTGTGCAATGGCCATCAATTTACTACCCACAAACTCATGAAGTTCATCTCTCCATCTCCGTCGTTGTCATCCAGGTTTTCTAGTTCCTCTTGGGTACGATTCTGTTATTTTCTTAGTCCATCTGTCATCATGTCTTCGAACTATGTGTCCTGCCCAAGACCATTTTTGTTCTTTAGTTTTGATAAGAATGAACTTTACTTGAGTTTTCTGCCTAATCCATGTGTTTCTCTTCTTATCTAACAGTCTGATTCCCAATATAATTCGCTCCATTCTTCTCTGTGTAGTTCTCAGCTTCTCTTCCATTCTTTTGGTGAGTGCCCAAGTTTCACTTCCATAAGTCATGGTGGAGAGTATACATTGGTTCATTATTTTACGTTTCAGACAAACTGGAATATTGCTCTTCAGTATGTGACTATATTTCCTGAATGCTATCCATCCAAAATTTATTCTTCTCTTGACTTCCAGCCATTTATCATTATTACAGCTAATGACTTGATTTCTGATTTATCTCCTTTTGTATGCAGCAAAACTATGATTGCATTATTACACTCCTTCACGCATTTTCTAATGCATTTTGTGAACATTCTTGCCAGTTTTTGTGTCATGTCTTTTCCTCCCAATTTTAACAACTCTACAGTAACTTCATCTTCCCCCGGGGCTTTCCGATTCTTCATTTTCTTCAATGCATGTTCTATCTCATCAGGAAGGATATCGGGTATGTCGTATGTGTTGCTAATTTGCGATCCATCTTCCCCACTGCTGGCATCATTCCCTCGCTCCTTGTATAATTCTCTATAGTAGTCTTCTGCTATTTGAATTATGCATTCTCTGCTATTTATAAGTACACCATCGCTGTTCTTCAGTTTCAGTATCATTTGTCTTTATATATTACTGCCCATGGCTGCTGATTCAAATCCTTTGTTTTCCCTTAATGCTTGTTCTACTTTTCTTGTGTTAAATCTTCTTATGTCCTCTCTGAGTCTCTTTCTAATGGCTTTGCATAATTCAGTATACTCAATTTTCTCCTTGTCAGTGTTTATCTCGCTCTTCATTTCTCGTCTTCGGTTCATCATGACATGTGTTTCTTGATTAATTTTTTCTTCTTTGGATTTCTTTTTACCTGTAGGTTTCTTGGGTGTTATCGGAAAGTTGTAATATTCCTCGTCGATATCTTGGTCCTGAGCAGTCTGCAGAAGATCAAACTTGTTCTTAAGTTACAGTACATACTGATTTTTATTCTCTTCTGTTATCTCAATTTACTCCAGTCAGTTTTTTCCTTTCCTTTCCTACATCTATATCAAGTGTACATCTTACCATTCTGTGATCACTTCCAACATTTACCTTATTCAGGACGGTAACATCATTCACAATATATCTTCTGTTAGTGAAGATGAAGTCTATTTCATTAGTTGTTAATCCATTTGGGCTCTTCCATGTCCACTTTCTGTTTACCCTTTTCTCGAAAAAAGTGTTCATTACTGACATTCCTCCAGATTCTTCAAATTCCACGTGTCTTTCGCCTCTTTCATTTCTTTCACCAATTCCAAAATTTCCTATAGTTCCCCTTTCTGTGCTGTTTTGTCTCTTTCTAACCTTAGCATTGAAGTCTCCCATAATAATAGTGTAGTGGGTTTTCTGCTCATCTAGAAGACTCTCAATTTCGGTGTACATTTCTTCAACCTCTTCATCATCATGGCTCGATGTTGGTGCATAAATCATTATAACCTTTAGCTTGTACCTCTTAGAAATCCTGAGTAGTAGTCTTGATGCTGTTTTTTATATATTTATGGACCAGAAAGCCAACTCCACCTTCGTTCCTTTCACTGTTTCCATTAGATCGCCAGTGGAGTAAAAAAAAAAAAAAAAAAAAAAGCTTGTAATAGTTAATAGCCTGCTAAATAAAATGATCTGCAACGTTTTAAAAGTGCCTATAAGTTTCATCCCGAGTATGTAGGAGACAACCATTACTTTTGTTTGTCTCTTTTTGTGCCATTTTCTCTCTTCAGCGGGAAAAGCTCAACTGGACAGCCACGCCTAAAATCATCGGTTCTTTTGGTATATGTTCCTTTCTGTGACAATATTATGGCAAGAACAAGCATCAACTGTAAAAGATGAATCAGTTGACAATCGTAAAGTTTGTATTCTGTTTATTGAGCTGAAAACACTCAGGAAAAAACATACTGATAGTGGAGGGCCGAATTTCTGGAATATCTGTGACAAAAACAAGTTCTGTTTTCAAAATAAACGTTATCCGTGCTTCTCAGGTGAGCAATGAAGTAAAAAAGTTGTTACAAAGGGGAGGCCAAAAGTTTAGCTGGAGGTCACGCAATTTTTGATATCGTGCCAATACGTGTGGTGTAGAAAGCTATGAAAAAAGAAATACCGTTCTTGCTCTGATGTTTTTGTCACAGTTTTCACATTTTTTTGGTTTGCGCATGTCTGTCTGTCTGTCTATCTGTCCATGCTTTGAATGGTCTCCAAGCTTCGGCTGTCGTACTGTCTTCATAATTTCACAATGTGAAGGCCCCGCGAAATTTTCACTGGAACAGCTTTCATATTGTTTATGATGAACATCATAAACAATTTAAATTTTCCAAGTTTATTTTTAACATACGTATTGAAGATGGCTGCTGACTAAATAGTGGTACCGACTGCGGCCCAGATCGAGGAGGATAAAATTTCAAATATTAAATGTTGGTATGAATTCCAAGGCGCATTATGATTGATTCGACTTTTACGAATTTAAATAAGCGTATATGTGGGATATTACGCATTCTCTTCAACCTCGTTGCCTTCAATCCACGTAGATGGATCACTCGATTTTTTCTCGTTTTTAAAGAAGTGGGAAATCGTTGGTTCGATGAATCCGTCTGTAATAATCTTGTTAAGGCAATCATTTGTATTAACAGGTCTGCGGTTGTCAGGTGCCCTTCCCTTATTTTAACTTGGACGTTGAACTAGAGTGGGTGTTCTGGGAGTCCGAATAAGCTATTTTAATTTTTTTTTTTATGCCATCGTCTTTGTCCTAAAATGAAGTCTTTTAGACAGCTGCGACTGTAATTTTAAGAATTTCCGTATCTTTAAGTTGCGGTTGTATGAAGAAGAGCTCTCACGGTAGTACAGTTGGTAAACCGCCGTCCTCTCCACACAGGGTGGAGAAGACCTGAATTCGAATCCAGTCGATGACGCGAGGAATTGTTTTGGATCTTTTTTACAACATGGCTGATTTAGTCGGTCTCAAGGTAACGTGGTTTTTTCTTCCGGATACTCGGGTCCAGCAAACAGCAAATCGACCACTGAAAACATCTAGCTTACAGACATATACAAAGGTGTGGCTAAAATGAAACGAGAATGGTTGCTTCCCAACGCCTTACACTGAGTGGACAGAAATCATGGAATACCTACCTAGTGACGGGTAAGCCCACCTTTAGCTCGGATAACGGCAGTCACACGGCGAGGCATTGAGTCCATTAGTTCACAAAAGCGTTTCACAGGTATATCCATCCATGATTGCTGCACCGCTGTCCAGAATTCTGTCGCATTTTTGGGTGAAGGATCCAAAGCTCGAATGAAGTTTTCCACAGAATCCCAAAGATGCCGCACAGGGTTCATGTCCGGTGACAGGGACAGTCATACAACACATAACCTTCACCCGAGACTGACTAACTCGGCGACGAGGTGGAAAAATCCCCTAAAAATTCCTCTCGTGTCGACAGAATTCGCACCAAGGCCTTTCCACACAATGAGAAAGAGCAGCGATTATATCCATTGTAATTACTGATTTGTATAAAGCAGAAGACTCGTATTTCCTTAAATTAATATATTATAAATTTCTTACTATGACTTTATGACTTTTAATTTGATGTGTACAGTTAATGAATGCTATTCTGGTCACTGTGTTTCATTGCCACATAATCTGTGTGGACCATCCTTATTTTGAATTTACAAAAAAATGAAAATAAAATAAAAATTAAAGCCATCTAATCCAGCTATTCTTCGTTATTACCATGAAGATCTCGACAGCTTTCTGTCCTCTTTCTTCCTCGGTACTTATCTGGAAAAATTTGGGTTTGAAATACTGTCCAGAACTAAAGGAACCTCTTAAAGATGTTTTCACTGCGCCGAAGGTGTAGGATTGCACCTTAAGATAATTTGTCTTTCTCTCTCTGTAAAACGCAAACCAATAAGAGAATATTTTTCTACGAACATAATGCACACTGATATGTATTTGCCCCTGTATTTGAATTTACCCTGCTCTGTTTTGTGGCGAAATAAATTGGAAAAATCTATTATTTTTCTTAGAGTTCGCATCACCTCCGATTACATCATGGTTAGCCGGCTCCCGTACATCCGTAATTTACTTTTATTAACTCAAATGTAAGCCACGATCTGGCACCTTGACCACTCGAAAATAATCAATCAGTTCCATACCAGACCACGCAGTAAAGAGAACAAGCCATGCCCTGGTCACTCTGGGACCTTTACATTGTTGCTACTCCATTGTTGACAATAGTACGCCCATCACTGTTTAATTTACCCCGAAATATTTCAAACCGGAAACTGTGTTTCGACGAATTGTTACGAATGATATTTGAGCCCAATATAAAGTGAAGCTCTTGTCCATTTTTCTTATTTCTATTCAAAGTGGAGTGAAAGATCTTCTGAGTGATTTGGATAAGTTTAGATTTACTGGCCTTAAGATGGATCTCAATGGGAAGCAATTTTTTGTAGATTATGAGGGTCAGAAAATGGAAATGGCACATCGTAGTAGTTAATTACCTAAACGGTAATTTTGTGATTATTAGGTGATTAGAGATCACCTAGATCAGGAGCACGTGCATTACTTATAATGGATGCTTATCACCTAACGTCCAGATGCTGTATGGGTGAGACGAGGGTATGTAGGTGGACATTTAGCACCTTCTGTTAATATACTGTAAGTGTTCTTCCTCAGATAGGATGTGCGATGGCGTGTGTTCAGTGATTTCGAAGATATGATATGGCTTTGCCGTGTGCAATGATACGAAGTTCACTTTGCATACAGTCAGCATCCAGTCACTTGATTTCGTCAGGAGCACGTGCATGTATTAATGGCTTCCTTTGCCTTTGATGTGGTATACAACCATTCCACAGTCAGGACGCAATCGTTTTCAACTTGAAGCGCGCAAAGGAGGGCCAAAGGCCCAACAATGAATATCTCGAACATATGAAAGCAAGGTACGGACAGGGATTGATGAGTTTGGAATCCCAATAATAGCTGATTTATTTCAGATGAGACTGCGATTGTGGTCGTTTCAGTACGACTAAAGAGATCATTTAAAATATGACCACTCTACATTAGGGCCAGTGATAAGCTAATCCTCACTTTGTAGCTATCTTTTGCTAAGCACTCATAATTAGGTGGTCACTCAATTAGTGATCATCTAATTACATACATTTTACATACCATATAGGAGAGGTGAGGTGTGGGGGTATGTCGATGGAAATTTAGTGTCATTCATTAATTTATTATCTATGGAACACACTGTGATAGGCTGAAACACCCGCGTGCACTGCATGCCAAAGTTTGGCTTTGGCATCTTGGAAATGGTCGGGGTGATCTGAGCGTATCAAAAGGGGAGTCTGTTTCATGTAGTAAGTGCTTATTGTGGAAGAAGTGGCGTACCATCACTTTGATCATTGCGGATTCCTCCGGAAATTGCGATGTGCGCAATGAATACATGGATGAACTGATTACCACGAGACCAAAGGAGAGGTTGAGGCGAGGGGTTTAATGGTAAATGCAGTTCCGTAGGATATAAACAAATGGATGCATTGATTTTTGTCCATTATAACAGCAGTTCATCTTTGCTTGAGTAATCTAAATTATGCAGATCGAATTTACTCTTGAGTAAATTCGATCTGCATAATTTAATTTCAAACGCTGAAAATAATTATTTGAACTTAATTTTAAAATATAATTAAAAAATTAGGGCTACTAAAAATTATTTTTATAAATGTTTCGGAGAAACTGGTGAGAACACAAGATGTCTCTCTATGCTATCCTCTGTTAACAGTGAAGAAAATCCATGTTGAAAACGCTGCTTACCAAAATAATGCTTTGAGGTTACCCCACAGTCAGGAAAACAATTTTCCCGGCAAACGTAATGTCCATGCTTCTCTGGCCAATTGAGGAACTGTCGAAACGGTATCTGCCATCAACAGTGGTACAAACTGTTATTGTGAAAAACTAATAGCGACTGAGATGGACTGCAACATTTGGTTTGCATTTCATATGGAAAATCTCGGCTATGATGTAAGCGCAACTCATTACTTACTGTAGTTAAATTATACTCGTGACTTTTCAGACCTCTAGACCTTGTAGGTGGACATTTATTGCCCGCTGTATCTGGTTTGTGCGCAATAAAATATCTATTCGGATGGAGCTCCTTGTTTCTTATACGCCAATTCGAACGCTCCTGTTACTTCTTGAACGTTCCTAAACGGCTTCTTTTAGAATTGCTAATATTATCAATTATCAAACCAACAATCATTCAACCTACGTATAAAGGAAAAATCAAAAGTGTAGCAAAGCATCGTGACCTCGAGGTGATCTTCGACGCAAAGTTACGGTTCAATCACCATCTTGAACATCTACGCCAGCAATTGAGTCGAAATCGCTGGATGGAGAAACAGCACCTTCTCTATGCAGGCTGCCATTTTCTAACGCGTCCTCTACGGAGTAGAAATTTGGGGTTCTGCATATGCAGCCGAGTTTTGGTTTTCCGAGCTCATTTAAACTGTTGCGGAAATATTTGAACAGTGTTGACTTTCTCTTTTCATCAATCAATTTCCGATAGCCGGCAACAATCTTCCCTGGGCCCTGGCGAAATAAATATCGCGGAGAACCTCAAACCTTTTGTTTGAGGTTCTCTGCGATACGAAAGATTTCATCTAGTTCTTTTACCGTTATCTCCTTCGCGGTAACATTTCCATCTGGCTCATTTAAAATTTTGAATTTTTAAATGCAAGTCTGCATTGACTTTATTAGCAGGAGACAAACATGTCTTCTTCCGATGGTTGATGGAACACACCGAGGCGGGCAGCAGGCAAACGTTAAGCTTACCGCGACTGTACGACTCGCGGTAAGCTTAACGCGCGATTCAAATATTTTTCAACTATCGCATAAAAAAAAAAAAAAAAGATCGCGTTAACTGGAAAAAACACGAAATTTGCATCGTGTAAAGTGAAAAGTGGTATCATTTTTCAAATAGCGTTAACTGAATATCACGTTAATCGAACTCGCGTTATGCGAGGCCTAGCTGTACTCGTTATTATTGATTGGCAATTAACGCAATAGCCGTTTGCTTTCCACTTAGTTTGCGGCAACGATTTGTTTATTATGACTGCGAAGTTTTCAACAGACTTTAGGAGTATCTCGTAGCCTTGAAGCTGCATAATAAAGTGACGCAACCGAGTTCGTGGCATCCGTTTTTTTATGCGCCTCAATGCTGAACAAACAACGCATTTTGCCAACTACGTATACAATAGATGTGAATCATTTGGCAAGCAAAGCGGGAAGGCCGCTGTCAGTCAGTTTTCTACTCGACAGTGACCCCGCTTAAAACAATTTAAGAGGTTTGGCAAGAAAGGACAGGGACTTTGGTAGCCACTTTATTTACTCTCCTCCATAGTGAAAGTTTAATTTTAGAAATCCGCTTGTTTGTGTAAATAAAGTGGATCAATTTGCCATTTAAGCAGTTTTGGCATTGTATTCCACAGAAACGGGCTGTTCGTAAATTAAAGAAATAGTAATTCGTAAGAGTCGGGGTCGTGCAGATAAGTTTGACGAATGAGCAACTGCTCAGGGCACCTCACTTATCGGCTACATCTCGCCCCCCCATAATAATAATAGACATCACAATCATGTCTCTTCGGGAGACAAAATGCTTAGGCACGGCGTTCAAACAATCGTATAGGGTGTAAGAAACTTAGCTAAAAACTAATTAGAAATTTTCAAATCATTTGATAATTCCAAGAAATTTTGAAAGCAGTATTTTTCCCTACTAGATCCCTACTACTGTATTAACTACCATCGCTATCGCGAGGGGGGGTCATAGAGTAATGTCCACCTTACTTCGGTTGGGGTAGTTGCTGATTAATTTCAGAGAAGATGGCTACATATCAGCTAGTGTTCTGTGCCTTTTGACATTTCTCAAATTTGGAGACCCCACGAATCATCACAATGACTCTTTTGTATGGTGGACATTTCAGTATACTGCATACACGCTTTAACAACTAAGAAATGCTATTTATCCGAATATGCCATCCTCTATTCCTCCACGACACTAATTAATGCCCATTTCACTATCCTCTTTTGAGGATAGTGAAATGGGCAACAATTTCAACGAAGCATTCTCGAGCAACTCTCCGTATTTCCCTAATCAATGAGAACCGGATGACTTAGTCAGGGACTTAGATCTCACCAAAACCAATGCAGAACCATTGACATAGGAGACAAGGCAATAAAGTTCATGGACTGGTGCTATTGCGGTCATGTTCGATGACCGCAACAGCACCAGTCCATGAACTTTATTGCATGAAAACAAACGTAAGAAGTATGTTGTAGTTCAAACACCTCCTCCAACAGATTAGCATTAGTAGAGACATATGATTTAAGAAAGCAAGCTTATACAGCATCAGCCAAAAAAACAGATGAGGCCGCCATAGCCTAGTGGTCAGGCGCGCGGGTGCATAAGTACACGTGCATGAGTGACCGGGGTTCAAGCCCGTGACTGCTGAATACAGTGCTGTTTCTTGTATTCTGGCTATCTTGTGAACTCCTCTGACCGTTTGGTCGTCCCGAAGTATAAACAGAAGATTTATTTTATTTAGTTGTAAGTTTGTTCCAGCAATCAACCACCCGCTGGCTAGAGGCAAACTTCCGCACATCTGTTCTACAACTGTCTTTCCCCAGTTTGAATCTATGCCCCCTCAGGCTTGTAATCTGAACAAGAGGAAGAATCCCCTCATCATTAAGCCTGCTCAATCCATTCAAGGCCTTATACACCTCAATCACATCGCCTCGCAGGTGCCTAGTCTCCAGAAGCTGCAATTTGCAGAACTTAAGCCTTTCTTCACAAGAGCACCCCTTTGTTCCCTAAACCAGTCTTATCTCTGTACTCGTTTTCTAGCAACTTTAGATGCTTCCTAAAATGAGGCTTCCAGACCTGTACACAGTAGTCAAGGTGTGGCCTCACCATTGCCTTATACAAGGGAATAATCACATCACCTCCTCATCCTTGCTCGCAAAATTCCTGTATATCATTGACAAGACCACATGACCTAATCTGGCAGCCTGTCTGCACTGCTCAGAAAACTTCATATCTGCCTCATACCTTCAGAAGTATCTCAGTTTAGAGTACTGGTTGCTTAGACGGATGAACAGGGTGGTAGGCCACCCCCTAACTATCTCCAGATCTATCCTACAAGCAAATCTGGGCACCACTCCCTGGAGACATATCATCGTGACAAAAAATGCCCTCACGCTTGCACGGCTTATAACGAGGCGAATTGATGCTCCATCGGTATCCACATTAATCTCTGGCCCTAGGAGGGCAAGAGGAGAGCACCCCGACTCCTGTCTCCCTCTACGTCTTATGCTGTCAAACATCGATTCCCTGAGGAACATGTTTCCAGCCAATTGTCTTCGCATCTTTAATAAATTTAGGTTCCACCCTGATAGGTTCTGTGAAGACAAGCCCTACAGGAAAGAAATCCTCAAGAACTGCTACCAGATTATGAACTTATAATACTCACCTGCTCCTGGACAGACTGTTCTTTTTTTTTTTTTTTTTAACTTGCCTATTTGTATATGACAAAGACTTTTTGTCTTCATGCAATCATATTTTGTATATTACTGTATATTTTGTACATTACTGTATATTTCATCCTGTAAAAGTCTCGGGTCGAGCATGCATGTACTCTTGTTTATTGTACATTGTGTTCCTCGCACCTTAGTCTGTAAATATTCACACCCTTCTGGCACAGAAGGGTGTGAATATTTACACCCTTCGAAGGTGACCCAAGCTTTCTTGGGAAATAAACTGATTTTAATAATAATAATAATTACCCCAAGGTCTCTTTCATTCTCCACTACTCTGAGTGTAACACCACCCAGTTGGTACATTTCGCTGGGATTACTGCTAGCCATATGTAGTACTTTGCATCTGTCAATGTTAAACTTCAGTTGCCGCTTCTCAGCCCATCTACCCAACTTTTCCAGATCCCGCTGCAGCAGCATACTGTCATTACTGTTATTAACAACCCTGCCAATCTTTGTATCATCTGCAAACTTTGACATTAAGCTTGATATACCATCATCAATATCATTGATAAATATACAAAACAACAATGGGCCCAACACCGAACCCTGAGGGACACTACTAATAACATTAGTCCACGTAGAGCAGTACCTATTGATTACCACCCCGTGTCTTCTCCCACTCAACCATCCTTTTATCCATTTCTCTAGTCTAGTACAGTAGTCATGGAAGACTACTGTACCAATTTGTACAGTAGTCTTCCATGCACAACAGTATCAAAAGCTTTCCTGAAATCCAAGTACAATATATGATATCAAAATTATTTTTTTCAACCAGTTCCTTTGTGACCGCATTATAGCATCCAATCAAATTGGTCAGACAAGACTTCCCCTTGACAAACCCATGCTGTGTCTGAATTATTGCTGCAGTCTTGTCTAAATGATCCTGCAATGCTTCTTTAACCAGTGTCTCCATTATTTTCCCTGCAACAGAAGTCAAACTAACAGGTCTGTAATTACTTGTGTCACTGTTTGATCCCCTTTTGTGAATTGGGGATACATTTGAACATATCCAGTCCGTGGGGATTTCCCCCAAGTCCAAGGATGCTCTCAAAATTATGGCTAAGCCATAATTTTGAGAGCATCCTTGCTTACTTCCTTTGCTGCCTCCTTTAATATACCTGGATGTCACTCTTCTCCTTGAATAACTCCTCATGTGTGAATGTAGATTCAAATGGTGGAGGAAGAAATTGTTCAGTAGGCTGAAACTCTTGCTACACAGAAGCAGCGATCGCCAGGAAGGCTGCTTACAGATACTCGTCCACACCACTGGAAGGTGGCCAGTTCCAGCAGATGGGACGCCTAAGGTCTCATTTCATGAGACAAATAAAAAAAATCAAATTATTATATTAGGGTCTCCCGTAAATGATTACATATACCCGTTTATGTATTATGTCTGTAAATTGCGTGTGTTCTCTGGTCGATTTGCCTGTTTCGCTCGAGGAAAAACTCCAGTTTATGGGGGGAAAAGCTTGCTATCTACGCCTGAGACTAACTCAGCCACGGAGTGATAAAAGCCCATTAAAGATCCTGGTGTCATCGAAGGGATTCGAAGCTGGTCCTTTTCCACCCGGTGTGGGGAAGAAGGTGACGATACCACTGTGCTACCGCGCCGACAGTTTATGAGAGAAATAAAATAATAAATAAATAAATAAATAACACCGGAGGTCCACACCAGAGGTAAAAAAAAAAAAAAATAATAAATAATAAAAAAAAAACACACCAACAAAAAATACAAAGATCACACTAATCAGAGTTAATCGAAGTTAAACCAGGTCTTAGTTGTGGAAGCATACTTCTTCTCAGATCAAATGCGGTTTTAGCAAAAGTTTGTAGTAGCTGAAGTTTATCTCCCTCCATCAAGAGACAAAACTGCTGTCCAGGAATCACATTCACCAGGAGATTACTAATTATTGATCGCGCACTATTATAAATACAGTACTACATTCACACAAAATATGAAACCAATTTTCCTTGTCTCCACATAAACACAATTCAGTATCTGTTAATCCTAGAGCAAATTTCTCATTCAATGAGCCGTGGCCTGTTATTATGTATAACAGGCCATGGCTCCTTCAGCGTAAACCATTCAGTTACTCTTCAAGTTAAATGATTTCGTAATAACTGCAAGCAAAATAGAGGGGAAATTGTTGAAATTGAACATAAGAAAGGCACTTGGGGTGGATCGAGTTATATGGATGCGGCAAAGGAAGTAAGAAAACTTTTAGCCATAATTATGAGAGCTTCCTTGGATTCAGGGGAGGTACCTATGGACTGTCACCTCAAGAAGAAATAACTTTGTCACCCTTCCAGCAATTACAGTGTCCCAAATCGTTTGCGATAGGTTAATTATCTCATTCATACACCGCCTCTTTCCCCTTTTAATATCTACCTGAGTATCAATTGTAACGTTATGAAACGTAACGGGTATCTTCTTCTTCTTAATCCGATAACATAGTCATCTGTATATCAGGAACAAGTCCAAAGGAATAGCCCCGGCCAACATCTGAATTGCTGCAGTAGACACGGTCCTACACACTCTCATTTGCTTGGAACCTCCCAAACACAGCACGATTAAACCAAGCACCTGCTGCATATGTTGTCATCGGGAGAAATATTGCCTTATAATATAACGGGATAAACCCCAGTCAGACTTAGAAACACGAATAACAGCACCAGAGAACTTTTTCACTTTAGCTCCTAAATATGTCAGATGTTGAAAAAATGATAGTTTATTGTCTATTACTATTCCTAGATATTTAGCTGTTGTTGTTATTGTTGTTATTTGGTTTTTAGGAGCATTAGCAACTATGGCCATATTGCTCCGGGGATATGCGGTGGTCATTCCATGACCTTTCCGCATCCTCCGTACTTGGTGGTCACGGGCTCGAATCCCGGTCTGATCAAGAAGTGTGTGCTACCACTGCTGCTCCTGCCCACCTGGCTACGGAGGCGCCAGATATTTAGCTACAGATACCATTGGTAGCTGAATACCATTTAACTTTATTTGTGGATGTCGATCAGGGTCCAATTTACTTTTAAAAGCATCATTTTAGTTTTATGCGGATTAATAATTTATAGTTTTGTGGCCAGAGATGCAAATCAGTCAATACAATATCAGCATTATGTTCAAGACTACTCGAACTCCCAGCCACTATAATTATTAAATCATCGGTAAAAGCTATTGTCCTGCAATTGGAAAAAGATCGAGCTAACCAATTTTGCAAGACAAGGGGACAACCACGATAAACCTGCTTTTTAATATAAAAGGTTGTAGATTTAACAATTATGTATCTGTCACTAATGTAACTTCCAAGCAATTTATATAATTCTTAAGAACATCCAGCAAGAGCAGCCCCTAGCATACCGAGTCAAAGGCACCCCGGAAATCCAAAAAAAAAATGGCTAATTCATATTTCAAAGCAGAATTTTCGATGTGTTCGAAGGTCTACTAAAGCATCCTCCGTTGATTTTCCGAGTGTAAACCCGTATTCTTTACTAGATATCATTCCATACTGCTCTGTTAATTGTGTAATGTGCAAAACCATCAATCTTTCTAGCAATTTGGCTTGATTAACTAGGCTTGACCTGATGCTGCCTCACAAGACGTTTCGAATTTGATTTTAAGCAAAGCTGGAGTGCACACCAGCGTCCGTAAAATGCGTACAAAGCACCCTTCTTATGAATCTTTCGATGTAGCTTGCTCGCCCTATGATTGGGATGGTATTCTTAACCCTCACCTGTGGCCACTCAGCTCTAGGGTGAGGGAATTTCGGGAAAATTCTCAAATCTCTGTGCCCAGAAATCGTAGCTAGCAACTAAAGGGATCAGAAGATATTGGAACCGACAGACTGTGCTCAATTTAACTCAAAACATCAGGAGCATCTGCAATAAGCTCCATTCTCTACAATCCTCTTGTTCCTTGAGGAATTTGGGATTATATGCCTTATGAAGACCTGGATGTCATCCAATAAACAGCTCGATACGTTGTTCAGAAACTCATCTTACCACGCAGCTACTAATGATCGTATGGGAAGAAGAGGGGGAGGCGTTATGATTATTACCATCGTAATTTTTCACTCTCTTGCCTGAGGAGCAGCAGTACAGAACGCTTTGAAGCTTTGTGTGCCAGTGTTACATGTAGAAATCCAAATATGTCTAATTTATCTTCCACCTGATCACACACAAGATCCCAGGGATGAATTGCAGTCTTGGCTCGCGACCCATCTCACCTCTGATAAACCAACCTTTCTTACAGGGAACTTCAATATGCCAACCCCTAGACACTCTGAAACTAGACGAGACTTCATCACCTTCATTGAAAATTTAGAGTTGGATTTCGTTGAGTCACACAGCCCACAAGGGGCGAACAAGCATTAGACCTAGTATTTCATCGTGCTGCAGATTTGACACTCACAATATCGACCTTCGCTTTTAATTCAGACCAGAAACCACTCGTGTTCGCTTTTACGTTCCCGTCGATGCAGCCTAGGGATGATGAAGTCCTAACCAAAACCAATTTCTCAGTTAATTTCATCAGGCAAGATATCATAATGAGTTTTCTAACATAAACCAACTGGGGAGCACTTTCTACCCTGCCGATCGAAGAAGCCACTAATCGTCTGGCTTCCCTCCTAAAGGCAGTGGCAATTCAAGGAGCTTCAAAAACCATCAGAATCTCTAAATGGACTAAACCATGGTTCTCTAGAGACCCGAAGCCCACTTTTCGGGACAAGCAGCGTGCCTACAGAAAATGGAAGAGTACTGTATCCAAAAGTGATTTTATTAGCTTTAAAAAGAAACGTGCACTTTTCCTGAAGCAAAAGCGACTCGTCAACAGTAGATACGTAGCTAATAGGTTAGTATGCTCTAAGCGGCCATTTGCAAAGCATTTCAAAGATGTTAAGCTGGATGAAGGCCTTTTCGTTGAGTGGGCCGATAATACTTTTGGTGAGAGTTACGTAAAGAAAGAATCGAATCCTCCCTTCTCCATCCCATTACGTGATTTGACTCCACTGCAACACTTAATATGACGAAAGGAGAATCTGATGAAAGTAATAGACGGGTTACCGAATAAAGCTACTGTCAAGCCTGACGGATTTCCCTTTTTATTATTAAAATATCCTGTGTCTTCGTTGTGGATGCTCTTCTGCTACATCTTTAATGAAATTTTGCGCACCTCGACAGTGTCCCAGATTTGGACACACTACTGCGTCAAACCCATTCCCAAGAATTCGAGGCCAAAAGCTGTGAAGGATTTTCGTCCGATCTCAGTGGGCTCTGGAATCCGTAAAGTTTTTAAAAAGGCAATCCTAACTCAACTTATAGAGCACTGTTTCCACCATAGACCTCGCCACCTTCACACCGTGGTTCCTGAAAGATCTATTACCACCATTCTCCTTCAAACTCTCTTTCACATAAAGAAAGCCTTGAATTCTCGAGCTCAGCTCGACATAATTTTTCTTGACGTCAAAGCTGCATATGATAGGATTTCCATCACATCGTTACTTAACATCCAGAAGAACTACTTCAGGATCTCTGATAACCTCCTCACCGTACTCAATAAAATTTTGTAGGAAAGATGGCTCCTTATAGAATACAATGGTCTTTCTCGTTCCTTTACTCTCTGCAGAGTGGTGCAAAGTGCAAAGCGTGTTAAGTGTCTAACGGCACCAGAGGTTTCCCCCATCTCCGCGTTGCTTTCATTGTGAGTGTACCAGTTCACTGGGAAGGCCAGAGTGTGGGGATCAAGTGTGTGGATCATGTGAGTGTGTAATGTTATGTACCGTTGTTCCTCTGGCCATTTAGCTGCTGGACCGCTGCTGATGCCCAACGTTGCCCGCACTTCGTCCCGTGATGGTAGACCAGGTAACCACTAGTTTAAAGTTTCACTCTGGCAGGTCCTGCCATCTAGTTTCCTGAGATTTCAGTGGCTAGGACCTTAAAAAAAAATTGCATGGGATATTGCGGTAGAATTGGAAAAGCCAAAATGGTGGGCGAACAGTGTAATTTAGATACGGTTATTTTTGACGTGTGGGGCATTCGCTTGCGTACAGATAGAATGGGGTAGGGAGAATGAAGATTGGGGGGATAAAGACAGAAGAATGAGGTCAATAGGGAAGACGATCCCAGGTGGGTTGTCTTCTCTATGCAGTCCTCTGCAGAGGGGTAAAGGTGTAAGGTGTATTGATGTCATGCGGCACCAGGAGTTTCCCCCATCTCCGCGTTGCTTTCATTGTGGGTGTACCAGTTTGCTGGGAATGCCAGAGATTTAAAAGTGTGTGGGTATTGTACATGTGTAATGTCATGTACCGTTGTTCATCTGGTCATTTAGCCGCTGGACCCCTGCTGGAGCCCAACGTTGCCCCACCTTCGCCCGTGGAGGCAGACCAGGAACCCAGTAGACTTAGTTACTCTGGCAGGTCTTGCCGCTTAGTTTCCTGAGATTTCGGCGGCTAGGACCCATATAAAAAAAAAAAAATCATAAAATCATAATCATAAAAAAATCATAATGAGTATATACATGCGTATATACACATGTATATACTCATTTCACTTGTCTGCATACACCATACGTTGTATGCCTATACACACCGCTGGGGGTTCGATATTACGTAGATGGATAGGCCGAGACTGGGCGAAGATTATTTTGAGTGTTGTTAAATTTAGTGGCCGATAGGATCCAGGATCTGAGAGGGACTTAACAGGGTTTTTGTTTAACTTTAATAAAGCTACCTTCCAATCTGTTGGAAAATATCCTTCTACAAGACATTTGTTATATAGCAATATTAACAAATGCGGAACCAATTTATAAAACCGAGAAATAAATTCATTTTCTATCAAAACATATCCTGGACATTTCTTAAAATTTAGGGTACCAATTACGCATGCTAATTCATTAAGTGTAGATTGCTCCTAGTTAACTGAGTTACATGTAAAGATTTATCTCTTCTTATCGAAGTCTGCTCCTAGTTAACTGAGTTACATGTAAAGATTTATCTCTTCTTATCGAAGTCTGATTTGACGTGTCTTCCAAGGAATCATCTTGTGGAAATAGTTTGTCAAGTATCCATTCAATGGAATCCATCCATCCTATTGTTTCTGTCGAACTTGTACGCACAGTATTAAAAACATCCGATGTATGTAGCTTGTCTCTTGTAATTTTATACAACAGTTCCCATGGATTCGAATTCCCCGACTCTTGAACGAATAATTTCCATATTTCCCTCTTACGAATTGTTATTGCTCTTCTGTAATCATTTTTCAGTGCTATGTACTCTTGATGTAATCTAGCAACCTCTCTGAGAGGCTAGTGCCGATGCCGCTGAAGTTGCGTCCTGGCGCGATACACAGATCTATGCAGCAACATTAAATCTCGTGACCACCATGGACATGATTTAGTAATACTTATCTTCTTCTAGCAGACATAGGCAGCTTTTGTAATAGAATCTTTAACATACCTAACTACTACCAGTGCAGGTAGATCTATTAAATCTTGCTGCTTAAGCATAGGAAAATCCATGCGGACAGTATCCTCAAACATTGACCAGTTTTTGTTTTAAGTGAAATCTAATTAGTTCCGGAATTCGATCCTGTATATTCTGAAATGGCTATACACTATCAACGTAGAAAGAAATAGCACTGTGATCACTAGAGCCCAGTACGAAAATACTCGCCAGTCGTACAAACAATTCCGTAACCAGCTGTTGTAATAGTTATATCAATATTACATTCTCCCATTGCTCCACTAAGCATTGATAGATGATTGGGTTTATTTATTAAATATAAATTATGACTAGAAATAAAATCTTCCAACATCAAACCTCTCATATCAGTTATTGAACAATGCCAAAACTAGATTTGGCATTAGCATCAGTTGTTATAATTACATTATGTGGTCTTAATATTAGTAAAGCATGCTCCAAGTAGTCTAAAAATTGTTAAAGGGAGAGCAATACACTGATATGAGATAAACACCGGTTTGAAACTGAAGCAATCATTACAAAGTAGCATATGAATTACATAAACTATGTACTATCACTATATCCAATTCTCTATTAAAAATTACAATACCCGTGTTAGGCTCTTCTAGCACAGAGTGTATAACTCTTGAATATAAGGGATATCCTAATATTCTAGATTTATGATTGGGATGAATTATAGCCCAATACGGTTCTTGGATTTATACCACATTCACTTGCTTTTCTTCAGCTATTTGTCTAATCTCATCTGCTACCAATTTTGAACGTTGACCATTTATTTGCAATATCCTTATCTTGCAATATCCGTATTGTTTACGCTACCAATTTGCACAAAATCATGATACATTCAACTCATCGTGCCCTAGACTAACATCAGTATTGTTATCAGCCATACTAATCATATAATGTCTTAGCCTGTACTAGTTCGAGTGGTCGCAAATACTCAGGACATCTGACATCTGGCGCTTCGAAGACTATTGAAACGCATTTCCCGGGTGAGGCCCCAATTTCAAGAGATGGGCAGCTAGTTCTTTTTGTACGACAATGCTCCAGCACGTTCCGCACCTGTTGTGAAGACATTTCTGACGAAATATGGCATTGTACAAACTGCTCAGACTTTCAGACTATATACAGATAAAAAACTTATTAGGAAGACCCAAGAGCTATCATATCTGCCCTTGTGTATTATGTCCATAAATTGTGTGAGTACTCCGGTCGATTCTCCTGTTTTGCTGGACCCCGAGTGTCCGAGGGTGAAAACCTTGTTATCCACCCTCAGATCCAAGAAATCAGCCACGGAGTGAAAAAAGTTCATAAAAGTTCCTCGCGTTATTGACGGGATTCAAACCCGGAACTTTTCCACCTGGTGTGAGGAGAACGGTAATTATAACCATTATGCTACCGCACAGACAATAACACAGACAGATAAAAGTCGCAAAATCTAGCGAAACACATTTACCGTGATCTGTTTGCAATATTCAGATGAGATACCATAAAGCACTGAAACCACCATTTGTGGGACAGTATAGTATTAGTAATCGCCATATTACTAATAAGTAACAAAAAAAAAATTATTTAGGGTCCAATGTAAATGATTACATCTACCCATATACTGTATTTATTTTGTCTGTAAATTTCGTATGTTCTCTTTTCGATTTGCCTGTTTGCTGGACGAAAAAAACCCCAGTTTCTGGGGGGGGAAACCTTGTTATCTACGCCTGAAACCGACTAACTCAGTCACGGAATGAAAAAAAAAAAAGCCCACTAAAGTTGCTCGCGTCATCGACGGGATTCGAACCCAGGTAAGGCGCCTCCGTAGCCAGGTGGGAAGGAGCAACAGGGTTCGAGCCCGTCACCACCAAATACGGAGGATGCGGAAAGGTCAGGGAATGACCACCGCATATCCCAGAGCAATATGGTCTTAGTTGCTAATGCTCCTAAAAACCTAACAACAACGAACTCAGGCCTTTTCCACCTGGTGTGGGGAGGACGGTGACGATACCACTGTGGTCGCGCAGACAATAAGTAACACCCCTGTAAAGAGAGACGTTGAGTATAAGTCAACTCGGGATAATAGCTTTACAATGGCCTTCACTAAACTTGGCGTATTTTCTTCCGCCTGTATTATAAAATCTGGATGTAATTCTTATAATATCTAAACTGTATTATTTACAAACAGGATTAAAGCAGTTTATTAGCTGGTTTATAAACTCATTTTGGAATCCATACTAATACAAAACGGTTCATCTTTTATGTTTGGAAAAATATAAATGTAATTGTTTGTAGAGTCTCCGAACAAAAGCTAACACTCAGGCGTCTAGAAATGTACCAAGGACTCTCGTGGCCAAAGGTTGTACAGGGGTTGAGCAACTGTTGCAATATATACAAATGTATATATTTTTATTTTATGAAAACCCCAAACACGAACGGTATCAAAACCTTTAGTACTTAGTACCGTGCATGGGTTGAAGGAGAAGTATTGGGGGAGGGATGCCGAAAACTTTTCTCTAGAAACTAAACATGGGTTTCACCATTCCAAGCCTCCAATAAGCAAAAATGGTGGTATTGCACCGGTTGATGAGAGCCATCTATCACCTAGAAATTTGATGATGATAATAATAATACCAAACATCAATATCTATTACTTGCGGTCTAAATAATTCTGTCTATATATATACATACAGTGTGTGTATATATATATAGTTGCTGAAGTTTTTTGAATAGTTGCTAAAGTGTTCTGTCTTCCGTCATTTACTCTTTTCCCCCTCCCCTCGAGGTTGTACCCGTGATATCGTTTGAGAAGCACTAATGTACTCGACACAACGAAATAGACGAACTAGAAGTATCATTACTTTCCTTCTGTTAATTTGGAGCATTGTTTTGCATCTATATAATTATTTATATTATTTAATTGTCCTTATTCTTTTTATTTTCCTCTTTCTACTCCCATTTTGTATCTTGCAGGTTCTTTGAAAGAATCGTATTTTTCTGCGCTACTTTTATGGATTTAATTCCACTCAGTTTTGTACTAGGATTTTACGTCACCTTTACTGCCACCAGGTGGTGGAATCAATATACTGCTATTCCGTGGCCTGACAAGTAAGTTTTTTTGTTTTTTTTTTAAATTAAAATGCATGTATATCTCCACATATGATATGCGCTAAAATAAAGTAAATTTACATTAAGTAAAATTAAATAAAAAATTAAAGTAAATAAAAGTAAAATTTTATTAAGTAAAAAGAGGTAACGTGCAGCCATTATCAACCCACAGCAAGATGGAAGCCTCCTCAACAATTCATGCTGAGGGAAATGGACCATAATCTGCCACGCTGGTTCAGTGCGGGTTGGCAGATCGACCGTATTCAGGGACTTGAACCCCGGTCTACTCAAAGAGCGTGTGTTACTGCACTCCCACTCATGACCACTCGGCTACGGAGGCCCCTAAATGGTTCCAACTAACATCGATCGTGACTTATTGTGTGGGCAAAGTAGTTTCAGCAAGGCTTTTGTGTGGCGAACTTAACACCTTCAAAATGCGCCAACGGTCTTGTCTGCTGTGACAGCTCGATATCTACCAGAATGACAGCAACGCTGTATCAGTTCGCTAAATGTCTTCAAATTTTCGACACCAGTTTTAAACCTGAGCTCTTACCGGGATATACTTTTTGGAAATGGTCCAGAAATGCAGCTTTTGTTCCACTATCCTATCCATTTCCCCATGACTGAAAATAATGCTCAACAGCAAGTTTTTTGTAATTTTTTTTATTTTGACGTTCCAAAATTGTGCACACTGCCAGAAATTACATAAACGCAACTCCAACAACACACAATATTACCAGTTTATAACGTTTGTGATACACGATGTTGCCACTACGGTAGCTTTCATTTTGTTGTACAGTACTTTATTTTGGCGTATAAATATATTTAAATGAAGGTTAATTAATAAACAACTTAATATATATTGGTTGTTGCCATTCTTAAAGAACAACAACAAACCAAATTAACAAGGTGACCATGCCTGAAACAGGAACAGTAACCATAACAAATGGATATTGCAAAGCAAGATAATATTATAAGATGGCAGAGGGATATTTCAGCTTAGGAAATCAAATGAAGCTGGAACACATTAATGCTTTAGATGTTCGGTCACCGGGGTCTTTCTGCTCCTTCTGGAGGTAGACGGCGAGAACTGGTCACCAAAGTTTGGTCTTATGTCCAACTTATACCGAGACATATTGGATAGTATTACCTAAACAAGCGAACCCGCTATTTATCACGGATTACAAAAATAATATTGAACATATGTTTGAATCAAATTACAGAAAAGAATACAATAGTTATTTTGATAGCACGTTCGTAGCAAATTTCATCAAAATCGATCAATCCATTTAAAAGCTATAAAGATTTAAAGTTCTTTAAAGTTCAGTGAAAAATATCTCTCATTCCTGGCACATGAAAGGTAATTTATTAGAGGACTATATTACTCGAGTCCACATTTCTTTAAGGGAGCCGGCAGAGACTTTAATATTGCAGTTTTCGAGTAATTAATTCATTTTTAATGATCAGCAAAAAAAAAAAAAAAAAATCTACAAACTTAAAATAACAAAAATGTTTTTATTTTATTGATTTTTAACTTACTCATTTATTATGTATTTAAGTGACTTGTTGCTTTTTGATCTTCACATCTACTTGTGGGCACATACATATAGTAAACACAAACGGGAGGGCATCATGCACATTGCACCAGGATGCTTATTAACTAACTATTAGCTCATTAACTGTCTAACCCCTGAAAAGACAGAACGCGGAAATTTTGATAAATGTTATTTATCAAAATTATTTGAAGGGCACAAAAAGCAGAATCGGTGAAGAAGACTAGAGTTAATTAATAGCATTGCATCATTACATCACTTGGGTACCTACCCACCGAAGAAGGGCCAAATAGCCCTGAAACAGTGCCTGGGTGGTGGTATCCACTGAGAATAAGTAACTACAGTCTTCTCCTTTAGGTGAAGCGTTACTTATTCGAAGTAGTGCAATGTCATAGCAACTCGTCGTGAAGGTATTCACAATATGAGATATGACTTAAACGATGCCGTTTTTGCAAATAATTTGCTAATCTAGAATTGGCTGTGTACTAATATGATGCAGTTGCACTCACTTGTACATGGTCTAACTCTCTCGCAGCCTGAGGCATAAGCCCTTAATGCATTATAGTCTTAACAGCATTTTAAGAGTAGAAGGCATAATTTCAGAGAATCAGAGAGCTAATAAATATTGTTTTCAAAAATGAAGAAAGTGTGGGCTTAATCGAATTTTTTTACGTCCTATTTTTAATACATTTTTTCCATACATCATTATTTCCTTCTTTTTTTTTATCCCTCATTCCTTAAATATCTAACTGCGAGTAATTTTGACACTTCAAAGGTAAATATTTGATAAACTTGGAGAAATCTCTGGCAAAGAATGCAAAGAAAAACAGCAAAGACTTCAATGCGTATATTAACAGTACAAGGAAGGGGTTTAATCACATTGGGCCACTTGATGCCTAGGGGTTAACTGTCAACGACCCTGCAAATTGCAGGATTGTACGTTTCTTGGTTCTGCAAATTGCAGCGTCTGGGGACTGGGCACTTGCGAGGTGATCTGATTGAGGTGTATAAGACCTTGAATGGTTTGAGCAGGCTCAATGCTGGTGGGATTCTTCTTCTTGCTCAGATTACGAACCTAAGGGAGCATAAACTCAAATTGAGGAAGGATGGTAGCAGGATAAATGTACGGAAGTTTGCCTTCAGTAAGCGGGTGGTTGATTGCTGGAACAGGCGTCCATCTGTTGTTGTGAAAGTGTATGGGTTGAACAAATTCAAGGGAGAACTACTAAATAAATTCTTGGAGGGGTATGGCTTTTTTTTGGCTGATGCTATATAAGCTTGCTTTCTTACATCATTTGCTATTACTATCTTCGCAATAGCACAGTGTTATAGTCACCGTCCTCTACAAACCGGACCAAATACGGAGGATGCGGAAAGGTCAGGGAATGACCACCGCATATCCCCGGAGCAATATGGCCTTAGTTGCTAATGCTCCTAAAATCCAAATAACAACTACAAACAGGGTTCGAATCTCATTAAGAATGCAAGGAATTTTTATAAACTTTATTTTTTATTTCAAGAGGCATTGCCATTACCAATGTTTACCGAAATTTAAAAAACATGTGCCTTTTATTTCTGTAAATCTACCCAGCAATATGCAAAATGCATACATTTGTATATGTGTGTATTGCTATTGTTTCTCTTGTGGCGACTTCTGAAAGTAATATTTGTTTAAGTAAGATTCCTCTGCGCCCTTTGAAATATGTAAACTTCAGATATGAATGGAATACTGTATATCCTTTCCATAGGTAACAAATATCTCAGGTTATGTGAACTTTGATCATAATCATTCCGTAAATGCAAAGAAAATATTCTATTTTTTATTCATTTCCATATTTACTGACATAAATTGGTTGTCTTTTCAGGTTAATGAACATAATTTGTCTCTATGTTCCTGGAGTTGACGAAACAAGTAGAGTTTTGAGGCGTACTATGATGAGGTATCTCAATCTGACTCTAGTGTTAGTGCTGAGGTCCATCAGTATGGCAGTGAAGAGGCGTTTCCCAACAAAGGACCATCTGGTGGAAGCAGGTTTGTAATTAGTCAAATAAAAAAAATAAAAAAAAAAACACGACAAATAGTACAATGAGATTTTTAGTGTTAGTATTGGCAATGCGATGCAAGGAAGAATAGCTTATACAGTACCAGCCAAAAACAAAAAAAAAAAAAAAAACCCCACAAGATTTCATTTCCTCACTCCTTCCAATAATATTTCCAAACCTTTCCTAAATTTATTCAACTTATTAACTGTCCACAATCAGGCGAAATTTTATTCCAACAATTGACTACATTTTGGCTGAATGCGAATTTCCATACATCTATTCTGAAATCATCATTTTCCAATTTAAATGTATGGCCTTTCTGCGTTTCATCTGAGGAAAAAGCAGTAGTAGTAGGGTTTTAAGAGCATTATCAACTAAGGCCATATTGCTCCGCGTATACTGTCTGTGAAAATGGTTATTGCGTGTGTTCTATGATCGATTTTCTGTTTGCTAGGCCGACTAACTCAGCCACGTTGTGGAAAAGGCCCGTAAAAATTCCTCACGTCATCGACGGGACTTGAACTAAGGTCTTTTCCACCCTGTGTGGGGAGAACGACAATTCTACCAACTGTGCTATCACGAGGGCTCTGAGAAAAAGTAAAGTTGCCATCAGCATTTAGTTTACTTAACACTTTTCAAGCCTTATACACTTCAGTTAGGTCATGATGGAGAAATGCCTAGTTTCTAGAAACTCCGATTTACAGAACAGAAGTCTTTCTTGGTAAAAATATCCTTTTGTGACCCCCAACTAATCTTGTTGCCCCTCTTTGCAGCCATTCCAGCACATCTACATTCTTCCTAAAATGAGGCCTCCAGACTTGTTTGCATTACTGAAGATGCCGCCTAATCGTTGCCTTATACAGCTAGATAATCATCTCCTTATCCCTTCTGGCAAAGTTCCTGTATATTCCTCTATTTTTGACACCCCGTAGATTCTCTTGAAGTACCATGCCCTGATTAGTTCATTAACCTTTGTGCTCACCTTTGTTAAAAACATCACAATTAGACACCCAACTTTGAATACACACAAATATCATTAATAAATATTAAGAACCGTAATGCTCCAACAATCCCTGTGGAACCCCACTTATCACATTGGTCCACAAAGAGCACTAGCCATTTATGACCACTTTTGTCTTCTACCACTTGACCATCCATTTATTCATAGCAGTAACTTCCTTCTAACGCCACAATGCTCCAATTTGTACACAACGATCATACATGTGTTACACAGCGGCGTAGTTACAATCTTTTGCACCCGGGGCGGATCCTTCTGGTGTCATCCCCTAAATAATGTAATCAACTTGAAAAAAAAAAAAAAAAAGTCTTAAAACTTAATTGATTTTAAGAAAAATCGCAGAAAACTAAGAAACATTTTGCAAGGAATGTTAACAATTTAGTAAATAAAGTATAGTCTATTGACATAGTATTTAATATAATAACAAAAAGCCTAAAAGAGATACAAAATATGAAAATCAATAAGAGAAGAGATTTATAATTTCCATTTTCGTGTCTTCATTTCGGCAAATTTATGGATAACCTCATCAAAATTAATTTTAATGGTATATTAATTTTCAATAGATAATATAATAAGATTTGATAATCTAGTCTGACCACTGATGAGCGGAAGTAATTTTTAATTAATTTTAATTTGGAAAAGCTTCTTTTGCAAGAAGTTATGGATACAAATCCGAAAAATCCCATTTATAATAAAGAAACTCCCCAAACTGCAAAGCTGTCCACTGTTTTGCTTCCTCAACAGTTATTTTTGCAGCTATAAGTGACATCTTGTCGGACACTTTCTAATACAATTTCTTAATGACGAAATTCATCGAAAATTTCGGTCAGCTTTGAAATATGCATCTCATATTCTTCTTTCTTCGCAACAACCAAATTAAACGGTTGAATAATGGCAAACGTTGAAAGAGTTTCGTCCATTGCTTTCGAATGAAGCTCCAATTTTCGACGAAATCTATCCAGGCATTAATACATCGCTCTTTTTAATTCTTCTTGGAGTGAGGTTCGCACTTCTTGGACGTTCGCACAATGTTTGTAGAGCGGAAGTTATTTTTTCAAATTCACTTTGACCATACTTATAGATTCATAGTCTGCACGAATAGCACAGTGGTATCGTCACCGTCTTCCCCACACCGAGTGGAAAAGCCCGGATGATACAAGGACCTTTAATGGGTTTTTTCCACTTCATGGCTGAGTTAGTCAGTCTCGGGTGTAGATAGCAAAGTTTTTATTCCCAGAAACTGGGTTTTTCCGTTCAGCAAAACAGGCAAATCAATCAGCGAACACACGCAATTTACAGACACAAATACGGGTTTATGTAATCGATTACGGTTATTTGATTTTTTTAAATTTTTTATTACAGATTCGTAATATGCACTCCACCTTGTCTGGGCAAGTCTTTTGACCGTGTCATTCCTGTATATTTTTTCATTATTTCCCAACGGTGTGGAGAGACAGAAAAGAAAGAATAAAGGTGTTTCCAAAGACGAAACGTTTGCAAATGAATACGCTCCGCATAAATTTAACGAGTGGTTTGTACAGGGCATAAACAATGCTTTGGGATTAATTTTCTTGATTTTAGATCGTACCCCACCATGAATTCCTGCCATGGCTGTCGCATTGTCATAGCCTTGATCACGGGACATATTTATATTCAGTATATCCTTTTCTAAATTATTCAAAATTTCTTTTGTGAGTTCGGCTGCTGCCTTTCCAACTATGGAGAAGAAGCCTAAGAATGACTCTTTCACTTCAACCTTGTCACCTATAATGTGAACATGTTTAATTACTTCACACATTTTGTCAGTGTGGGTCTGACAAAATGTGACAGTACACCAGTGATAGGTCTGGTGTACTGTCAAATGGAATTCCAAAATATTTAGCTTGTTTTATTTTATCAGCTACTATTTTTTCCCTCACATAATTTCCTAAAATGTTAATTAACTCATTTTGAATCTCTGGCGATAAATATGAACGTTCTTTCCCATCAGATGAACGTTCAATTCTTAAAATTTGTTCTTTCAAAACGGGATCATAATTTGAATTTGAACTATACCATTTATCCAAAAATTTCCTTTATTTGTAGAAAATATGGATTCATCATGTCCACGAAAAGGAAGATTCTGACGAGCCAGAAATAAGATTACATCTAAAAGCCAACGTAAAACATCTCTCCGTTTCTTTCTTTCTTTATCCAGTACTGTCTGATGAATGTGGTCAATAGTTTGTTGAAACTTCAACCCTGCGCTTAAGGTTTTCTACTTCTCCAAGCACGAGATATGCTGTTCACTGTTTTCATGGTCAAATGCCTTTGGATTTAATTTCCACCAAGTTTTAAATCCAGTGATAAAGTTCGATGTTTCGATTTATTCTCCAATCAAAATAGTTTGCAACAAAAACAAAATTAATTTCCTGATGATGGTGAATAAACTATCCATGTTCTTAAATTTCTCCTTTTGGCAGTGTTTTATAAAGCCAGGAAGCTGTTAGCTGTCGAAATTTCTCTTTATTTTTTTCTCCTGTTCTTTCAACAGTGTAAAAAAGTCCGTCCTTATTTTGAAAATATTCACTGTCATTCTTAATAAAACAAATTCTCAAATGATTTGGTACCGGGACAGGCCAAAAAGCGATGTTGGAATACTTTAAAAAATATGGTCATTTCCTCTTCCTTTTCAGAATCTTCTCTCTGCTCATGTGCATTTTTACTAGATTCTTTCTCGACTAGTGGAAGAATTTTCTAGATTCACTACACTAGTGGATGAATAATTTTCTCTGTTAGATCCTCTTGGGAAGATGATTCTTGTACTTGCTCTTCTGGTCTATCATGCTGAATATCTGGCATTGCTTGAATAACTTCACTTGCTTTCTTTGTACAGAGAAATAAAAAAAAAAAAAAAACCGGATAAATTAAAATGAAAAATGAGTTTTCAGGAAACACAAAGGCTCCCTTGCATACTTCGTATAAATCCATCACCAAAAATGTGGTGCTAACTTGTAAGAACTATGGAAAAAAAAAAAAAAATTGGTTTAGCTAAACTCGTTTGTAAAGCTGAATATTGTTTTGATTCCCAGTTTTATATGCCTTAATAACATACCAAAAATTTAAACAAAAGTATTGTATTACAGTTGCAGTTGGTTGACATACAAATCGAATTATCTTGTCGTTACACGCCGACCAGGCTAGCCGGGTGGGTAAAGTGCCTACCTAGCAACCCAAAGATCGCGGGTTCGAATCCCGCCTCGGGCTTGGATCAAAGTACTGCAAAAAAAACCTGGGGAGGTGCATTATGGCCACAGAAGCCTATGCGCCAACAACTACCAAAAAAAAAAAAAAAAAATTGTCTTTAAACAAATTGTGTCACGTAGAAATTTCAACTAACAACTGCAAATTTAAGTGGAGAAAGACAAATTAAAAAAAAAAAAAAAGAAGTTTGTGCTGAACTCCAGATTATAGGTATATCTTATCTCCACGGTGGGGGCATGGCCAAATTCGGGACGAATTCATGCAAAAAAAAAAAAATTTTTTTATAAACTTTCATTTTTGTGTAGTGAAAAAAGGTTACGTTTGTTTAAGCTAGTAATTCGGGACGGATTCAAGCAAAAGAAGCCACTTTCTTTGGAGATGTACCCGTAATCTGGAATTGTTCCAAAAGTTTAAATTATTTTGTTAAAGTTAATACTTTCTTTCTAGTATTTTCAAATGATGGCACCCCTTTCTGGCTGGCACTTTGGGAGGACATCCCAGCTGCCCCTCCCCCCTGTACGGGTGGTATAATACCAAAGGCTTTACAGAAATGAGCCTCGTGGCAAAAAGAAAAATGCATAGGATACAAATAACTTATCAGGGGACACAGAAGCCTATGGAAGGTATGTAATGAAGTCACAAATGAGGTTAGCATTAGTAGACGCATACGATGCAAGAAAGCAAGCTTATGCAGAATCAGCCAAAAAAAACCCCTCCCATTTTACCGCTCCATTCGTTCCAAATGCCGGTCCAGCTCAGCATTAAACTTATTTAGGCTTTCAACTTCCACAACAAAAGATGGGCCCATCCGTGTTGTCCATGTTGGTCCGTGTTGGGCCCATCGTTGTTTCCTGTATTTATCAATGATATTAGTGATGGTATATCAAACTTAATGTCGAAGTTTGCAGATGATACAAAGGTTGGCAGAGTTGTTAATGACAGTAATAAATGTATCCTGCTGCATTAAGATCTGGGGAGGTCGGGCAGATGTGTTGAGAAGTTGCAACTGAAGTTTGACATTGACAGATGCACAGAACTGCATATTGGTAGCAATAACCCAAGAGAAACGGACCAACTGTGTGGTGCTGCACTCAGGGATGTTGAATGAAAAAGACCTGTGGGTATTGTGCAGTCAGATATGAAGTTGTCTGAGCAGTGCAGATGGGTTTCCAGAACAGGTCATGGGGTCTTGTCAATGGAATTTTGAGAGTAGAGATAAAGGATTCACATCTGGTGAGTATGGGCTTGGCATATCTAGGGTCCTCAGCTGGATATCATCATTCTCTCTCTCTCTCTCTCTCTCTCTCTCTCTCTCTCTCTCTCTCTCTCTCTCTCTCTCTCTCTCTCTTTCTCTCTCTCTGTCTCTCTCTCTCCCTCTCTCTCTCTCTCTCAGGGTAACGCGGGAATTTTTTTTGGCTGGTGCAGAATGAGATTCAGGCTTCCTTGCGCCATGTGGCTAATAATAATAATAATAATTACGACTCCGTACTTCATAGCTGGCTAATAGAGACCCTGAAGATCTAAAAGGGCAATCCGGAAGTAAAAAACGTCTTAGCAGAAACGAAGACGAAGACAAAGTGGAGTACCACCATTAAGGTCGAAAACATCACAACCAGGCCAATTCCCATCAGGAGAGGAATCTTTCAGGGAGATGCCCTGAGCTCATTGTGGTTCTGTCTATCACTTAACCCGCTATCCACCATGCTCAACAATAGAAAGTACTGATATAACCTGAAAGAAGGAAGGAAGAACCTGTACACTCTCACCCACGTGATGTACACCGATGACATCAAGCTCTATGCGGGAACCGAGAAGCACCTCCAGCAACTACTCCAGATCACCAAAGAATTCAGCAGTGATATTAGGATGGAATTCGGTCGAGACAAATGCAAGACACACGGATTACACCAGGGAAAATTAGTAAACCGAAACTACCAGCTGCACACTGGTAAAGAGATCGAAGCCATGGCAAAGGGAGAGTCCTAAAAATACTTGAGGATGATGCAGGCTCAGCAGTTACACCAAAAGGAAATTAAGGCCTGTCTGACCGAAAAATAACATCAGAGACTCAGAAGCCTGTTGAAAGCAAACCTGAACGGTGGGAACACAAAGCCATAAAAACATATGCAGTTCCAGTACTAACATCGAGCTGGAGGATATCATGAGAAAGACAGGGACAATGATTAGCATTTGCATTAGCATTATTAGAGGCATATGATGCAAGAAGGCAAGAAGGCAGCATCAGCCAAAAAAAAAAAAAATCCATTTCACCCCTCAGTTCATTCCAAATACCTGTCCAGCTCAGCCTTAAATGTATTTAGGCTATCAACTTCCACAACAAAAGATGGAAGTCTGTTCCACCCTCCAACTACACGCTTGCTAAAGGCAAATTTCCGCACATCTATCCTACATCTGTCTTTCCTCAATTTGAATTTGTGACCTCTCAGGTGATTATTCTGAGAAAGAGGAAGAATCCCATCATCATTCAGCATGCTCAAACCATTCAAGGCTTTATACACCTCAATCAGATCACGTCGCAGGTGCCTAGTCTAAAGACATTGTAATCTGCAAAACAAAAGCCTTTCTTCGTAAGTACAACCCTTGGTTCCATTCACTAATCTTGTTGCCCTTCTCTGTACTCGTTCCAACAGCTCTACATCCTTCTTAAAATGAGGCCTCCAGACCTGTATACAGTACGCAAGGTGTGGCCTGTAAATTGCTTTATAAAGAGGATAATCACCTCCTCATCCCTGCTAGAAAAATTCCTATATATCATTGACAATACATCAGAAGCTACCCTTGCAGACCGTCTGCACTGCTCACAAGACTTCATATCTGCCTGCACAATTACCCCCAGGTCCTTTTCATTCTCTACCACTGTCAGTGTAGTACCACAGAATTGATACTTTACTCTGGGGTTACCGATTCCCATATGTAGTACTTTACATTTGTCAATGTTAAACTTCATTTGCTACCTCTCAGTCCATCTGCTCAAGTTTTCTAGATCCTGTTGCAGCAGCCTACTGTCATTAGTGTCATTAACAACTATGCCAACCTTCGTATCGTCTGCAAACTTGGACATTAAGCTTGATATACCATCACCAATATCATTTATAAATACAGAACACAACAATGGACCCAACACTGAACCCTGAGGGACTCCACTAATAATATTAGTCCACGATGAGCAGTGTCTATTGATTACCACTCTCTGTCTTCTCCCACTCAACCATCCCTTTATCCATAGCAGCAATTTGCCTCCAATGCCACACTGCTCCAAGTTGTGCAGCAGTCTTCCATGTGAAACAGTATCAAAAGCCTTTCTAAGATCCAAATATATGATATCAAAGTTATTCCCTGCATCCGGTTTCTTTGTGACCACATCATAGTATCCAATGAAATTGGTCAGGCAAGACTTTCCCTTAACAAAATCATGCTGTGTCCGAGCTATAACTGAAGTCGTGTCTAGATGATCCTATAGTGCTTCTTTAACAAGTGCTTCCATTAATTTTCATGGAAAATAAGTTAAACTGACAGGTCTATTATTACTTATGTCGCCCTTTGATCTTCCTTTGCGAATTGGGGTCACATGTGCACATCTTCACTCCATGAGTACCTCTCCTGAGTCCAAGGAAGCTTTCATAATTATGCCTACGGGTTTGCTTACTTCCTTTGCTACCTCCTTTAATATAACTGGATAGATCCCATCCACCCCAAGTGCCTTTCTTATGTTTATCTTCAACAATTTCTCCTCCACTTTTATCAGTTATTACAAAATCATCTGGCCTAAGTTCTGCAAATTGGTGTCTAGAGACTAGGCACCTGGGAGGTGATCTAATTGAGGTGTATAAGCCTTGAATGGTTTGAGCAAGTTCAATAGTGACAGGATTCTTCCTCTTTCCCAGATTAGTCACCTGAGGGGACAATAAATTCAAATTGAGGAAAGACAGTTGTAGAATAGATGTGTGGAAATTTGCCTTTAGCCAGCGAGTGGGTGGTTGCTGGAATAAACTTCCATCTGGTCTTGTAGAAATTGGCAATAAATTAAAGTCAGAACTAGACAAACATTTGTAGTTAATGGATGGGTGAAATTGGAAGGTTTTTTTTTTTTATTATTCGGTGAGGTAGAGAAGGAGACTTCGAAAACTATTGACAACTTCCTTCTACGCATCCGTTAAACTTAGAACATGTTCGCGCTGTCATCCATTTAGCGACATGATTTCCCTTTATGCTAGTGGTGAGCAGCGGCGTAACAGGATTTGTTGTCAGCAGGTAGATTCACAATTAAGGCGCCATTTTCTTCCTAGAAAAGCGCTACAAAATATCAGAATTCGGTGTCAGTGGGTACAATGTACCTACTAACCCTGACTACACCACTGATGGTGGCAATCTTGTAATTCAGAAGTGGGAGGGGGACGCATGATAAAAGATATAGGTAATTTTTTATTTTATATTTCATTAATGTCACCACAAATTGTTGCCCGGTGTTCATGTCGCTGTTTTGTTCGTAGCATAATCAAAGCAACAAAACGAAATACCGCGATAGTTATTTTTATGAGAGATAAATTTATGAGAGATAGATTGGGAGTTACTCAAAGAGGTAACTACCATTAGGGGTAAAGGGAAGGGGTATTGCTTTCGTAAAGGCGACTACAATGGACTGAGACAGTATTTAAATTCTATACAGTGGGATCAACTGATGATATTGCCAACAGCAAATTCAAAATGGGAAGCATTCAAAGAACTTATCGTGGAAGCTACTAGGCTTTACATACCAACTAAGAAATATTGTTCAAGGTTTAGGCCTAAATGGTTGTCAGATGAACTAATGAGGCATATGGCAGAGAAGAAAAATGCATGGGATACATACAAATTAACACGTGACACGGACGCCTATGATAGATACAAGTTGATCTGTAACCAAGTTACAAAGGAGGTTAGGCAGGCGAAGGCAGATTACGAGAGATCCTTGGCAAGGGATGCGAAGAAAAACAGCAAAGAGTTCTTTACTTATGTAAACTCTAGAAGGAAGGGGATGAATCAGATTGGTCCACTTGAGATCGATGGGTCAACTGTTGATGACCCTGCTCGGGTAGCTAACAAACTAAATGAATATTTTGCATCGACATTCACACATGAGGAGTTATTCAGCGAGGGGAATGCCAGAGGTGTATTCAACTCTAGCAGTAAGCTAGAGAATCTTGTAATAACTGAGAGCAAAGTGGAGGGGAAATTGTTGAAGATGAACACAAGAAAGGCACCTGGGGTGGATGGGATCTATCCAGTTATATTAAAGGAGGCAGCAAAGGAGGTAAGCAAACCCTTAGCCATAATTATGAGAGCTTCCTTGGACTCAGGGGAGGTACCCATTGACTGGAGATGTGCAAATGTGACCCCAATTCACAAAGGGGGATCAAAGGCTGACACAAGTAATTATAGACCTGTGAGTTTAACTTCTGTTCCCGGAAAATTAATGGAGGCACTGGTGAAAGAAGCACTGCAGGATCATCTAGACAAGACTTCAGTTATAGCTAGGACACAGCATGGTTTTGTTAAGGGGAAGTCTTGCCTGACCAATTTGATTGGATACTATGATGCAGTCACAAAAGAATTGGATGCAGGGAATAACTTTGATATTATATACTTGGATCTTAGAAAGGCTTTTGATACTGTTGCACATGGAAGACTGCTGCACAAATTGGAGCAGTGTGGCATTGGAGGCAAGTTGCTGCTATGGATAAAGGGGTGGTTGAGGGGGAGAAGACAGAGAGTGGTAATCAATGGACACTGCTCATCGTGGACTAATGTTATTAGTGGAGTCCCTCAGGGTTCAGTACTGGGGCCTTTATTGTTTTCTGTATTTATAAATGATATTGATGATGGTATATCAGGCTTAATGTCCAAGTTTGCAGACGATACGAAGGTTGGCAGGGTTGTCAAGGACACTACTGACACTATGCTGCTGCAACAGGATTTGGAAAGGTTGAGCAGATGGGCTTCGAGGTGGCAAATGAAGTTTAACATTGACAAATGTAAAGTACTACATATGGGAAACAGCAACCCCAGAGCAACGTATCAACTCTGTGGTACTACACTGACAGTGGTAGAGAATGAAAGGGACCTGGGGGTGGTGGTGCAGGCAGATATGAAGTTCTCTGAGCAGTGCAGACGAGCTGCAAGAGTAGCTCATGGTGTATTGTCAATGATATATAGGAATTTTTCTAGCAGGGATAAGGAGGTGATTATTCCCTTGTATAAGGCAATGGTCAGGCCACACCTAGAGTACTGTATACAGGCCTGGAGGCCTCATTTCAGGAAGGATGTAGAGCTGCTGGAACGAGTACAGAGAAGGGCGACTAGATTGGTGAATGGGACAAAGGGGTTCTCTTACGAAGAAAGGCTTAAGTTTTGCAAATTACAGTGTCTGGAAACTAGGCACCAGCGGGGTGATCTGATAGAGGTGTACAAAGCCTTGAATGGTTTGAGCATGCTCAATGCTGATGGGATTCTTCCTCTAGCTCAGAAAAATCACCTGAGAGGGCATAAATTCAAATTGAGGAAAGACAGATGTAGGATAGATGTGCGGAAATTTGCCTTTAGCCAGCGGGTGGTTGGTGGGTGGAACAGACTTCCATCCCTTGTCGTGGAAGTTGATAGCCTAAATAAGTTTAAGGCTCAGCTGGACAGGTATTTCGAACGAACAGAGGGGTGAAGTGGAAGTGGTTATTTTTATTTATTTATGTTACTTTTTTTTTTTTTTTTTTTTTTTGGCTGATGCTGCATAAGCTTGCTTTCTTGCATCAAATGCCTCTACTAATGCTAATGCTAATGCTAAATGCTAAAAACTTTTGCTTCGTTTATAGTCCTGGCGCCTCCGTAGCCAGGTGGGCAGAAGCAGCAGTGCTTTTTGATTAGACTGGGGTTTGAGTCCGTGATCACCAAATACGGATGAAGCGAAAAGGTCAGGGAATGACCACCGCATGTCCCCGGAGCAATGTGGCCTTAGTTGCTAATGCTCTTTAAAACCAAATAACAACAATTTATATTCCTATAAAAATTTTACGTCGTAGTTTAATATAAATTCGTCGACTTTTTATTTCTTTTGAATATTTTGTGGTTTTTTGTTCCCCAAATTTTATCGCGGTGAACGGAAAATGTGTGCGGTTCGGTCAGCGGCATTGTTGAAATTCAAACAAAGGTAAAAAAAAAAAAAAAAACACTGATGTCGAGGCAGCTCGTTCGTTAATTTTTGTGAACGGTTATTTCTGGAAAACACAGCAAACCTGCGAAGACAAATATACAACTCGTTGGTAAAAATGTATTACCGTGAATGTCCATTTACGTACTGGCTTACTCATTAGCATTAATAGACGCGTATGATGCAAGAAATCAAGCTTATACAGAAGCAGCCTGCTCAGTTAGCTGAAAAACTGAATAAGTATTTTGCCTCTACGTTCACACATGAATTCTGAAAGAAAGTCCAGGCCAAATATACAACCAACAGTTATCAAACTAACAGGGAGGTAAATGAATCTTCAATAACAGAGCAAAGGAGAGGAGAAATTGTTGAAGTTAAACATAAGAAAGGAACCTGGGGTGGACGGCATTAAAGGGAGGCAGCAAAGGAAGTGTGCAAAACGTTAACCATAATTATGTTTGGTTTGATTTTACTGGCACAAAAACAACTGTCGTTATACTGCGCCAACCATAATTAGCAGAGCATCCTTGGATTCAGAAGAGGTTCCTATGGACTCGAAATGTGCAAATGTATCCCCAATTCACAAAGGGTGACACGAGTAATTGCAGACCTGTTAGTTTAACTTCTGTTTCAGAGAAAATAATGGAGTCACTGGTTAAAGAAGCAATGCAGGATCATCTAGACAAGACTACAGTTATAGTTCAGATGCAGACAAGGGGAAATCTTGTCTAACCAATTTGATTGGATACTACGATGTGGTCACAAAGGAACTGGATGTAAAAATAATTTTTATATCATATACTTGGATTTCAGAAAAGGTTTTGATACTGTTGCACATGAAAGACTGCTTTATAAATTGGAGACAAATGGCATTAAGGTCAAGTTGCTGCTATGGATAAAGGGATGGTTGAGTGGGAGAAGACACAGAGTGGTAATCAGTGGACTCTGCTCTTTCTGGACGTGTTATTATAGTGGAGTCTCCTAGGGTTCAGTGTTGGGCCCATTGTTGTTTTCTATATTCATCAGTGATGTTGATGAAGGTATATCAGGCTTAATGTCCAGGTTTGTAGATGGTACAGAGGTTGGCAGGGTTGTTGATGGCAGTAATGACAGTATGCTACTGTAATGGGATATAGAAAAGGTGGGCAGATGAAGTGAGAAGTGGCAACTGAAGATAAAAATTCACAAATGCAAAGTACTGCATATTGTAGAAGTAACCCCAGAGTAATGTATCAACTGTGCTGTGCTACACTCAGGGCAGTGGAGAATGAAAAAGACATGGTGTAATTGTGCAGTCAGATATGAGGTTTCCTGAGCAGTGCAGACAGACTTCTGGAGCAGTTCATAGGTTCTTGCGAATGATATATAGGAATGTGCTAGCAGGGACAGAGAGGTGATTATTCCTTTGTATAAGGCAATGGTCAGGCCACACCTTAAGTACTCCATACAGGTCCGGAGGCCTAATTTTAGGAAGGATGTAGAGTTACTAGAATGAGTACAGAGAAGGGCAACAAGATTGGTGAGGGAACAAAGGAGTGCTGTTACCAAGAAAGGCTTAAGTTCTACAAATGACAGTGCCCGGAGACTAGGCACCTGCAAGGTGATCTGATTGAGGTGTATAAGGCTTTGAATGGTTTGAACAGCTAAATGCTGATGGGATTCTTCCTTTTGCTCAGATTATTATTATTAGCCACATGGTGCAAGGAAGCCTGAGGCTTATGCTGCACCGGCAAAAAAAATTTCCCTATTACCCTGAGAAAGAGAGAGAGAGAAAGAAGTAGAAAGGAATCACCAAGAAAGAGAAGAATGATGATATCCAGCTCAGGACCCTGGGTGTGTCAAGCTCATACTCACCAGATGTGAGCCCCTGGGGGTATGCAGGGAGTAAATCCAAAGGAGAGGGCATAAATCCAAATTGAGGAAAGATAGTTGCAGAATAGATATGCAGAAATTTATCCAGCAAGTAGTTGATTACTGGAGCAAATTTTCATCTGTCATTGTGGAAGTTGATAGCTTAAATAAATTCAAGGAAGAACTGGACACTTTTGGAGCGAATGGATGGGTGAAATGGGAAGTGTTTTTTTTCTAGCTGATGCTGTATAAGCTTTCTTCCTTGCAGCATAAGCCATTACTAATGATAATGCTAATCCAGTACTGAACAGGTTAATGTTTTCCCTATGCATTTTACATTTTCCATATTTTTTAACATTTACATTTTCTTTCTTTAATAATAATTATTAATTTAACATTTTATCTGATTAAATTTATTATTTTTTTTATTTTTTTATTTTTATTTATTATTATTATTATTTGTTTTTTTTTCGAAACAATAATATTTTGTCCATTAATTTTTTTCCCCCTAAAATTGTCAATTATGCTGGTCCCTTGGGAGCAGTTTTTTTTTGCTAGTTCTTTAGGGTTTAGGATTCGCTGGTCTCCAGTTTATTAGCGACGGAATTTTAAACTGCTTATACGCAGATATGGGCTTCCTAGATACAGGAACTGCTGGCATCCATTGCTATTGCACTTTCTCCACTGGATGTGGGATTCTTTGTGGTATTCACCACCGTACGAATTATAGGACTTGCGCTTATTTCTATGGGTGCTGGAAATGTTACATTTAGTTTAGTACATGTACAGTTGGGCCTGCCTCCTCGTGGCGTGGATGGGTATTGGGAAGCAGCCTTCCTCATTATTTCTGCTTCCTGGCAGCAAAGCAGCCGGAAACAGCTAAACAACCCACACGCTATGCAAACATAACACTGCACTCATTTCTGGCCATTGTACAGAGTCTTATATATATCATCACAGAGAACCATGGCAGAGATGAACTAACATTTAGGGGCTACCTTGTGTAAGACACAACATATGTCCACACACACGTCCACATATACGTTTTACACTCTTATAAGTTACAGCTCCTATATTCCTATTTATACAGGGTGTTTCAAAATTATGTATACACATTTTAAAAATTTATATTTAATGAACAACATGCACAAATGTAATTTTCTTAAATTCATTTTGTAGCTTAAAAATAGACATTTTTTTTTTACAATAATTTAATTTTTGTTTTATTTTATAGATACCTCAAAAACAATGGAGAGTACCCAATTAAGTTTTGAAGAAAGAAAGGCAATTATAAAATGGTATTGGAAATATGAAAATGTCAATGAAGTTTAGCATGCTTGGAAATCACAATATGGAACAAAAGTGCCCACATGTTTAACAATGCTCGTTTGTGGGATAAATTTGAGGAGCACGGAACCATTCAGAATATCAATAACTTAGAATGTGGCAGGAAGAGGACATCAAGAAGTAATGAAAATGTTGAAGCTGTAAGAAATGCAATCTTGGGTAAAACAATAAAAGTAAAGTTTTATTGTAAAAAAAAATTGTTTTTTGTCTTCAAAGTATAAAAAAAATTTACATTTGTATATACAGGGTGTCTCAAAAATACATGGCATAACTTCAGGAATGAGTTCCTCATATGTAGACAATAAAAATATTTTATATCAACATAGTTCCGGAAATGCTTGGTTTCCGAGTTTTGAAGGTCTGTCTATGACACTTAACTGTTCACATCACCTTATAGTAATTGTTCAAAATGTCCACCTTCTGTCTGAATACAGGCCTCACATCGACATCTGATGGACTCACGAAGACAATGCCAAATTCCTGGCGTGTTTTGTATTGTCTCACAACCTGCCACGATTCGATTGCGGAGAGTTTCCACATCAGCTGCTGGAGTCAAATACACCAATGACTTTAAATTGCCCCACAAGAAGAAATCTAGTGGATTTAAATCAGTGAGCGTGGAGGACAGGCAGTTGGTCCACCCCTCTACTTCAGGAGTCGTAGATCTTGGTCGTCCTCTGTTGGCAGCACGAGGTGTAAAGGTCCCATGTTCACAAAGGCGGCGATGGATACCTTCAAACGTTTTCCTGTCTGGACATCTTCGTTCTGGGAACCTTTCGTAGTACAAATGACAAACCTCCAGAGCATTGCCATCTGCCAAACCGTACATAAAGTGCATATCCGCTTGCTCCTGATTTGAGTACATGGTCGGAATGGAAAACCACCAGATTCTGTCAGTACCTTGTGATGAAGGAAATCACCTGTGGGAGATAAGACATTCCGGTTAATAACTCAGGAACCAAGCATTTCTAGAACTATGTTGATATAAAATATTTTTATTGTCTACATATGAGTAACTCATTCCTGAAGTTATGCTGTGTATTTTTGAGACACCCTGTATATTTCCCATTAAATATAAATTTTTAAAGTGTGTATACATAATTTTGAAACACCCTGTATATAGACCATCTATACAGGGTGTTTCAGTTAAACGTTTCAGAACTTCTAAGAGGGGTAGAGTACATCCTGACAACTCGAAATCATATAGCAATGTGGGGTCGGAAATGCTTTCCTGAAGCGGTGTTGTACACAGAAGCACCATAAAGAAAAGAGACCGTAAGTGAGAAATCGTTTTAATAATACATGAAAAGAAGCAAAAGGTACATGGATTAAAGTAAGTGTTCGAAGTTTCTTCCACGGGCTACAATGCACGCCTCACATCTCCGACGCATGGACATCCGAACATTCTGGAATACTCCAGGCAGCGTGTCCAGACACAGCAATTGGAGGATTATGCACCTCGTATTGCTTTCGCACAGTGGTACCTTGGAAAATGTGCTACAAATCCTCTTTTTCCTGCTGAAGTGTTGTTTTCCGATGAGGCATCCTTCACAAGGGAAGGAATTTTCAACACGCATAACGACCATATCTGGGCGGTCGAGAACCCGCATGCAATACGACGTCGTGCAGCACAGATTCGATTTTCGGTCAATGTATGGGCCGGTATTATGGGAGATCACTTCATCGGACCTTACCTGTTACCGTGTCGTCTAACCGGACCTATCTACTTGATCTTTCTGCAGCAAGTATTGCCACAACTTTTGAGAGATGAACAGATTTCTGCATCGACGCAACAGACAATGTGGTTCCAACACGATGGAGCCCCTGCCCATTATAGCAGAGATGTTCGTAACTACCTGGATGTCACATTTGGTCAACAGTGGATCGGATGTGGTGGTCCCGTGCGTTGGCCTGCTCGGTCACCCGACCTATCATGTCTTGATTTTTATTTCTGGGGTCATATGAAATCGCTAGTTTATGACACCCCTGTTGACAATGCTGAGGAGCTGGTTGCAAGAATCGCAGTAGCTGCCGAAGAAATTCGAAATTCGCCTGGAGTATTCCAGAATGTTCGGATGTCCATGCGTCGGAGATGTGAGGCGTGCATTGTAGCCCGTGGAAGAAACTTCGAACACTTACTTTAATCCATGTACCTTTTGCTTCTTTTCATGTATTATTAAAACGATTTCTCACTTACGGTCTGTTTTCTTTATGGTGCTTCTGTGTACAACACCGCTTCAGGAAAGCATTTCCGACCCCACATTGCTATATGATTTCGAGTTGTCAGGATGTACCCTACCCCTCTTAGAAGTTCTGAAATGTTTAACTGAAACACCCTGTATACCCAAGTGTATTGTTTACTGACACCGACCAAAGATACCATTTATAAAATACTTATACTAAATAGGTAGCCAGGAAAGCCCATAGTGTCCTATCTCTGATTTTTTGAATAATTCCACATTTGGAATACTGTGTCCAAGTATGAGGAAAGACTTTGATTATGTGGGCTATAGAGTGTGGCAAGCAGGCACCCTTGGAGGGGATCTGATTGAGGTCTGTAAGGGTCTTAAGAGGGGTTAATAAAATGAATGAAGATAGAATTTTCACTGTTATAAAAAATTCCAGAACTAGGTGCAAAAAATTATAGGGGAAGAAGTTTAGACTAGACTGTTGGAAGTTTTCTTTTAGCCAGTGAGTTGTTCATTCCTGGAACAAGTTGCCTCCAAAGGTAATTGAGGCTGACAGTTTGAAAAAATTCAAAGGTCAATAATCCACAATAGTAATAATGAATCCAGAGCTCACAGGCCTCTTTAATCAAAGGTCAACTGTATGCAAGGAGGGAAGTGCATGTGCATAATTTGTATTTTCTTATTTATTTAGTATTTTTTTTTTTTTTTTTGGCTGGTGCAACCAGCTGCTTACCTTACCTTTTTTGGTGCAGCAAAAGCCTGTGGCTTTCTTGCACTAAAAAGGTAAGATAAGCAGCAGCTGTGATCAATCCACTGTAGGATGGAAGCCTCCTCAACAATTCATGTTGATTGAAATGGACCATAATCTGCCATGCTGGTCCAGTGTGGGATGGCAGATTGACCATATTTGACAGTCAGGGGCTTGAACCCTGGTCTACTCAAAGAGTGTGTGCTACTGCACTCCTGCTCCTGACCACGTGGCTACGGAGGCCTTCTCTTGCACTATATGGCTAATACTAATTATAGTATTAAATTAACACTATTACTACAGTACTGAATTGTTTACAGTTTAACTTAAGATCTTGATATAATGATGTGGTGACTATTATTACTGTCATTCCAATAAGTCTGAAATGAATTAAAATTAATTTACTCTGCTTCTTTTTTTTTTTTTTTTTAATTATGTCTTATTCTTTGTTAGGTTTCATGACCAAACTTGAATTGGAGATGCTGCAATCAGTACCTTCCACTGAATTTAATACTTTCTGGATACCATGCACATGGTTTATAAACCTCCTCAGGGATGCTCGGAAAGAACGTAGGATCACAGATTCCCATGGTGTGAAACTTATTATGGAGGTCTGTAAGAGAATTTCCCCTGTATTTTGTAACACATTTAAAATGACAAATTTCTTTTCAATGCAATCTTACATTATGATAAGAATGAAAAATTCTCTGTATTTGCATATAGAGATAGAGTTAGTTAGGATTAAAGATCACTTCGTATATGAATAGTTGCAGCTTATTGTATGACGCTGCGATATATGTAACAATACCACATTTAATAAGAAAAGCAAAAGCTGAATATGGGAAATCACTGGCAAAAAAAGATAATGGGGACAAAAAGTTTCTTATATGTAAATGCAAAAATCATACACAGTGTGCCAATTAAATAACAAGACTGTATGCACTCTGCATTTAGTATTAATGTAATAGGCCAAAATAGTACATGATTAGATTTGCTAGAGTGTGCTCTTTCACGAACTACTGACTGGACAAGTTGAAACTTGTCCAGTCAGTAGTTCGTGATTTATGACGGAAAGAGTAATAGTAGTTTTGTGCATGTCGTCGGAAAACTGAAAATGGAGCAAAGAGCAGTATCAAATTTTATTGTAAATTGGGAAAAAGTGCTACAGAAACTTTTGACTATTTAAAAAAGTTTATGCTGATGCATGTTTGTCTTGACCAAGAGTGTTTGAATGGTTTTCTCGTTTTTGTAAAGGACGTGAGTCGTTAGAGGATGATCCCTGACCTGGCCACCCCAATGCACCCTCACATTCTTGACATTTGACAAAAAAATTGATTCCAGTCATCAACCCCCCCCCAATTCTCTGGATCTGGTTCCTGCAGATTACTTTTTGTTCCCCAAAATGCAAATAGCCATGATAGGAACATGATACGGGACAATAGAGGACATCCAGGCTGCAGTGACTGACCAGTTGAAAGCAGTTCCAGAAGTGTTTTCAAAACCTGTATAAAAGATGTAAACAGTGTATACACATTGGAGGTGATTACTTCGAAAATATATAACCTTACTTTGCATTTGCCATTAGTGTTATTCTTTTTTTTGTAGTGGTGTAAGTCTCGTTATTTAATTGGCACACTGTGTATAGGTCACCTCCAGTCACTGATGATTTAGCCAGAATTGCTGATGGGTTGAGCAGGTATTTTGCATCCATTTTTACAATTGAAAGCACATTTGAAATGGGAGGTGGAGGAGAAACAGAGAAAGTGAGTCAGATTATAATGAGATTAGTGATATAATGATCTCTGAGAAGTACATATCAGAAAATCTACATGGGCTGAAAGAAAGTATGGCTTCTGAGGCAGGTGGGGTTCTCCAATTATATTAAAGAACATAGCAAAGCAGTACATCATACCATCTGGATTGTTACTGAGATCATCACTATGCTGGAATAAAGGCAAAGTTAAGTTGGAAAGTGGATAACTGTAGAGTGGAGAGTAAGATAATGAAATTAGTGATTAAGAATGAAATCCTAAATGGAACACAGCATGGGTTTTTGAAGGGGAAGAAAGCATTTAGATGCTGGAAAAAATTTCAATATTGTGTATCTAGATTTGAATAAAGCTTTTGATTTAGATCTCAATGGGAGGCTCCTATACCAACTGGAGAAAGCTGGGATTACTAGGAAAGAAAACAGAGGGTGGTATTTAATGGACATTCTTCAGAGTGGATTAATGTAGCAAGTGAGGTCTGTCAGGGTTCATTGTTGGGCTGTTCTTATTTCTTATTTAGCTAAATGATATTGATGAGAGTATACAGGAAAAGATGTCAAAGTTTGTTGATGATTTAAAGGTAGATAATATTGTAAACAATCAGGATCAAACTATGCTGCTTCAGAATACTTAGATTGGTTACACATGGTCTTAAAGATGCCAACTGGAATTTAATCTTACTAAATGTAAGGTTTTGCATTTGGGAGTGAATAAATCTGGGGGTGACATACAGACTAGGGAGATGCAAAATTAAAAAAGATTAAGGGGTTATGATACAAGCAGGTGTGAAGTTTTGCTTGAAGTGTATGCAGGCAGCCAGGAAGGCTCAGGGTGTACTATTAATGATCAATAGGATCTTTGCTACCAGGAAGAAGGACATTATTTCTCATTATAAAACAATGGCAAGACCCCATTTAGAATACTGTATTGAAGTCTGAAGTCCTCACCAAAAAGAACATGGTATTTCTAGAGAGGGTCAAAAGAGGGAAACTAAATTGGTTGAGAGTGCTAAGAGTTGTCCCAATAGGGAACATGTGGACTGCAGAGCCTGGATACCTCAGGAGTAATGTAATAGAGGTTTATGAGGCCCTTAAAGGATTAAGCTTTATGAATTGGGGGTATTTTCACATTGTTAGGTGAAGCTATAACAGGGGAACACAAATATAAATTTTGGAAGGCAGTAAAAGATTAAATCTCATGCTCATATAGTTCATGTTTAGGCAGTGCTAATTGATAGAATAAGTTGCCTCCTAAGGTAGTTGAGATGGAGAATCTGAAAAAGTTTAAAGCAGAGTTGAATTTTTATTTTTAGAAATGGTTAAACATGATTGTGATTTTGTATCATTTGGCCTGCATAGTACTAATTACATACTAATCATTTACAAATTGCACAGCTTGGTACTAAATATTGAAATGCAGACCTTTTGCACTGAAAGAATTATATTTGATCCTGGAGACAGAAATTGTATCTCTCTTATTCTCAACTACTACTGCTATCTGACTTTAAATATGTAGTTCAGTCTTACAGACAAAATGAAACTAGTATAGACAAGAAAAGACTATTTGGACAAAGATATACTGGAGGCAATTTAGAGTTCATCTAATGTGTGCTGAGGGTACAAAGTACCCTCAGCACACATTAGATGGTGGCATCAGACGTGAAAGCAACTGGGTGCAGTGCACCAGGTATTGAAAGCATCTGTGACTTCTGAAAGGAAAGCTGGTCCCAGAGATTTATCATGGATATTCTAACTGTGATGATAGCTAAAACTGCCACTCAAAAATCCAAAATGCAGTTCAGTGATATTCATATTCCATTTGTGAGTCAAGTGTATGCAATTTCAGTAAGTCATTCTGAAACAGATGGATCCATTCTTTGTATCTTCATGCTGGTGGTGCTTAGTAACTGAAGTATATCTCCCATGTGCAAGATCTAAAAATACTATTAATGCTAAGATAAGCAGAGCTCAAGGAGTATCATCCACACCACAGAAAGGAATGATCAGCTTTTGTGACTCCAGGCAGTATTAAATAGTAGAAGACTCATCACCTGGTGGAATACCACCACTTTGTTTATTGAGGTCTGAGCAGCCAAAACCTATGTTTTTCATCCAGAGCTGTGCTCTGGTAAGCCAAACATAAGTTTTTGCCATGTTATTTCTCCACATCTCTTCTAACATGCAGTATGAGCAAATAGACAGAGACAAGAGGCATTATACACTGGAGATGTGTAAACATTTTTCCTATTCAAAAAAGTGGTTCAAAGAGTAAAATAGGGAACAAAGATATGTAAGTTTGACTTAGGTGGCAGGAAAGATTATAGGACCTTTAATTAAGATGTAATAGGATCATCTGGGCAGGAATGGAATTATAGTGGAATCACAGCACGGCTTTGGTGAAGAGAGATCATGTCTGACTATTCTGATTAGCTAATATTAGGTCACAAAAGAGCTGCTGGATGAAACTAAAAATTTTGAATTCATTTACTTAGATTTCAGTAAAGCTTTTGATACAGTCCCACATGAATGATCGTTGCATAAACAGGAGCAATATTGCTTTAACTGTGGCAAAACTAGCATAATGCAAGGTCCAGATCACCACTTGGGGTGGGGGGGGACTCAACAACTTTGATTTGGTATGGTTGTTAAAGATCACATGGAGGTGTTGGGCAATCTGAAGAGGAGGCCTAGAATTTATTGTTTTGCCAAACATTAGGATCAAGTTACTATTATAGATTTAGGAATGGTTAAGTGGTTGTAGACAAAGAAAGAGTAGTTATCAATGGGTGCAGCTCTTTATGGACTAATGTTGAGTGGAGTCTTACAAGGCTACCAGGCTCTTTATTGTTTCTGCTGCTTAAAAAAATTAACAGAACAAAATGTTTTTCATGAATATTTTATTGTGAACAATGTTGCCAAAGGGAAATATTTGATATAATAGGTATCCTGGCATGCAAATTCCAAGTATCCCATAGAAATTGATCTACCACCTTACATAGCTGCACATTATGCAAATTATTCATGCCTATAAAAACACAGGTTGCGACATCACTTCATCCCATTTTCTGATTTGCTTAGTGGGATAGCCACATCTCTGGTATACAGGATGGCAGGTCATTGTCATTTAGATGATTCTTTGAGATGGTGGGCTGTTGGATGACTTGAAGTCGGACAGTTGCAGGCGGAGGTGCCACATTGGTTTAATGTGTCACGCAGTTTTGTCTCAGCACTATAGAAGCAGTTTCAGGTGAAAGGAACCATTACAAGCAGAGCTCACCAAGGGCTATATCAACCAGAGCAGACCATTATCTGGCTCTAACAGCAAGACAGAACTTTTCGATGTGGCTGATGCTGTATAAGCTTGGCTTTCTTGCATCATATGCTTCTGCTAATGCTGATGTCCTGTCATTAACTGTTTCTTGAGGTTGCTGTAGCCACAAATGAAAACATTTCCAACTGGCCTGTGTTAAGAAGATTCAATTCAAGTGGAGCCTATGCATGGAAGCTAGTGATTTGTATCCCATTAACCCAAAACCACTGCAGAGCTCATCGAACCCGGTGCCATGAACATGCAACTTTGAGCCCTGAAAAATGGGGTACAGTTCTGTTCTCTGATGAGTCTTATTTTGGCCTACAAATTCTAAATATTTCATCTGGAGACAACGAGGAATGTGGTACCATCCCTCCCTCCAACATCAGAGAAAGGGAAACTTATGGTGGAGGTGGTGTTCTCGTGTAGGGTGGAATAATGATAAATGGCCACACCACTCCATGTTTTTGATAGGGGTACCATAACTGCGCAGAGGTACTGAGAACAGATCCTCAAACCCTATGTGCGACTTTTTAGGGGTGGTTGGTCAATTGCATGTTGACTTTCTTTCATGCATGACAACACCACTGCACATAGAGCTCAAGTGGTGGAGGAATATCTTGAAACTGAAGATATCCAGTGACTGCTGTGGACAGCATGATCACCAGGCTTAAATCTAATCAAATATGTGTGGGTTGTTTGTTATTTGGTTTTTAGGAGCATTAGCAACTAAGGCCATATTGCTCTGGGGATATGCGGTGGTCGTTCCCTGACCTTTCTGCATCCTCTGTATTTGGTGGTCATGGGCTCGAACCCCGGTCTAATCAAGAAGCGTGCGCTACGCACTGCTGCTCCTGCCCACCTGGCTACGGAGGCGCCATATTTGTGGGACGCCCTTGGATGTCGCATTGCACATCGACAGCCAACTCTTCAGTCATTTGGTAAGCTAAGTTTTGTGCTGGTGTAAGAATGGGATCTGTTGTCACAGAATCTTATAGACACCCTTATATGGAGCATGGTTCAACACTGTCAGGCCTGCTTAGCTGTTGGAGGGGATCATACGTTATACTGATGTCATGTGACCCTATTTTTGAGGATCTTATATCGACTTCTGTAAGGTGACCTTTTGGTAATTCTTATACAACCCTTATTGTTATTATTGTTATTGTTATTTGGTTTTTAGGAGCATTAGCAACTAAGGCCATATTGCTCCGGGATATGCGGTGGTCATTCCCTGACCTTTCCGCATCCTCCGTATTTGGTGGTGACGGGCTCGAACCCCGGTCTAATCAAGAAGCGTGTGCTACGCACTGCTGCTCCTTCCCACCTGGCTACGGAGGCGCCACAACCCTTATAAATGTCCTTTATGCTTGTCTGAAGTTTCTTGCTGTCCTGTGATTTAACACTAGAACATGCAAAGCCTTACATTTTGGTAGCAGTAATCCTAGAGCGCTGCACCACTTGGGCAGCACAAAACTCAAAACAGGTGATAGGGTGGTTCATGTGATTATGTTAGTTATGCACAGGAACTTTCACAGCAGAGAAAAAGAGCTGCTTTCATTATATAACGAAATTGTTGGGCCACACCTTGAATATTGCAAACAGGCTTGGAAACATCTCTCCTATAGTGAACTGGTGCAGTGTGCCAGAGATTAGCATTAGCATTAGTAGAGGCATTTGATGCAAGAAAGCAAGCTTATGCAGCATCAGCCAAAAAAAAAAAAAAAAAAAAAAAGTAACATAAATAAATAAAAATAACCACTTCCACTTCACCCCTCTGTTCGTTCGAAATACCTGTCCAGCTGAGCCTTAAACTTATTTAGGCTGTCAACTTCCACGACAAGGGATGGAAGTCTGTTCCACCTACCAACCACCCGCTGGCTAAAGGCAAATTTCCGCACATCTATCCTACATCTGTCTTTCCTCAATTTGAATTTATGCCCTCTCAGGTGATTATTCTGAGCAAGAGGAAGAATCCCATCAGCATTGAGCATGCTCAAACCATTCAAGGCTTTGTACACCTCTATCAGATCACCTCGCTGGTGCCTAGTTTCCAGACACTGTAATTCGCAAAACTTAAGCCTTTCTTCGTAAGAGCACCCCTTTGTCCCATTCACCAATCTTGTTGCCCTTCTCTGTACTCGTTCCAGCAGCTCTACATCCTTCTTGAAATGAGGCCTCCAGGCCTGTATACAGTACTCTAGGTGTGGCCTGACCATTACCTTATACAAGGGAATAATCACCTCCTTATCCCTGCTAGAAAAATTCTTATATATCATTGACAATACACCATGAGCTACTCTTGCAGCCCGTCTGCACTGCTCAGAGAACTTCATATCTGCCTGCACAACCACCCCCAGGTCCCTTTCATTCTCTACCACTGTCAGTGTAGTACCACAGAGTTGATATGTTGCTCTGGGGTTGCTGTTTCCCATATGTAGTACTTTACATTTGTCAATGTTAAACTTCATTTGCCACCTCGAAGCCCATCTGCTCAACCTTTCCAAATCCTGTTGCAGCAGCATAGTGTCAGTAGTGTCCTTGACAACCCGGCCAACCTTCGTATCGTCTGCAAACTTGGACATTAAGCTTGATATACCATCATCAATATCATTTATAAATACAGAAAACAATAAAGGACCCAATACTGAACCCTGAGGGACTCCACTAATAACATTAGTCCACGATGAGCAGTGTCCATTGATTACCACTCTGTCTTCTCCCCCTCAACCACCCCTTTATCCATAGCAGCAATTTGCCTCCAATGCCACACCACTCCAATTTGTGCAGCAGTCTTCCTTGTGCAACAGTATCAAAAGCCTTTCTAAGATCCAAGTATATAATATCAAAGTTAGTCCCTGCATCCAGTTCTTTTGTGACTGCATCATAGTATCCAATCAAATTGATCAGGCAAGACTTCCCCTTAACAAAACCATGCTGTGTCCTAGCTATAACTGAAGTCTTGTCTAGATGATCCTGCAGTGCTTCTTTAACCAGTGCCTCCATTAATTTTCTGGGAACAGAAGTTAAACTCACAGGTCTATAATTACTTGTGTCAGCCTTTGATCCTCCTTTGTGAATTGGGGTCACATTTGCACATCTCCAGTCCATGGGTACCTCCCCTGAGTCCAAGGAAGCTCTCATAATTATGGCTAAGGGTTTGCTTACTTCCTTTGCTGCCTCCTTTAATAGAACTGGATAGATCCCATCCACCCCAGGTGCCTTTCTTGTGTTTATCTTCAACAATTTCTCCTCCACTTTGCTCTCAGTTATTACAAGATTCTCTAGCTTACTGCTAGAGTTGAATACACCCCTGGCATTCCCCTCGCTGAATAACTCCTCATGTGTGAATGTCGATGCAAAATATTCATTTAGTTTGTTAGCTACCTGAGCAGGGTCATCAACAGTTGACCCATCGATCTCAAGTGGACCAATCTGATTCATCCCCTTCCTTCTAGAGTTTACATAAGTAAAGAACTCTTTGCTGTTTTTCTTCGCATCCCTTGCCAAGGATCTCTCGTAATCTGCCTTCGCCTGCCTAACCTCCTTTGTAACTTGGTTACAGATCAACTTGTATCTATCATAGGCGTCTGTGTCACGTGTTAATTTGTATGTATCCCATGCATTTTTCTTCTCTGCCATATGCCTCATTAGTTCATCTGACATCCATTTAGGCCTAAACCTTAAACAATATTTCTTAGTTGGTATGTAAAGCCTAGTAGCTTCCAAGATAAGTTCTTTGAATGCTTCCCATTTTGAATTTTCTGTTGGCAATATCATCAGTTGATCCCACTGTATAGAATTTAAATACTGTCTCAGACCATCATAGTCGCCTTTACGAAAACAAAAACCCTTCCCTTTACCCCTAATGGTAGTTACCTCTTTGAGTAACACCCACTTCAGCACACTGTGATCACTGCCACCTAGTGGTTCATTTATCTGCAGATTCTTAATGCATGAAGAATCACTACTGATAATCAAATCAAGAGTATTACTCCCTCTAGTTGCCTCCCGAACATGCTGATGTAGAAAACAATCATCCAATAAATCCACAAAAGGCTTGCTACTGTGTGAGTGACCAGCCCCCAAATTCCAGTCAATATCTGGGAAATTAAAATCCCCCATTATAAGACTCTCTGATTTACTGGCCCACTCTATTTCTCCGAACAGTTTCTTATTATACTCATCAGAGTCATTAGGCCTATAGCACACTCCTACTCTCAATTTTGATCTCCCAATGCTTATGTCACACCAAACTGACTCGACACTGCACTGTCCAGCGATGTCGACTGGCTTCACTTCCTTGGATTTTATGTGTTTTTTAACTAATAGCATAACCCCTCCTCCCTTCCTATCCTGTCTATCCTTTCTGTAGACATTGTACTCCCCAAATTCCAGTTCTGCATTCCTTATATCTGTGTGACACCACGTCTCTGAAATCCCCACAATATCTGCCTTTGATGTTTTGAGCAATACCTCAAATTCATCAAATTTATTTACTAAACTCCTAGCATTGGTGTACACGCAAGTATACATGCACCTGTTCTTTTTCTTAGCTACCCTAACACAACCCATGTGTTTACTTGTACCCCAATGATTCCCAGCAGTCTCTGAAATATCCTGCATCTTATTTTCCAGGCTGCGGCTCATTCCAATAGAAGCAGTGCAAGAATCACTTTCACCTCTGCCAGTGGCTACTGTTAATCTATTAGTCCTTGTATCCCCCCAATCTAGCAGTTTTCCAACCCACCTAACACTGCCTCGATAGCATCAGCAAACATTCTTGCACCCTTTCTATTTAAGTGTATCCCATCCCTGTAGAAGCAGTCTCTCCTGTTAACAAGTACAGACCAGGCTGAAAAAAATTCTACCCCTTGAGCCCTGCACAATCTTTCCAGGGCCGAATTGATTGACAGGGCTCTCATCATATACTCCCTCCTATCGTGTCTGGGCAGAATTGCAGACACTTTCAATTTCAACCCTAATTCACGGCTTTTTTTCATCAGTGACCTGTACTTGTCAAGTAATTCCGCCGGTCTCCTACTCTTAATATCATTGGTGCCAACGTGTACAACTATATCACCTTTTGTGCCCTTAAAAGATGATATCCGCTCTACAACGTCATCAACTTTTGCCCCTGGCAGACATACCCTGGTCCTGTTCCACCTATCCTTTTTACAAAGCATGTTTCCCGTTTCCCTGACAATAGAGTCACCAACAACTACTAGTTCCTTCGGGACCAGCGCATTCTGCCTTGGGGGTTGTCTCTGTGTCACGCGATGCCCAAGTGCAAGCTCTGGCGTTGATGTGGGCAGCTGAGAGCTTGATGGGCCCCTCAATTTAGTTTCTTCGAGGGCAACCACCCTGTCCTTCAAGCTCTCATATAGGCCCACAAGAATGCCGAGTTGTTGCTTGATATCAATACACTCCTTGCATCGCGCACACACAAAGACATCCCCCTTGGCAGTATCATGTCCCGTACCCGATTGCTCTGCAAACATCAAGCAAACAGTGCATTTTATAAGGCTGTGAGTCAGAGGACAACTGCCCCCCTCAGTTCTGCTCTGAGCCACAGCACTTCCATTAGCTTGAGCCTTTTGCTTTGCCGCTCTGGTCTGAGTCATGATTCTATTAATTTATTAATTAATTATAATTAATTATGTTATGTTATTAATTATGTTAAATATAATTAATTATATTACGTTTGTAATCTAAGTCGTTATATGTATTTATTTAAACGTACAATTTAACTGCTAACGAAGTTCAACTAACGCTATCTAGTACGGTATATAACTATCGTATCACAAAGGATGGATCTCCTAAACAAGCCTACCATTCTTATATTGAACTGGTAAAATTAAGAATAGGGCCACAAAATTGAATTTTGCACTAGGACCCACAAGACTTTGCTATGCCACTGCCTAGAAATCCTATTTTTAGAAGGATACGAAACTGTTGGAGATGGTACAGAGAAGAGCCACAAGGTTGGAAGGCTATGAAGGAGTATTCTTTTAAAGAGAGATTTGAATTCTGTGGAATAGTGTTTGGAAGCCAGGCATCGGCCTAGACCTGTGTGAGGTATTTAAGGCCTTAAAAGAGTTGAGGAAACTAAACACTAATGGCATTGTTACACACGTGGCATTACAAAAGGGATAAATTTTGGTTGCGAAGAGTTAATTGTAGGATAGTTGTCCAAAGATTTTACTTTAGTCAAAGAGTGATTGATTGTTTGAATAAATTCCTCCCGAATTTCTTGGAGTTTGGAAGCTTATCTAAATTTAAGGCAGGATTAGAGAAATTCGTGAAAGAAATGGGTAAATGAAGAGAGGGAAGGAGACACTAATTACTCCATTTTTTTTTTTTTTGGCTCATGCTGCATAAGCTTGCTTACTTATATCATTTTGCCAGTATTAATGCCGACCGGGCTAGCCGGGTGGGTAAAGTACCTGCCTGGCAACCCAAAGGTCGCGGGTTTGAATCCCGCCTTGGGCTTGGATCAGAGTACTGTAAAAACCTTGGGAGGTGCATTATGGCCACAGAAGCCGATGCGCCAACAACTAAAAACAAACAAACAAAACAGTATTAACATTAATATATATACTCTCCTCCAACATAGCACATTAAGTTAGGAAATAGTGGCCTTTTCCAGTGGTCAAATTATATATAAAACAATTGGAAAGTTGGAAGCAGGTTGTGATGAGAAAGAGACCTCAATACACCCAACTTCCGAGATGAGAAAGAAACATTCAAGAGAACAGGGATAACATTTGGACCACCTACTATGAAAAAGATGTTTAATAGGGTGGGATAATATGTATTGTATAGCTACAAAAGCCTGACTATCACTTCATAACTCTAGCAAACAACTGCCATGGTGCATGGAGTATAACAAATAGAACTTATAGCAGTATCAGAAGATGACAGGGAAGTTATCAGGAATCACATGCTACATAGAATGTGCATGAGAAGAATGCATCTGAATGTTGTGTATGCTTTTGTTATACACCGATGAGCCAAATCATTAAGACCAGCGAGTCGTTATGCAAATCGAAGCAACTGCAGGTGAACAACGGCGCATGTGCGGGTCAGGACACAGTATAAAAAAAACACCTGATACTGAGCTCCGTTAATCAGTTTTACTCTTGTTCTTCAAATGGGAAAGGTAGTGGACTTAAGCGAGCTTAACAAAGTCCAAATTGTAATGGCCAGATGACTGGGTCAGAGCATATCCGAAACGGCACAGCTGGTGGGATGCTCGTGGTCAGCCGTGGTGAGTACCTAGCGAAAGTGGTCCGAGGAGGGGAAACCCACGAACCGTCGGTGAGATGTTGGATAACCGTGGCTCATCGATGCTCAAGGTGAGTGAAGGTTCTCCGGGATGATACATGGCAACAGAAGGACGACTGTGGTGCAACTTGCCAGTAATTGGAATGCTGATGATGGGAGTAATGTGTTACAACACACAGTACATCGAACCCTGCTGAAAATGGGGCTGTGTAGCCGCAGGCCACTCTGAGTGCTCATGCTAACCACAATTCATCTGCGACAGCACCTACGATGGATACATGAGCATTGAAACTGGACCTCGAGTGATTGTAAGAAGGTTGTCTGGTCCAATGAATCATATTTCCTGTTGCACCATTTGGATGGCCGGGTACATGTGCATTGTTTACCTGGGAAAATGATGGCATCTGGATGCACTGTGGGACTAAAACAAGCCAGTGGCGGCAGTGTCATACTTTGGGTGATGTTCTGCTGGGATACCCCGAGTCCAGTCATCCGTGTGGGGCACTTTGACATCTTCCACCTACCTAAATATCATTGCTGACCAGATACACCCTTTCATGTCACGGTCTTCCCCTCTGGCGATGCCGTCTTTCAGCAGGATAATGTGCCATGCCACACTACCCGGATTGTTCGAGACTGGTTTGCAGAACATGAGGAAGACTTCTAGGTATCACCCTGGCCTCCAAATTCCCCAGACATCAATCCCATCGAGCATCTGTGGTTTGTGTTTAAACAGCAACTCCAATCTGTGGTATCTCAACCACAGACCTTACAGGAGTTAAAGGATCTGCTGGTTACGTGTTGGTACCAGATACCACAAGACACATTTAGAAATCTTGTAGCATCCATGCCTCGATGAGTACGAGCTGTTTTGGCTGCACGTGGAGGACCAACATCATATTAGGTAGGTGGTCATAATGTTTTGGCTCATCGGTGTATAGGCTGCATTGTACCCACAGTAAAGTTTAGTTGTGGTAGCATAATGATTGAGGTTTAACATGGTTTGGTTATAGTAGCATAATGGTTGGGGTTTAACATAGTTTTTCCCAAAAGACAGACCTATGGCAGGTCCATTGGCATTTCCACATAGGATCATCGATATCTACCATAGCATTCTAGACAATTCTGCCCTACCTGCATAGGAGAATTCTATGAAGGGGATGCTAATTATACCAACTCCATGATGATATACCATGTGAAACAACTCAACCAATAATTTAGTTGTCAGGATAATGTTCTGGAAAAATTTTACCCTGACCATCCATTTGAATGAACTAGATATTGTCTTGAGGGATAAGTAACACATAATTCTGTTATATAAATTCAGGTGCCTTGTTGAGATTGCAGTACCTTGCAGGACTGCTGTTGTAATTAGCATTAGCATTAGTAAAAGCACATGATGCAAGAAAGCAAGCTTATATAGCATCAGCCAAAAAAAAAAAAAACCTTCTCATTTCACCCATCCACTCGCTCCAAATATCTGTGTAGTTCTGCTTAATCTATTTAAACTATCAACTACTATTAATATCTGGTGGCACCAAAAATAAATTTTTGCTTTACTCAAAAACTAATCTGCTTTCTCTCTCTGTTTTTTTTTCCTAAGGAGTTCAATGAATTCAGATCTAAATGCGGATTACTCTGGAGTTATGACTGGATAAGTGTACCCCTTGTATACACACAAGTAAGTACCACAAAACTACACTTTTAAGAATTTTTATAACCTACTAAAAATATGCATATGTTATGTAGAGAATGGTATGATAACTAGCCATTGGATTATATGCACTAAAAACAGGTAAAATATGCACCAAAATGCTAACATATGCACTGCAATTTTTACATTTATAACTCTTTTATTACAATTAATCAAACCACAATTTCTTTGTTTGTTTGTTTGTTATTTGGTTTTTAGGAGCATTAGCAACTAAGGCCATATTGCTCCGGGGATATGTGGTGGTCATTCCCAGACCTTTCCGCATCCTCCGTATTTGATGATCATGGGCTCGAACTCCAGTCTAATCAAGAAGCGTGTGCTACGCACTGCTGCTCCTGCCCACCTGGCTACGGAGGTGCTGCAATTTCTTTGTATTCAACATATTAAAGTAATAAAACCGTTTATGAAAAATTATTTTAATATCTTTTTTTAAATGTTTTTCCTTTCAAACTCACACCTGGAATAATTTTTGTTACAATTCACAATTATATTTCTCAACGTGGTCCATTGTAAATTTGTAGTCTTTATCGTCCAAGATCATTTTAAACGCAGCGAATGGCCTTTCTACTTCTATGGAAGTGATGGCTTGGCTGTATAAAAAATGTGAACTTTTGAAGCCTCTACTTGAAATGAAGTTTATTTCCTTTCCCATTTATAAATTCACCTATTTTCCTTAAAGTGTGAAATCCTGAGTTCTTTTATAAAACATTAGTGGACATTGTTTTTGTTAAGCGGTTCCTGTGGTTCCCCACAAATCTATATTGAGTACTCTCTGAAGTATGCACAACATTGCAAGGCCAGTCAGTGTGGGTTATGTGTGAGTAGTGTGTTGTTTGTGTTGTTTAACTGGCCTCTTAGTTCCTGGGAGGCTCAGTCACCGTGGAAGGAGCCTTTCATCATCAGTCCTCTGGCATGAGGAACCGGGCCAGGAAAGTAGAAGGAATGCCTGACGAGCTCTCTCTCCATTTGCAAAGCAAGAAAGGAGAGAGGCCAAGTTAGAGGAATGGAGCATGATGGATAGAAAAGATTAGAAAAGGGGAAGGAAACAAGGGTAGGCAGAGCTGAAGGCAACCCCCCAGCAGAGGGGCCAAATGGCCAGGTGATCTCATGCCTGACAGTTGACCAGCGTCAGCAGACCCCCTTCAATGAGGACTCATCGAGGGTGGTTAAAATCCTACCTGGGGAGTGTCCCAGGCTAGCAGAAGAGCCTGAAAGCAACTAATCCCACGCCAATGGAGAGGCAGTGTCAGCAAAGGAACTTCAAGGAGAAAAGGTGAAGGCAGGAATCCCCTTGGTTTATCCCCTGCAGAGAGAAGTGTCGGCAAGAATCTCTGGTGGAAGCTTTGTCAAGAGAAGTTGAGAATAACCAGTGAAGTCTTCTAGGAGCAGCAGGGAACATGTTGGAGCACTGCAGAGAAGATGAAGTTACTGTGGATGGACAAGGAAAAATTAGAGACAGCTCTCGAGTGCCCACATAATAGAGACTTGGTGATGTGATTGCAATGGTGTATCCTGTGGAGCACAGACTCATTACTGGGATTAGTATATCCTTATGGCTGACAAGTTATTTAATTTCTGGTGTGACTGGCAGTGGGGAAGCTAGTTGACAGAATGAGCTGTGGTAGTCACAGGTGTGCCAGTTGGTGGTTGTGAGTGATAGCGGCGTCTGTTGAAGACCGCGGTGGCATAGGTCAAGAATGCTTTGTAGGCTTCTTCTGATTCCAATACCCTAGCCTCTGGATGGATTGTCGGCGCATTGAGGGCCAGAAGCAGCTGGTTGCGGATGTCAAGATAGATCGGAGAGGAGGGCATCAATGTGGTTCCAGTCCTCTGGCTCTCCACAGATGCAAAAAGCATCGACAGCCAGACCAAAGTTGAGAAGATGCCTTTTAAATGATCCATGGTCAGTCAAAAGAAAGGGACGTGTAGACATTAGGATAGAACCTGTTGCAACTTCGTTTGTTGAGGAAGGTGACATCCGGAATAAAGAGTTTAGTAATTTTACCTGTTGATGAGCTGTTCCATCGTGTCTGTCATAGGGAAACCAGTTCAGTTCACACACGGGTCATCTTATGTTTGATGTTAGTGTCTGTACGTGTTTTAATGGTGAGTATTTCAACCTCTTTATTCTTCTTGATCACATGAGAGAGGCCGAAGTATATGACATGGAGATCTAGAGTTAAGCATCTGATAAGAACTTGTAGTGCAGTGGTTGATGTGGTCCAAACATGCACCAGTCATTTGCATCATCATAAGCCGCTAGACCTAAAGGATCAGACTTTGCATTCTTACTATTTTATAAAACATTATTGTATTTTATTCTTATTTCTTCTCCTGTGCCTCCAGGCATGGTTGATATTTGCAATTCAACATTTTCCATCTCTCCAATTGTGCTGCTCAGAGAAAGTTCCCACATTTAAAATTTGGTTATACAACTAGATAACCAGCTGAAATGGATCTGGATGAACAATAAATGTTTTCTAGCCAAAGAATCAGAAAGCATTCCCTTAGCACTACCAACAGCTGCCGAATGCCTACTATCCAAATATGCATTTAAAAAAATTCATTTATAGAATTAAAATTTTTAGCATAAAATTATGCCCTCATAACCACGTTCCCCATCTAACGAGAACAGGATCAGGTGGGAGAGGAAGAGTCGGTAGCATATTTCTGTAAGTTGCTAATCTCAAAGGCACTTTGGACAAAACTTTTGGCTAAGGTAAAGAAAGCCAACATAAGAACCATGGTAAACTACAGGATACTTACTGGACAAACCAGTTTTGCCATTATCGCAGTCTCTCCCTGCGTTCTCAGCAAACAGATGGTGTGTTGTTGGTCTTGAGCAGAAGTCGAGAATGATATATTAATTGACACATAGGCATGACAGACGATGTAATGATTCTTTGAATGATGTAATGATTTTCATGAAAAAAGGAAATGGTTTCTTTATTTTTCATTACATTTCCTAACCTGACCTTTAAGGTTAGGTTAGGAAATGATAGGAAAAGAAAGAAAGATTCTTTATATATCTACATATCACCGTCAATCAATCACTTAATGCTATGATGTTATCGTCTGTTGTGTTCACACACCAATTAGTATATCATCTGTCACGCTTGCATGTCAATCAATATATCATTTTCGACTTCTACTGCTGCTACTGATAACACACACCGTCTGTTTACTGAGAATGCAGGAAGTAACTGTGGTGGCAGAAAACCAGTTTGTCTGGTAAGTTTCCTGTAGTTTGCCATTGCTCTTGTGTTGGTTTTCTTTACCTTAGCCAATCTTTTTTTGTACTAGAAATAAGTTTAATTTCACTAAAATTTCACCAAATGTTTGTTTGTTTGTTTGTTATTTGGTTTTTAGGAGCATTAGCAACTAAGGCCATATTGCTCCGGGATATGCGGTGGTCATTCCCTGACCTTTCCGCATCCTCCGTATTTGGTGGTGACGGGCTCGAACCCCGGTCTAATCAAGAAGCGTGCGCTACGCACTGCTGCTCCTTCCCACCTGGCTACGGAGGCGCCCTCACCAAATGTAAGCCACAGGCTAAGCAAGTAACATGGATTAGATTTGGATAGAAAACTTGTAATGGCAAAGCAAAAAATACAGACTGTTTTGCTATGAGTTGATTCTGGGCATAATAACTGCAAAAGAATCATTACAAAATCTTGCTATTGTAGAGCAATTCACCTTTTTTTGAGGGTCTTACAAGCAAGTAAATAAAGACATGATGGTTCTGTGTCTAATTTTCCACTTATAAAATGGGCAATTAGCAGCCACAAATGTCTGTCATTTCGGTAACGGAGATCCAAATGTAGTTTTCTCTAATATCTTGATGAATTTCACGAATAATGGCATCATAAAGAGCGTTAAGGTAATTCTTTCCCAAGGCAGATTTGTCTGGAATATTTTGATATATACAATATCATCTGGAGACTAGGCACCTGCGAGTAGATCTGATTGTGGTGTATAGCACCTTGATTTGATTTGAGCAAGTTCAATGCTGATGGGATTCTTCCTCTTGCTCAGATTACACACCTGAGGGGGCACAAACTCAAACTGAGGAAAGACAGGTGTAGAATAGATTTGCGGAAATTTGCCTTTAGCCAGTGAGTGGTTGATTGCTGTAGTAAACTTCCATCTGTTGTTGTGGAAGTTGATAGCTTAAATAAATTCAAGAAAGAACTGGCCAAACTTTTGGAGTTTTTTCAAAAATTTCTTGAATACTCGATTGTTTAAGTGATAAAAAAGAGGTCTAAATAAAGCTGCAGAACATAAAGGTATCATTTGCAATCAATATGATACTGGGAATCAAGCCCAGTGAGTTTGAATGTGTAGTGGTGGGAATGCCTTAATGTACATTGGATTATAGGATTTCTCAAAATTCTGAAGACCTCCATCTGGAACATCATACACAATTGGAAGGCAATCAAATATTGTCAAGGAATTTAAAAGATATCTCTAATAGTTGGTCATGTCTGGAAAAACATAAAAAATGTTGCCAAAGAATCATTTAAGAGGTCCATACATTTATATGTATATAGGAACAGTTGCCACTGTACATATTGTATTCAAAGCATTGCACCAACAGGTTCCACTGATGAGCTGCTGACAGACCATCCATCACAAAAGCTAATGGCAGGATAGGTTTCACACTCAATGGAACTAGACTTACTTCTGGATGGGTAGAAAACAGATCTTCTTGAGCATTGAATCCTGATATATGCTGTTTTCATTAAACAGAAGACTACAGGTGTAGTGCCATCCCAAGCAAAGTTTTGAAAAGGACTACATCACTCCATGAAGCATAGTGATGGTAGCAGCAGTCTTCTGAAGATTTGTACCTGCTCTTTATAATAATTGTTGGTCAAAAGATTTTGTGTAAGACACTTTGCAGAAGAGAACTTTGGTAATGTTCTTCCAACACCAATGCAGTTTTATATTGCAGAATCTTGTTTCTCTCAAGAGGCAGTATCCTGTCACAAAGTTCAATGCATGATGACTTAGTTTGCAAAGAAAAATGTGAAATATGGACTGGGATGTTCAGAACTCCAATCTGAGCCCAACATAATAGATTACATATTAATCACTTTTAGATGAATTGGAAACTGTTCTGCTGTGTTGTATCAGGTAAAGGAGGAACTACACAGCATTAAAATATGATATTCTAAAATCTTTTCTTCAGTGTTTCAATATTCTTGATAGCATAATATATTTTGTGCTCTCACAATGACATATGTTTTGCTTTTGAATAATTTATGCCTGTACTAAGTTTTTCATGAAATAGTTAGTGCCACTGTATGAAATGTACAATAATGATATTTTTTTTATGATGATTTCAAATGTGCAGCCTGTTTTTAACTAAGTATCTTCAGTTAGGAAGATATTTTGTGTTTGTTTTCACATGCTTAGATTCTGGTCTGTCTGTTCATATTAGTTATAGTGCTCATTGAGAGTTCTGGAGTCAATGGTTTTCTAAATCTCCCCTACCATATTCCGTGGTAGGACGGATTTGTGATTTGTACGGAGTGAACAGCTGTTTGGAAGAAAAGTAATGCCAAGAGTGAAAGAGAAAACCAAGATTTTTAGATGCAGAGGAAGCAATATTTGTAATGTGCTTGTGCCAAGAGAGATTAGAAGTCAGGGTAATCCCAAAAGAGATATATCAACTTGCCTAGAAATCCGAGTGTCACCAATGATAAGCATAGGAGCAGAAGAATCCTTTTTGTGAGATATAAGACAAGACTGAGTTTTAGAAGGATTGAAATCAACTAAGTTGTCTTTGCCCCACTGGAGAATTACCTGGAGATCGGCATTTAAGGAATTGGTAGCAGATATTTGAGGCATTGAAGCTGATTGAGCAGGACAAGGTTTCTCAAAATGGAAAGTGGAAAGTGCTATTATCAGAAAAACTATGGATAGGATTTCCAGTCAATGGAAGAAGATAATTAATATACAAGAGGAACATAGTGGGGGAAAGAACTGAACCTTGGAGGACACCAGCATTAGTGGAGAAGTTAGAAGACAGAGAGCCATCTACCATCACCCTCAGTGAGCGATCAGAGAGAAAACTCGATAACCAATTACAAAAAAACAGTTGGCAAACCATAAGATGGAAGTTTATTAAGAAGACCTTTATGCCAAACATGATCAAAAGCCTTTGAGATGTCAAGAGCAACTTGTGTTGAGATGCTTGTGTTTCACCGAACTTTCCCATTGAATTTGTCCATAAATAGGTAACTTAGTAAAAATTTCAGAGCTGCAAGGCTCAATAACTTCCACAATTTTTCAATATATTAAAAAAATAAGAGATTACCTCAATCTTTTTCATCTAATGCTTCCAGTTAATTCTCTCCAAATGTAATGAATAAAATAAGATGAAAAAAAAACAAATTAATGAATTCCCTCACTCATAGAGATATGACCTAATTCGACGTGCAACGAGAGCCCCAACCCTGTTCTTCCCTCTTGCTCGGCACAGGTAAATGATCTTGTATACAAGATTTCGTATAGTCAGTGTGATTCATCGTACAAAGGGTCCATTCACTGCACGTTAGATTTATACGTCAAGCAATATGCTGCTTCCATCTGCACATCGTGCGCAAACGCATCGTAGTTGGCCTTTCATGCAGTCAATGATGGTCACGTATTCCTATTCAATGAAGTGGAAATTTTAAACATACAATGCAATTACATAAAATTATTAATCGCTGAAACGCTTGAAATGAAACTATACAAAAATTCTATCAATGTGCGACGTCCTTACCTAATTTCGGATTTTTGGTCTTTTGTATGCATGCTTCAATACAAATAATCTCTCTATTTTAAGAGCCAAATACACACACACAAACACTTCACGATATTCCCATCCTGTTAACACGGTGATCAGCCGAAAAGTGTGGTCTGCTTAAGGAAGGGAAATAGCTGTGCATTTCGTTTAATTTGAGTGTTCATCCAAATTTTAATTGTGATTTTAATCTTTTTTAATTGAGATTTTAATCTTTTTAATCGTGGTTTTAATTAATTTTCTGACAACATGTCTTCTCACACTGATGGCCTTGCTACGGTGGTTTGATGTGTTTCGGGATCGGGTTGGGGCTCTCGGCTTTCGATTCTGTTGCGCGTCGAATTTGGACTTATCTCTGTGAGTGAGGGAATTAATTTAATTCGTTTTTTTTTCATCGTATGTTATTAGTTACATTTGGAGAGAATTGACTGGAAGCATTCCACGAAAAAGATTGAGGTAATCTCTTATTTTTTTAATAAATGGGTAACATAAGCCAGAATATCACCAGTGGATTGACACTGACAGAATCCAAACTGGCGATCATTGATCAGATGAAAGGTTTCTACATAACTTTATTTAGGCTGCAAGATCAGAACAAGAAGAGGTCAGCTCTTTATATATGCTGCACTCAGAGTTGGAACAGTAGATGGCGTAGAGCACAAGAAAAATTGTCCATCTCTGCAGAGGCAAAACAGTATATTCTGGCCTACAATTTATTCTGAGATACTGTCATGATGGGAAGTTAATGCTGGTTACTTAAGAGGGAAAGAAAAATGGACTATAAGAAAAACTCTCTGTGTGGCAACGTTTATAAGGAAACAGAATGTATGTAGTACATTATATGTTTGATTAAAGTGTTTTCAAATGAATGACTCATTTTTAAGATAGAATATGAGAATAGAAAATATTATTGTATTATATTTGAAATTGGTCATTCATTAAGTTATTGAAATTTCAGTATATATTTCTACATGATAGGGACATAATTTTGGTATTTTTCGAATCAGTGGATCAGTTTCCTTCAGCATCTTCAACTTTTGCTCTGGAAATGTGATTTTTTTTTTTTTTTCTTGAGACAGAGGGCTAATAATGATTTCACTGCTTGAGAAGTAAAAATGGCTCCACAAATATATTATTATGATTATTGTCATCATTTACTTTATTGTGCTAAAATAATAATAAAAATAATAATTTCAGCATAATGGCTGATGCTCACTCATACTTTTGGTCTCCTTCATGGACCTCCTATAAAGTGTGGGCTCTTAATTGTTCACCATATATAAGGAACTGGAAATTTGGAAATCTTTAAAGAAAGTTTGTGATTATTTTTTTGGCAACAAAATTGTGCGAACTATAAAACATTTGATTAAGAATTTATTACAAGCCTATCAAAATCTTGGTTGTGATATGTCTGTAAAAATAAATTTTTTCCATCCCCATTCAGAATTCTGCAATACAATGTTGAAAAAAAATGCGAGTTAGGGTTGAATTTGAAATTGTCTGCAACCTTGCCCAGACACGACAGGAGAGAGTATATGGTGAGAGCCTTGTCAATCAATTCGGCCCTGGAGAGATTGTGCAAGGCTCATGGGGTAGAATTTTTCCCAGTGTGGTCTGTGCTTGTTAGGAGAGACTGCTTCTACAGGGATGTGATACACTTAAATAGAAAGGATGTAAAAATATTTGCTGCAGAAAACTGCTAGCTTGGTACGATACACTGAATAATAGATTAACAGTAGCCACTGGAAGAGGTGAAAGTGATTCTTGCACTGCTTCTATTGGAATGAGCAGCAGCCTGCAAAGCGAGGTACTGGTGATTTCAAGGGCTGCTGGGAGTCATTGCAAAAAGGTAAGTACATGGGCTGTGTTAGGGTAGATAAGAATAAGAACAGATGCATGTATACTTGCTTGTACACCAATGCTATGAGTTTAGTAAATAAAAATTTCATGAATTTGAGGTGCTGGTCAAAACATCAAAGGCAGATATTGTTGACATATCAGAGATGTTGTGTCAGATATTGTTGGGATATCAGAGACGCGGTGTCACACAGATATAAGGAATGCAGAATTGGAATTTGGGGAGTACAATGTGTACAAAAAGGATAGACAGGATAGTAAGGGAGGAGGGGTTATGCTGTTAGTTAAGAAACACACAAAATCTAAGGAAGTGCATCCAGTTGATATGGGTGGACAGCACAATGTCGAGTCAGTTTGGTGTGACATAAGCACTGGGAAAGCAAAATTTAGATTAGAAGAGTGTTATGGGCCTAATTACTCTGATTATAATGAACAACTGTACAGAGAAATAGAGTGGGCCAGTAAATCAGATTGTCTTGTAATAGATGATTTTAACTTTCAACATATTGACTGGAACTTGTGGGTTGTTCACTTGCACACTAGCAAGGCCTTTGTGGATTTATTGGATGATTGTTTTCTACAGCAGCATGTTCGAGAGGCAACCAGAGGGAGTAATATTCTTGATCTGATTATCAGTAATGATTCTTCATGCATTAAGAATCTTAAGATAAAAGAACCAGTAGATGGCAGTGATCACAGTGTGCTGATATGGGATTTACTTAAAAATATACCGACCATCTGGGGTAGAGGGAAGGGTTTTTGCTTTCTTAAAGGTGACTACAGTGGTCTGAGACAATTTTTAAATTCTATACAGTGGGACCAGCTGATGATGTTACCAACAGCAAATTCAAAATGGGAAGCATTCAAAGAATTAATCTTGGAAGCTACTAGGCTTTTCATACCAACTAAGAAACGTTCGAAGTTGAGGCCTAAATGGATGTTAGATGAACTAATGAGACTCGTGGCAGAGAAGAAAAATGTATGGGATGCATATAAATTATCAAGGAAACAGAAGCCTATGGTAGATATAAACTAGTATACAATCAAGTCAGAAAGGAGATTAGGCATTCGAAGGCAGAGTATGAGAAATATTTCGCAAAGGCTGCAAAGAGTTCTTTACTTATGTAAACTCTAGAAGGAATGGGATGAATTAGGTTGGTCCACTCAATATCTATGGTTTGACTGTTGATGATCCTGCTTTGGTAGCTGACAAAGTGAATATTTTGCATCTAGATTCACATATGAGGAGTTATTCAGGGAGGAGAATGCCAGATGTTTATCAAACTCTGGGAGGAAGCTAAATGATTTTGTATTTAACTGAGAGCAAAGTGGAGGAGAAATTGTTGAAGTGAAACATAAAAAAGACATCTGGGGTGAATGGGATCTATCCAGTTATATTAAAGAAGGCAACAAAGGAAGTAAGCAAACCCTTAGTCTTAATTATGAGAGCTTTCTTGGAATCAGGGGAAGTCCCTGTGGACTGGAGATGTGGAAATGTGAACCTAATTCCCAAAGGAGGATCAAAGGGTGACACAAGTAATTTCAGACCTGTTAGTTTAGCTTCTCTTCCGGGAAAATGAATGGAGGCACCGGTTAAAGAAGCACTGCAGGATCATCTAAACAAGACTGCAGTTATACTTCAGACTCAGCATGGGTTTGATAAAGCAAAGTCTTGTCTGACCAACTTGATTAGATACTATGATGTGGTCACAAAGGCAAAAAATAATTTTGATATCATATAATTGGATTTTAGGAAAGCCTTTGATACTGTTGCACATAGAGGACTGCTGTTCAAGTTGAAGCAGTATGGCATTAATGTTGTATGACTGTTAGATAAGAAGAGAAACACATGGATTAGGCAGCAAACTCAAGTAAAGGACATTCTTATCAAAACTAAAGAACTAAAATGGTCTTGGGCAGGACACGTAGCTCGAAGACATGATGACAGATGGACTAAGAAAATAACAGAATGGTACCCAAGAGGAGCTAGAAGAAAACCTGGAAGACAAAGGCGGAGATGGATAGATGAAATTCATGAGTTTTTGAGTAGTAAATGGATGGCCAGTGCTCAAAACAGAAAGAACTGGAAAGTTGCTGGAGAGGCCTTCATCCTGCAGTGGATTGAAAATGGCTGATGATGATGATGATGGGTAAAGGGATGGTTGATTGGGAGAAGACAGAGAGTGGTAATCAGGAGACACTGCTCTTTGCGGACTGATGTTATTAGTGGAATTCCCTAGGGTTGGGGCTGGGTCTATTGTTGTTTTCTGTATTTATTAATCATATTAATGAAGGTATATCAGGCTTAATGTCCAAGTTTGCAGATGATAAGAAGATTGGCAGGGTTGTTAATGACACTAATGACATTATGCTACTGCAACAGGATCTAGAAAAGTTGAGCAGATGGGCTGAGAGGTGGCAGCTGATGTTTAACATTGACAAATGTAAAGCTCTACATATGGGTAGCAGTAACCACAGAGTAACATATCAACTGTGTGGTGAAAAAGACCGGGGGGTAATTGTGCAGTCAGATATGAAGTTTTCTGAGCAGTCTGCAAGGGTAGCTCATGGTGTCTTGTCAATGATATACAGGTATTTTTCTAGCAGGGATAAGGAGGTGATTATCCCCTTCTATAAGGCAATGGTCAGGCCATACCTTGAGCCGTTGTAGAATTTGACAGCTTAAATAAATTTAAGGCAGAACTAGACACATTTGGAGTGAATGGATGGGTGAAATGGGAAGGTTGTTATTTATTTATTTATTTATTTTTGACTGATGCTGTATAAGCTTGCTTTCTTGCATCATATATCTCCACTTATTCTAATACTAAACATGGACATGTTAGTGAAAAATATAGTAAGCATTTTCAATATATTGCTTTTTGGAGAAACATTACCAACTAAGATGAAGGCCCAGTGTGCTAATAGGCTATTGCTGGACATTGATTAGAGAGGCCTTTGATCGTTGCAAAAGAATAAAACAAATAAAAAAATATTCACTACATATTTATGCAATTTATTGTAATGCTAAAAATTTCAATAAGCATAACATGCATGTCTCTTTAAATCTGCACTTGCTGGGTAATATTTGACTTTAAATTTGGATTCAGTTTATCAAAATCCATGACATGTATCATATTTGAGAAGGCAAAAATGAAAAGCTTAAAATTTGTTTTCTAGTGTCATGAATAATAAAAAAAAAAAAATGTTTTGTTTATAATATTTATTATTGTTGTGGAAGAGATGCCAGACATTAGCTATGGTAATACCCAATATGGCATGCAGACTAGGGGTTAACATATGATAGACATATGATAATAACATGACCAACTTGATGCCCAAATTAAGCCACTCTTATGCTACATAAAAAAATTGCAGTTAACTGCAACAAGGACAACAGTTTTCATGCACAGTATAAGATTGATTTAATGTAGACACCATTTAATTTATTCTTTGAGTTGAAATAAGAAGAGACCATTGGCACCATATATGCAATGTGAGAAAATAAAATAATCATAATTACCTTGGTAAATGAAAGTTTTGATTGATATTCAAACGTCCTTCATTGAAGGATATGTTTATAGGCCATGTGTGTAAACTTTGACTGCAGATAATACTTCCTAAATAATTTGTCATTTTATTTTTTAAGGCAACACTTTTATTTTACAAAAGTATTTTGAATAATATCATATGATCTGTTTCTCCATCCCCACACCCCATTTTCTTTTCAGGTTGTTACCTTAGCAACATATGCATTCTTTGTAGCATGCATCTTTGGTCGCCAGTATGTAGAAAATCCAGAAAGTGCCATATCTGGTTATAAGTTCGAATATTACGTCCCAGTGTTTACCATTTTCCAACTGTTCTTCTACATGGGACTTCTCAAGGTGTGCATAATATATTATTTTTTCAGTTATTATTTCAGTGTAAGATGCATTCTCTTTTTACTTCCTCCCTAATAAACTCTTGCTGTTGCTGCTTAAATATTTTTATATAATTAATAACAGATGTTTAAACAATGATATTTCCAAAGGAAACACACTTTTTCTGTTTGGGAAGAAATGTTGAATTACTAAAGTGACTTAGATAGTCAGGTTGGTAATACAGTGAAACTTCAAAAAAAAAAAAAAAAAAAAAGTGAATATAAATTCAAGGAAAATCTAAATTGAAGACATTACAATTTTGCAATAAAAATTAATAATAAACAATGCCAAAATACATTAACTTTTTTTTAAATTCTGCAGTATTGCCTTTAAAATTTATGAAAATAAAAATTAATATAATAAAAATTTCTGCTCTATATGAAGAATTATAGCTAAAAGGCTTCTAGTTGTTCTTTAATGGTATTAGTTTGAAAACATTTTAGAAACAACTCACCTCCTTATTATTTAAATTTTCATATTGAAGCAATTAAATTAAAAAGAAGGAAGACTAATAAGTTAAGGACCATTAAAATGTACCTCAATATCCTGAAAGAGGCCTCTGAGGTCGGGAAAACTCATGTCTAAGAATATATAAATTCATACACCGACCATTGAATAAAATTTAATATGACTACAATTTTTACAAAAAAAAAATATATATATATATATATATTTACAATAAACTATTACGGAATGCTAAAAACTGTAATAAAAAGGTCATTTACAATAAAATTTGCTAAAATATAAAACATTAAAAGCGCTAAAAATCTGAAGCTTTCGGGAGCGTCAGCTCCCTTCTTCAACAGTGATATAACTTCCTGCAACATCTCCTTAAGTAGCAGGCTCACGGTACCTCCACACTGGTATTTCTCCACGTGGTTCAATCGGCACATGGTCAGAACTGGAAGCGGAAATGTCTCGGGAACGTGGCAAAGAAAATCGTTCATCCGACCTTAATGTAATTGTTTCAAAGATAGGATTTAGGTCGGATGAACGATTTTCTTTGCCACGTTCCCGAGACATTTCCACTTCCAGTTCTGACCATGTGTCGATTGAACCACGTGGAGAAATACCACGTGTGGAGGTACCGTGAGCCTGCTACTTAAGGAGATGTTGCAGGAAGTTATATCACTGTTGAAGAAGGGAGCTGACGCTCCCGAAAGCTTCAGATTTTTAGCGCTTTTAATGTTTTATATTTTAGCAAATTTTATTGTAAATGACCTTTTTATTACAGTTTTTAGCATTCCGTAATAGTTTATTGTAAATATATATATATATATATTTTTTTTTTTTTTTTGTAAAAATTGTAGTCATATTAAATTTTAAATTTTATTCAATGGTCGGTGTATGAATTTATATATTCTTAGACAAAATGTACCTCTTTGAAGTGCATTTCATTGAGTGAGTTAAAATATGCCAAGAGGTGAAAAAAAGATAATTTAATATGGTGGGATAAAGACAATGGCAAGGAGAGAAGTAATCTTTTTGTAAGAACACATTGTTATAATATGGCAGTAGGCAGTGTGTAAGAACACATTATCAATTTCCATATGACAATTGGGCCTCCAACTTACTGTGTATGATACATACACAAAGTACAGTATAGTCCTCTAACAAGAAGGCCCTTGACTTTGTTGCAACTGACTAGTTCATTGAAATAAGAAGATCAGCTCCAAAATATTTGAAAAAAATTCCCATCGAGCAAGCAGGATTCCGCCCAAACCGAAGTTTGTAGATCAAGTCCTCTGCTTAACAATGCACATTGAGGCAGGGTTTCAAAAACATCTGAAAACTTCGGTAGTCTTCATTAATCTAACTGCAGCTTATGTTTGGAGACACGGCTTAATATATACAAAATACTCCGTACAATACCCTGCAAAACAACTGCCAGACTTATTGATAACATGCTCACACATAGAACTTTCCAGGTGATAATAGGACACACAATGAGCAATAAAAAGAAATTCAGCAATGGCCTACCCCAAGGCTCATTCCTTTAGCATTTAGCATTAGCATTAGTAGAGGCATTTGATGCAAGAAAGCAAGCTTATGCAGCATCAGCCAAAAAAAAATAATAATAATAAATAAATAAAAAATAACCACTTCCACTTCACCCCTCTGTTCGTTCGAAATACCTGTCCAGCTGAGCCTTAAACTTATTTAGGCTATCAACTTCCATGACAAGGGATGGAAGTCTATTCCACCAACCAACCACCCGCTGGCTAAAGACAGATTTCCTCACGTCTATCCTACATCTGTCTTTCCTCAATTTGAATTTATGCCCTCTCAGGTGATTATTCTGAGCAAGAGGAAGAATCCCATCAGCATTGAGCATGCTCAAACCATTCAAGGCTTTATACACCTCTATCAGATCACCTCGCTGGTGCCTAGTCCCCAGACACTGTAATTTGCAAAACTTAAGCCTTTCTTTGTAAGAGCACCCCTTTGTTCCATTCACTAATCTTGTTGCCCTTCTCTGTACTCGTTTCAGCATCTCTACATCCTTCTTGAAATGAGGCCTCCAGACCTGTATACAGTACTCTAGGTGTGGTCTGACCATTGCCTTATATAAGGGAATAATCACCTCCTTATCCCCGCTAGAAAAATTCCTATATATCATTGACAATACACCATGAAATACTCTTGCAGCCCGTCTGCACTGCTCAGAAAACTTCATATCTACCTGCACAACCATCCCCAGGTCCCTTTCATTCTCTACCACTGTCAGTGTAGTACCACAGAGTTGATACGTTGCTCTGGGGTTGCTGTTTCCCATATGTAGTACTTTACATTTGTTAATGTTAAACTTCATTTGCCACCTCTCAGCCCATCTTCTCAACCTTTCCAGATCCTGTTGCAGTAGCATAGTGTCAGTAGTGTCCCTGACAACCCTGCCAACCTTCGTATTTTAGCCTTTACATTGCAGACATGCCTGAGACCCGCTCCAGATACTTTGGCTATGCAGATGATTGGGCAATAGCAACAAGACACAAATCAATCGAAAAAACAGAAGGGATTTTAACAACTGACCTATCCACCTTGGGAAAATTCTTTTGAAAGTGGAGGCTCCAACCTAGTGCAGCCAAGACTGAGGCATCTTGCTTCCATCTCAATAATAAGATGGCGACTGGAGAGCTGCACATACACTTTGAGAACGTCCGTCTTAACCACAACAAATATCCAAAATACTTGGGTGTCGCACTAGACAGAACATTATCTTACAGTGAACATTTGACAAGGATTGCAGCAAAACTGAAAACAAGGAATAACATTCTGCAAACGCTATGTGGTACCACATGAGGCTTCTCTGCTTCAACCTTACATTCGTCCGCTCTCGGTCTTGTCTATGCAGCTGCAGAGTACTGTGCTCCAGTTTGTCTTAACAGTAGCCACATAAAAAAAGGTGGATGTACAGCCAAATAACGCCATGTACATCATAACCAGAACAGTCAGGTCCACCCCTACCTTTTGGCTACCCATCTTGAGCCACATCCTGCCAATATATCTCCAAAGAAAATGTGCCCTCATCAGAGAATACAGAAAAATAATAGACAACCCCGAGCTACCAACAAACTCTGACATTCAAGACCTAGGAATAAACAGGCTCCGTTCCAGACATCCACCAATCTTGATGGCTAAAATGTTGCAACAAGCCAATTTCAACCTTCTGGATACCTGGATGCAAGAGTGGCTACAAAACTCCCCTCCTCAATGTCATACCATGTCTTGTATCTCTGAAACATCACCTGGTTTTGACCAGCCTTGTAGGATATGGCTAGCACTAAACAGAGCACGAATGTGCCACAGTAGATGTGCGGACCTTCTCCATAAGTGGGGTGAAATTCCTTCCCCAGTGTGTGACTGCAGAGCCAATAGACAGACCATCCAACACATAATAGAGGACTGTGCCTTGCTAGCCTACGAAGGAAACCCTGGAGACTTCTGGTGGTGACCGATGCAGCAATTGACTATTTAAATAAGTTAAATGTTCATCTGTGATTCTCGTTCTGTTTAATTTAATTTTATACTTAATTTCATATCTATCATTCTTGAGTCATGTAATTTGATTCTATGTGTACTGTACAAGCCATACGATAAATAAATAATAAATTGAAATAATAGGTCGATTTGTTAATTTACTGCCAAAACCTGTTAAGGTTTTTTTTGCTTTACATTTACTTGACATTGCCATTGTTACTCTTTTGCTTTTGTAGGGGATTGTTTATCTAAATTTTAAGATTTTTATTATGATGTCAGTTTTACAGAAGGGCAAAGGTAATAAGAAATGTATGCATTAGTGTCAAATGTTGAAAGGAAGCAAGCTTATACAGCATCAGCAAAAAAAAAAAAAAAACACTGCCAACCAAATCTATCCATTCCCCTTAATAATTTGTATGGTTCTTCCATAAATTTATCCAAAATATTTAAAAGTATTTATTCACAAAACCAGGTAGAACTTTGTTCTGACAGCCAGTCACTCTATGGCTGAAAGCAAATTTTTGCACATCTATCTTACAACCATCCATCCTCTTTCAATTTAAATTTATGTTCCCTTATGTGTGTTTTCTGAGCAAGAATTATGATGCCATATCTGTCTACACAGCAGGCCCCTGTAGCCGAGTGGTCAGGAGCGGGAGTGCAGTAGTACACGTTCTTTGAGCAGACTGGGGTTCAAGCCCTTAACTACTAAATACTGATATGGTCGATCTGCTAATCTGCCCTGGACCAGCCTGGCAGATTATGGTCCATTTCCATCAACATGAACTGTTGACGAGGCTTCCATCCTGAAGTGAATTGATAAAGCTGCAGTTTACCTTTTTTACCTTTATCTGTCTAAATTACTCAGAAAATGTCATGTCAAACTGTACAATTTTCCCCTAGGTCTTTTTCTTTCTCCACTGAGTATTGCATTTCTTGAGTGCAGTACCACCCAACTGGTATTACTGATTCCTTTATACGGTACTTTGCATTTGTCAATGTTAAACTTCAAATTCCACTCAGTCCATCTGCCTAATTTTTCTAGGTCTTGTTGCAACATCATACTGATTTCTATCTTTAGCCACCCTGTCAATCTATGTATCATTAGCAAAATTTGACATTAAACTTGGTACGTCTCCTTGAATATCATTAATAACTATTGAAAACAATAAAGGGCCAACCACTGAACCTTGATCAACTTTACTAATGAAATTGGTTTATAATTTATTTACCTAAAAACTGAAGTCAGCTAACTGAAAAGACTGTACTTGAATCTCATACAGACAAAAGAATGAACATAATTACAAAGTTATAAAATATAGTTTATTGTGGGCATTAGCATTAGCATTAGTAGAGGCATATGATGCAAGAAAGCAAGTTATGCAGTATCAGCCCAAAAAAAAAAAAAAAAATTCCATTTCACCCCTCTGTTCCTTTGAAATACCTGTCCAGCTGAGCCTTAAATTTATTTAGGCTATCAACTTCCACAACAAGGGATGGAAGTCTGTTCCACCAACCAACTACCCGCTGGCTAAAGGCAAATTTCCATACATCTATACTACGTCTATCTTTCCTTAATCTGAATTTATGCCCTCTCAGGTGTTTATTCTGAGCAAGAGGAAGAATCCCATCAGCATTGAGCATGCTCAAACCATTCAAGGCTTTATACACCTCTATCAGATCACCTCGCTGGTGCCTAGTCTCCAGACACTGTAATTTGCAAAACTTAAGCCTTTCTTCGTAAAAGCAACCCTTTGTTCCATTCACTAATCTTGTTGCCCTTCTCTGTACTTGTTCCAGCAGCTCTACATCCTTCTTGAAATGAGGCATCCAGACCTGTATACAGTACTCAAGGTGTGGCCTGACCATTGCCTTATACAAGCGAATAATCACCTCCTTATCCCTGTTAGAAAAATTCCTGTATATCATTGACAAGACACCATGAGCTACTCTTGCAGCCTGTCTACACTGCTCAGAGAACTTCATATCTGCCTGCACAATTACCCCCAGGTCCTTTTCATTCTCTACCACTGTCAGTGTAGTACCACAGAGTTGATACGTTGCTCTGGGGTTGCTGTTTCCCATATGTAGTACTTTACATTTGTCAATGTTAAACTTCATTAGCATTAGCAGAGGCATTTGATGCAAGAAAGCAAGCTTATGCAGCATCAGCCAAAAAAAAAAAAAAAAAAAAATTTGTCACCTCTCAGCCCATCTGCTCAACCTTTCCAGATCCTGTTGCAGCAGCCTAGCATCAGTAGTGTCCTTAACAACCCTGCCAACCTTTCTATGTATCGTCTGAAAATTGGACATTAAGCTTGATATGCCATCATCAATATCATTTATAAATACAGAAAACAATAATGGACCCAACACTGAACCCTGAGGGACTCCACTAATAACATTAGTCCAATATGAGCAGTGTCAATTGATTACCACTCTCTGTCTTCTCCCCCTCAACCACCCCTTTATCCATAGCAGCTATTTGCCTCCAATGTAACACTGCTCCAATTTGTGCAGCAGTCTTCCATATGCAACAGTATCAAAAGCCTTTCTAAGATACAAACATATAATATCAAAGTTATTCCCTGCATCCAGTTCTTTTGTGACTGCATCATAGTATCCAATCAAATTTGTCAGCCAAGACTTTCCCTTAACAAAACCATGCTGTGTCTGAGCTATAACTGAAGTCTTGTCTAGATGATCCTGCAGTGCTTCTTTAATCAGTGCCTCCATTAATTTTCCTGAACAAAAGTTAAACTCACAGGTCTATAATTACTTGTGTCATTCTTTGATCCTGCTTTGTGAATTTGGGGTCACATTTGCACATCTCCAGTTTATGGGTACCTCCCCTGAGTCCAAGGAAGCTCTCATAATTATGGCTAAGGGTTTGCTTACTTCCGTTGCTGCCTCCTTTAATATAACTGGATAGATCCCATCCACCCCAGGAGCCTTTCTTGTGTTTATCTTCAACAATTTCTTCTCCACTTTACTCTCAGTTATTACAAGATTATCTAGCTTACTGCCAGAGTTGAATACACCTCTGGCATTCCCCTTGCTGAATAACTCCTCATGTGTGAATGTCAATGCAAAATATTCATTTAGCTTGTTAGCTACCAGAGCAAGATCATCAACAGTTGAACCATCGATATCAAGTGGACCAATCTGATTCATCCCATTCCTTCTAGAGTTTACATAAGTAAAGAACTCTTTGCTGTTTTTCTTTGCGTCCTTTGCCAAAGATTTCTCGTAATCTGCCTTCGCCTGCCTAACCTCCTTTGTAACTTGGTTACAGACCAGCTTATATCTATCATAGGCTTCTGTGTCACATGTTAATTTATATGTATCCCATGCATTTTTCTTCTCTGCCATATGTCTGATTAGTTCATCTGACATCCATTTAGGCCTAAACCTTGAACAATATTTCTTAGTTGGTATGTAAAGCCTAGTAGCTTCCAAGATAAGTTCTGTGAATGCTTCCCATTTTGAATTTGCTGTTGGTAACATCATCAGTTGGTCCCACTGTATAGAATTTAAATACTGTTTCAGACCATCGTAGTCGCATTTACGAAAGCAAAAACCCTTCCCTTTACCCCTGATAGTAGTTACCTCTTTGAGTAAATCCCACTTCAGCACACTGTGATCACTGCCACCTAGTGGTTCCTTGGCGCATTATAGCCTTAATTGCTAATGCACCAATAAAATACAAATCAAAACCTAGTGGTTCCTTTATCTGCAGATTCTTAATGCATGAAAAATCACTACTGATAATCAGATCAAGAGTATTACTCCCTCTAGTTGCCGCCCGAACATGCTGATGTAGAAAACAATCATCCAATAAATCCACAAAAGCCTTGCTAGTGTGTGAGTGACCAACTCACAAATTCAATGACAAACGTACTGCTGAAAACATTAATCATCTGGTTTAAACTACTTTTATTTATTACTGGCATTACCTTTTTTAAAAGTGACTTGTTATTCTTAATTTTTTCATAAAATTCATTGCAGCCTAATTCAATGTTTAGTTTGCATAAAATTAGGACCTTTCACTGTTGGCAGCCAATTTACCTCTTTCTTCAGACCATACATTGCTCATCTCTGAGAACACTCCTTCAACTGGAGCAGAAGTGCTTGGAAGGCAGAAAATGTACTCCACAACTCGGCTGAGGTTGGGTACAGAAATATTTCCATTCTCTTCTAGTACCTTGAACAGATTTTTAACTCCTTGTTGTGTAAATTTATTATCATGTCTTTCTTCAAGGTCTCTTTTCAATTTTTCAAATTTGATAAGAATATCAGTCACACTTACATTTGTTTTTTCCATTGTCTAGATTGTTTTCTTCAATAACGTGAGTTTTCCCCGAAGAAACCACAGATAAATTTCCCAAAAATTATTCTCAGAGAACTTTTTTATCATTACCAGGCAGTGTTCTTGAGAGCAAAAGTAATACTTTAGTCCATTATAAATTTGGAGGATCCTCTCAATAGCTAGAAGTAGAGAAAGAAATTGGGTGTTGCCACATTGCAGAACATTTTTGTACTCAATGTCTACAGATTCACAGAACTCTTCCAGCTGGTTATGCACATGATGTAATTGCGAAAATATTTATATTTTACTACGAGGGCTTTTGCTACAATAGGTAAGGCATCATTTGCAGTTTGAAGCTAGTTGTGAATGATATTGGCACCACAACCAACACCCATAATATTTCTTTCCACTTCTTTCTTTAATTTTTTTTTTTTTTTTGGTTGATGCTGTATAAGCTTGCTTTCTTGCATCATATGCCTCAACTAATGCTAATTGGCTGTAAACATTATTTTCTCCTTTCTGTTGCACACCTACAAAATTGGTGTTACAGTTAACAGCACAAAACCCAACAACTTTTTTGATTAATCATGGTTTTTGATAATTGACAACAAATACTTTATCTATATTTCTGAAGTTTCTCCAGGAACTGACTGAAAAGCTAAAACCCTAACTTTTATCCCTTGTTCTGGTATAAACTATTGAACAACACATGATACAATTTTAACTTCTCTTCTGTTGGAAGCACTGGTTGTTATGGATATAAAATTTGGTTTACTTAACTTTTCATTAAGTTCATCAGTTGCCATTAGTGCAATTACTTTTAGAATAATAGCCTCACACTTCGTTCTTACAAGTTCAAACTTTAGTTCAAAGAACTGTTAACCTTGATGAACAGTTAGCTGTTTTGAAGCTTAAATTGTGAGCAGCAGTATGGAATGCAAAAGTTGCTTCTTCAGCAACTATTAAAAGTTCTTTGTCAACTGATCAGTTCTTTTTAAAAATTATGGAAGTTTTGAAGAACTGGCAGCTGCAGCCAGACTAGCCTTATATCTTTCACATTTCAGATGGTCTTTTATGTCTGAATGCCTACCATGAGACACTTAAAATCCAGATGAACACTGTTCACACTTAACCCTACCAACATAACCATACAACTTTTTCATAAAGGATATTCTTCTTTTAACCGATCAGTAAATGTACATTTTCTTTTTGGCATTTTTAAACTGTAAATTTAAAGAGTTTATGTTTTTTAAAAAATCCACTTCAAAATGTAAAATATCATTCACAGTTGTAACAAAATAAACTCTCTTTTACAACTAAAAATCTTTCTCTTATAATATCGTTTTTTGTGCCATCTGTTAGCTGCCTATAGGAAGAAGTGGTAGACGCACTAAATTTTAATATAATAAATTTAAGTTCTTTTATTCTGACCAGGATAAAATGACAAACTGGCTTTGATGCCAGAACAAGACTTAAAAACAAGGATGTATGGTAAGCCTAACTATAAGTATCATTATTATTCTCTTCACTTAATCATTAATTTTATATTCTTTAGTATGTTGTATTATATGGTGCAGAAAGTTTCCAAGAGGTTTAACTTAATTTGAACTAATATATGAAAAATGTATTTTATATTAATCATCTGGTTGGATTCATCTTTTCATAAATTATCTCATCTCTGTCAACTTATAAATAAATAAACCTTTACTGCAGGTACATACCATAGCCTATAAAATCTGAACTGAAAAGGTACATTATGTCTGTCATAGCAGGAAGACAGAGACTCACAGATTTTCTTCTTTATGTGCTAGATATCTAGAAAATTCAAGGCTGAATTGATTGGCCAATTTTGGGAAAATGGAGAAAAGGATGAATGACTGGGAAAGTTATTATTATTATAACTATTTTTATTGGCTGATGCAGAAAATGTCTGTTTCCTTACATCATTTTGTCATTTTAATACTAAGAAATAAATTTGTTTATAAGTATTAATACTAATCCAAAAAAATAAATTTCATTACATTTTAGGTGGCTGAGCAACTTATTAATCCATTTGGAGATGATGATGAAGATTTTGAACTAAACTGGATCATTGATCGCCACTTTAAGGTAAGTACTCCTACTAATATTTACATTTTTTAATATATGTATGTGCATGTATAATTTTTTAATGTGTACATGTCATTTTTTAATATGATTTCCAAGATTAGCTGTATATTCAAACTATTCCACTACTTTTTAATTGCAGGTTTCATACTTGGGAGTAGATACTCTAAACACTGTACCACCTCCCTTAGTCAAAGACTCTTATTTCTATGAATTGGACATGAAGTTACCTTACACAGAAGCTTCTGTTAGCTACAAGAAGAGAACTTATAGAGGCTCAGTGGCAAGAATGCAGTGAGTATATTTTTATTATGAATTTGGCATTCTTAAACCAGGAGTGGACTGGCTTAAGTGGCTAGGTGGCAGTTGTGCCGGGATCACTACCAAATTTAAACTATTGACTAATAGCCATTGACACAAGTGATAAATTTGCATGCAGAAGATACCACTGACACTTGTATCACATTCAGACTCTCAAAAACTTAGAGAAATTGAAATTTCGAGAAAAACATAAATCCCCAAAATCCTATGAAAGAGCATCTGAAGGAAATCTTTATTGCCTGAAGGGGTGCAGGCTAAATACAGCATTACCATTACAGTAAGCAGATTGCCAGTGGTTAAAAAATATAAAAAAAATGAAACATAAAAATTCAAAATCCCTTAAAAGTCATAAGAAAGCACTGCAAGAATAGCTGTATATGCCAGCAAAATGAAAGCTATTTAAAGTTTAATCAATAATGAAAAATTTGAAAACTGAAAAAATGATACTGAAATTATACAGTGTACTGAGGGTGAGTGATGGCTGATTAAATCTAGTGCATTTTTTTGATAAACTATAAATATGAAATACAAAATACTAGTATGAATCACAAAATATAATTTTGCAATGATCATTGCTTCGGGTAAAGTCTGGTAAGTTGTTAATGTTAAATAGTAATATGATGACACAAATTATTGTGGCTAAAGAATTGACTGCTAGTTTACTATTTTGAAGCCAAGTTATTATGACATAAATTAGCTGCATCAAAGAGAATGCCTTTAATTAATAAATATTTAACTCTGGCTTATTCTTTATTTCATGGTTAAAGTTGGTAATGGGCATAATAGAATGATTAATTATGTGTAAATTAGTCAATTATGAGATCTACACCTATTTACAATAATTGAGTATGGCATTTTCATAACTGATTATATGCAAATTAGTTGATTACAAAATCAACAATAGTACCTGAATGAAATATATATATATGCATAGTGAAGAAAATTAATAAAGGAAGAAAAAGAAGTAATAAAATAAGAAATTTCTGCAATTCCAGTGGTTGATACCTAATGAAACACCAGGATTCTGAGTTGTACAGCAACATTCCTTTGATTTTTTTTTTTTTTTTCTTTTCTCTTCTCTCTCTTACTACTTCTTACCTTTATTTTATCACCTTTATCTTCTCTCCTTTTCTCTTTCTCACCCTTTACTCTCTTATCTCTCTCTTATTTATCTTTATTTATATTTTTATACAGCAGACTCTCGACTTACTAGGAAGTGGATTAAGTGGAACACTTCAAGACTCCAAATTAAAAAAAAAAAAAAATCAACCAGAAATCATAAAATTCAAGTAATAACTAGAATAGGTATAAACAGATGTTTTGCAAGTTGTAAATAAGCAACAAGAAGTGGCGTTATAAGTTGTCATTGGGAGATTAGTGTACCTATTACTTGCAACCCCCACTGTCTTCACACCCGCTGCTCAAAAAAAAGAAAAAAAAAAGAGAGAGACCAAATGTTTAGTTTGTTTTAGTGTGTCGCATCGATTGTTGTATTCTGTTGCACCGCAAAAGGAGTGCATTATAGCCTTAGTCGCTAATGCGCCAATAAAACCCAAGCAACAACAACAACAGCACCGCAAAAGGACAAATTTTGTCTCATTATTTATGTCAGGAATGTTGGAATTTATTTTTTTATAGTAACTATTTTAATGGAGGAAACACAGTTAAAGCCATAAACACCTATGCAGTCCCAGTGCTAACATACTCATTCAGGGTCATAGACTGGACTAACACTGAGCTGGAGGATATCATGAGAAAGACAAGGACAATGATGACCAAGAGCTGCCAACACTACCCAAAATCTACCGTGGAGAGACTGACAATTGCCCAGGAAGAAGGAGCCTGATAGACCTCATTGAGCAACAGAAGACAGTGATAGTTAACCTGAAGGATTACTTCCAGAAACACACACCTTATTCTACCATTTGGTCCTTGAGGTTATCACAGACATTCTCTCAGATATGCCAGACAAACTGCACTTTCTACATGGGAGTCTAAAACGCTGATGGAACTGATATTCGGGTGACACTCAAGTCAAGTGGACCCAATTTCAGCGAAGTCCGGATGGTCTGTGATAGCCAGATCCTCTGCTTGCACCTTCACGATGGTGGGACTGTTAGTAATCCTGGGTATAACCTCCATGCACAAGTACATGGTGGGTGACCACCCAGGTGTGAACCAACATAAGCAGGGGTTGAGGTGTGGTGCCCACACCACATGGAGGAATGCCACCCCTCTATGTTACCAGGCAGTACTAGGTGGTAGATGACTCTCATCAACCGGTGCAATACCACCACTCTGCTTATTGGAGGCTTGAAGTGGTGGAACCCATGTTTAGTCTCTAGAGCTAAGTTTCGGTTAACCCTTCCCTATCTCTTCCATCATGCAGTATGATTGATGACTTTTGAGGTTATGATGAACATCGTGGCAAGATCCAATATTCCTTACATTTCGAGGGTACAGCTCTAAAACGGTGTTCGCAGGCTAGTTAGTACACCAGACCGAACCTATTGGTAACTCTCTAGGAGGCTTCTGGATCAGCTAGTGTATAATCTTGCTACTTCTACTCTGCCAGATAGTGACTGGAGGGAGTCTGAGTAGTGTGTATGTGGGGAGCATTGTCGAGGCCACATTATGTCAAGGATCTGGATATATACTTACCATGTGTACGCCATATCCAAAAATTTCATTACTTCATACAGCATGTCCCATTCACTTTTTCTTACTATTGAATACACCATGAATTGTCAAACTACCAGGCCATAAGAAGACAGACAAGCGGTATATCCCACTCAACCTAAGTGAGGAGTCTCCCCCAACCAGGAAGTACAAATGAAGTTAGAAAGATGGGCAGAGAAGACACTCCATGGCAGACAATACAATGATCTCCATAAGGATCACATAAATAAAACTGCTTCCAATACATGGCTCACGAGCGGGACACTCTTCCCCGAGACTGAAGGATTCATGCTCGCCATCCAAGACCAGGTAATCAACACCAGGAATTATAGAAAATACATCGCCAAGGAGCCCGGAGTGTTAGATGACACATGTCGACGCGATGCCACCTGGCCTCAGAAATGATCCAACACATCACTGTGGGATGCAAGGTGATCACCCAGACTGAGTACACTCATAGACATGACCAGGTAGCCAAGATAATACATCAGAAGCTAGCAAGAAAATACCAGTTGATCGAAGAAAGTGTACCGTACTACAAGTACGAACCCCAGGCAGTACTAGAGACCCCAACCCACAAGCTGTACTGGGACTGCGCCATAATAACGGATAGGACAATCCTGCACAACAGACCAGACATAACCCTTGTGGACAAGAAGGAAAAGGCTACCTATCTTTTTGATTGACATAGCGGTACCCAACACTGGCAACCTGCAGAAAATCCAAGGGGAGAAAATCAGGAAGTACACAAACCTAAGACAGGAGATCAAAGAGATGTGGCATATGCAACAAGTAACGACCATCCCAATCATCGTGTCAACCACAGGTTTGGTGCCAAAGACCCTACATAACAGCCTAGCAGCAATAGGTCTCCCAGCGAACACCTGGGAGACCTATTGCTGCTAGGAACACAAAGTCGCCATCCTGAACACCTGTAGGGTAGTCAGAGAGTTCTTCGGCCAATAGTAACATCAGACATAACAACAGCCACCCTGTGTACTTGGTAGCAATACCCGTCACGAGGTGGAAGCCCCAATCAGGGAGAAATAATATAAAAGGAATAATAATAATAATAATATGCAACAGTATCAAAAGCTTTCCTGAAATCCAAGTATGTGATATCAAAATTTTCTTTTGCATCCAGTTCCTTTGTGATCACATCTGAGTATCCAATCAGATTGGTCAGACAAGACTTCACCTTAACAGACCCATGCTTTGTCTGAACCATAACTGCAGTCTGGTCAAAAGATCCTGCAATGCTTCTTTAACTAGTGACTCCATTATTTTCCCTGGAAAGTTAAACTAACAGATCTGTAATTAATTGTGTCACCCCCTGATCCCCCTTTGTGAATTAGGGATACATTTGAACATCTCCCGTCCATGGGGCCCTTCCCTGAGTTCAAGGATGCTCTCATAATTTTGACTAAAGGTTTGCTTACATCCTTTGCTGACTCCTTTAATATAACTGAATAGATCCCATCCACCATAGGTGCTTTCTTTTGTTTAACTTCAACAATTTCTCCTCCACTTTGCTCTGAGTTATTACAAAATTATTTAACTCCCATTTAGAGTTTGATGAGCTTCTGGCCTCCACTTCCATACAGAATTCCTCATGTGTGAATGTAGATCTAAAATACTCATTTTTCCTTGAGTTTAAGGATGCTGTCATAATTATGACTAAAGGTTTGATTACTTCCTTTGTTGCCTCCTTTAATATAACTGGATAGATCCCATCCACCCTAGGTTCTTTTCTTATGTTTAATTTTAACAATTGCTACTTCACTTTGCTCTCAGTTATTCCAAAATCATTTAGCTCCCTGTTAGAGTTTGATGAGTTTCTGGCCTCTACTTCTGTACAGAATTCCTCATGTGAGAATATAGATGCGAAATACTCATTCAGTTTGTCAACTACCTGAGCATAATCATCAACAGTCAAAACATCAATATCAAGTGGACCATTCTGATTCATCCCCTTCCTTCTAGAGTTTACATAAGTAAAGAAGTCTTTGCTGTTTTTCTTTGCATTCTTTGCCAGAGATTTTTCATAATCAGCCTTTGCTCGCCTAACCTTCTTTGACTTAATTACAGACTAACTTATATCTACCATAGGCTTTTGTGTCGTCTGATAACTTATATGCTCCAGTGAATTTTTCTTCTCTGTCACGAGTCTCATTTGGTTATCTGGCATCCAAGTAGGCCTAAACCTTGAACAGCATTTCGTAGTTGATATGAAAAGCCTGTAGCTTCCAAGATTAATTCCTTGAATGCTTCCCATTTAGAATTTGCTGTTGGTAACATTATCAGTTTGTTGCACTGTACAGAATTTAAAAATTGTCTGAGATAACTGTAGTCACTCTTATAAAAGCTAAAAACCTTCCCCTACCCCTGATGGTAGTTACATTTTTAAGTAAGTCTCACATCAGTATACTATAATCACTGCCACAGAATGCTTGCTTTAATTTGCAGATTCTTAATGCACGAATAATCACTGCCAATAACCAGATCAAGAGTATTACTCCCTCTGGTTGCCTCTTGAACATGCTGCTGTAGAAAACAATCATTCAATAAATCCACTAAAGTTTTGTTAGTGTGCAGGGACCAACCCACAAGTTCCAGTCAATATCTGGCAAGTTAAAATCCAACATTATAAGACTTTCTGATTTACTGGCCCACTCTATTTTTCTGTACATTTGTTTCTCATACTCATCAGAGTCATTAGGCTTATAGGCAGTTGTATGCTGGTAAATTTTTAACAACCTGCTTGCTAAAAAAAAAAAAAATAACAAGACCAATATTATGTGTGTATATATTTATTGTAAGTTTTATTGATTTACGATACTTGGAATAAAAAAAAATTTCAACAATAATAAAATATTTTTTTATTATAATTTCCATATAGCCAATTGATTCTGACAAAATGTTTTTGTTGACTTTTACCGAGCTGTTGCATCCATAGCCAATCTATGGTTGCGATTTAACCATGATTTGGCAAATGTAGTGCATCCCAATTCACTAACTCTTCTCCCAATAAATTTATCGTTGTTAAATTCAATATATGATGATATCACAATGATATCATTGTCCTTGAGGTTGGTCCTTGAGGTTGTCACAGACATTCTCTCAGATATGCCAGACAAGCTGTTCTTGCTACCTGAGAGTCTAAAACGCTGATGGAACTGATATTCGGGTGACACTCAAGTCAAGTGGACCCAATTTCGGCGAAGTCTGGACGGTCTATGACATCCAAATCCTCTGCTTGCACCTTCACGATGGTGGGACTGTTAGTAATCCTGGGTATAACCTTCATGCACAAGTACATGGTGGATGACCACCCAGGTGTGAATCAACGTAAGTAGGGGTCGAGGTGTGGCGCCCACACCACATGGAGGAATGCTGCCCCTTTATGTTACCAGGCAGTACTAGGTGGTAGATGACTCTCATCAACTGGTGAAATACCACCACTTTGCTTATTGGAGGCTTGAAGTGGTGGAACCCATGTTTAGTCTCTAGAGCTAAGTTCCGGCCAACCCTTCCCTATCTCTTCCATCATGCAGTATGATTGATGATTTTTGAGGTTATGATGAATGTCGTGGCGAGATCCAATATTCCTTACATTTCGAGGGTACAGCTCTAAAACGGTATTCGCAGGCCGGCCGCTAGATAGTACACCGGACCAAACCTATTGGTAACTCTCTAGGAGGCTTCCGGATCAGCTAGTGTATAATCTTGCTACCTCTACTCTGCCAGATAGTGACTGGAGGGAGTCCGAGTAGTGTGTATGCGGGGAGCATTGTCGAGGCCACGTTATGTCAAGGATCTGGGTATATTCTTACCACATGTACGCCATATCCAAAAATTTCATTACTTCATACAGCATGTCCCACCCACTTTTTCTTACTATTGAATACACCATGAATTGTCAAAATAATAGAGCAAGCTTATCTGCAAAAAGATCTAAACCTCCCAAGGACTTCCTAATTCATTTCACAAATATACGTGGTCTCAATTCCAATCTCAACGATGTCCATTTCCACTTGCAGTCTTCCAAACCCCATGTACTTTTTCTGACTGAATCTCAGTTATCAGTTGATTCAACTACTGCTCATCTCAGATGTCCAAATTATTTGCTGTATGATTCCTTTCGCCTCAAAGGTGGTACTTGTGCATATGTCCGTTCTGATATTCCCTGTCAGAGACTTGGCAATTTGGAATCTCCTCTCTTTGATCTTCTCTGGCTTAAAATCTCTCTACCTTATGGTGTAAAATTCATCTGTTGTCTCTACCGTTCTCCCAACTCCACTAATCACTTGGAGCTCTTTGACTTCCTCTCTTTGCAACTTGACTTTCTCCAGTCCAGCTTTCCTAACAGTGAGGTAATTTTCCTTGGTGATTTTAACGTTCACAACTCCAGCTGGCTTCCGTTTTCTAGTCACACCGACCCAGCAGGTCGAGATGCTGAGGCTTTTGCAATTACTAATGACCTAGCACAGATTGTTCATTTACCTACAAGAATACAGGACAATCCTAATCATGCAGCCAATACGCTTGATCTTTTTCTCACAAACAACCCTTCTAAGTACAAGGTTGAAGTGAGAGGTCCTTTAGGCACTTCAGATCACAACTTGGTGATTGTCTCTTCTCCAATGGAACCTTTATCTCATGGCTATTCCCAACCTCGTATTGTTTGGCATTACAAGAATGCAAAATGGGATGACCTGCGAGACTTCTTTTCTTCTTTTCCTTGGTCTGATTACTGTTTCAAAACTTCTGATGTCAACGTTTGCTCAGATCGTGTCAGTGAAATTATTCTTGCAGGAATGGAATCCTTTATCCCACACTCCACTTTAAAATCTTGTCCTTTATCTAAACCTTGGTTTTCCAATAAATGTGCTAAGGCTGTCCAAGAGAAGAATGTTGCATATCGTAATTGGCTTGTTTCTAATTCTTCAGTTTCATTTTCTGCCTACACCAAAGCTCGCAACAATTGTAAAGCAGTTATTAATCAGTCCAAACTAGAGTTTGAACAGGCTAAGAGTAGAAAACTTGCTTCTTGCCCTAATGGTAGCCGAGCATTCTGGTCTCTTACCAAAGCTATTGGCCGCAACTTTTGCCCATCTCTGCTCCCACCTCTGTCCAAACCAGATGGTTCTGTTGTCACTTCAGCCAAGGATAAAGCTGACCTGCTAGCATCCCATTTTTCTTCCAGCTCATGTATTAATGATCTTGGTAAAACACCTCCCACCATTCCTAACACGCTCCATTCAATGCCTCCTGTGGTCTTCCGTCAAAAGGATATCAGAAGGATTTTGATGAATCTTGATGCTAAGAAAGCTCCAGGTCCTGATGGTATTTCTCCACTTGTTCTCAAAACCTGTGCTCCTGAACTTACTCCTATTCTTTGCCGCCTTTTTTCACTTTCTTATTCCAAAGGTGTTTTTTCTTCTGCTTGGAAATTTGCTCATATCCAGCCAGTTCCTAAAAAGGGTGACAAATCCCTCCCATCTAATTATCGTCCCATTGCAATTACTTCTACTCTTTCTAAAGTAATGGAGAAATCAATTAACTGCCAACTCTTAAACTACCTAGAAACCTTCCGTCTGATCAACGATCGCCAGTATGGATTCTGTCAGTGTCGATCCACTGGTGATATTCTGGCTTATGTTACCCATTTATGGACTAATTCAATGGAAAGGTTCGGTGAAACACAAGTAGTTGCTCTTGACATCTCAAAGGCTTTTGATCGTGTTTGGCATAAAGGTCTTCTAAACAAGCTTCCATCTTATGGTTTGCCAACTGTTTTTAGTAATTGGTTATCCAGTTTTCTCTCTGATCGCTCACTGAGGGTGATGGTAGATGGCTCTCTGTCTTCTAACTTCTCCACTAATGCCAGTGTCCCCCAAGGTTCAGTTCTTTCCCCCACTCTTTTCCTCTTGAATATCAATGACCTTCTTCCATTGACTGGAAATCCTATCCATAGTTTTGCCGATGATAGCATATTGCATTCAACTTTCCATTTTGAGAAACCTTGTCGAGCTCCAAGTTCTCGAAAATCTGCTGCCAATTCCTTAAATGCCGATCTTCAGGTAATTCTCCAGTGGAGCAAAGAGAACTTAGTTGATTTCAACCCTTCTAAAACTCAATCTTGTCTTATATCTCGCAAAAAGGATTCTTCTGCTCCTATGCTTATCTTTAGTGACACTCCGATTTCTAGGCAAAATGATATATCTCTTTTGGGGATTACCCTGACTTCTAATCTCTCTTGGCACAAGCACATTACAAATATTGCTTCCTCTGCATCAAAAAAACTTGGTTTTCTCTTTCGCTCTCGGCGTTACTTTTCTTCCAAACAGCTGCTCACTCTGTATAAATCGCAAATCCGCCCTGCCATAGAATATTGTTCCCACATCTGGGGTGGTGCCCCCAAAACCTCTCTCAGGCTTCTTGATTCCATTCAGAAGAGGGCAGTTAGGTTAATTAATGATTCATCTCTAACAGAGTCTCTCCACTCGCTTTCTCATAGACGCACTGTTTCTGCTGCATGCCTCTTCTACAGATACTTCCATGGGCACTGTTCTTCTGAATTGGCTTCTATAATTCCCGCTCTCTCTTTCAAAACAGTCCGAACACATGCCGCCACCAGCCAACATCCATTTACTGTCCAACTTCAAACCCACAGAACAAACTTTTTATCTTCCTCATTTATTCATTCAACTGCCGTTTTCTGGAACACCCTTCCTTCATACGTATTTCCTGAAAATTACAATCTACAGAAGTTCAAGTCCAATATCAACAAATATCTTCTTTCGTCTTCTCAACCTCCAACCCAAGCACGGTACTAAGTACTATAGGTTCTAATACCTCTCGTGTTTGGGGTTCTCATAAAAAAAAAAAAAAAAAAAAAAAAAGATATATCACAGCAATTCTAGAAATGCAAAATCTTTGACAGATGTCAAGCATGGGAATGTCATTACATTAAGAAGAAGCAGCCCAGGTAAAATTAAGCAGATGTTTGTTGGAAATAATATTCCTGTAAAATTGTTAGTTCAGATAATTCTACACGGGCTACCACATAGAGAGGTGCAAAATACTATCATATATTGGTTGCACTTACTAAATTTCGGTCCAACAGTCAGCATTTTGCCCATTTAGTGGAAATGTCTGAAAGTGTTGGCAATTCTGCCCAGACATCATAGGAGGGAGTATACGGTGAGAGCCTTGTCAATCAATTCGGCCTTGGAGAGAATGTGCAAGGCTCATGGGGTAGAATTTTTTCAGCATGGTCTGTGCTTGCTAACAGGAGAGACTGCTTCTAAAGGGATGTAGAACCAGTCTAAATTATCAGGTGCAAGAATATTTGCCGACTGGGCTAGCCGTGTGGGTAAAGTGACTGCCTGGCAACCCGAAGGTCGCGGGTTCGAATCCCGCCTCGGGCTTGGATCAAAGTACTGCAAAAACCTTGGGAGGTGCATTATGGCCACAGAAGCCGAAGCACCAACAACTACAAAAAAAAAAAAAAAAAAAAAAAAGCAAGAATATTTGGCACCCCCGTAGCCAGGTGGGCAGGAGCAGCAGTGCACAGCACATGCTTCTTGGTTAGACCGGGGTTCGAGCCTGTGAGCACCAAATACGGAGGATGTGGAATGGTCAGGGAATGACCACCACATATCCCCGGAGCAATATGGCCTTAGTTGCTAATGCTCCTAAAAACCAAATAACAACAATAGCAAGAATATTTGCTGATGCTATTGAGGCAGTATTAGGTAGGTCGGAAAACTCGTAGCTCAGGGGGATACACAGACTAAAAGATTAACAGTGGCCGCAGGCAGAGGCAAAAGTGATTCTTGCACTACCTCTATTAGAATGAGCAGCAGCCTGGAAAGCAAGGTGTTGGGGATTTTCAGGACTGATGGTAGTCATAGTGGAACAAGTGAATACGTGGGCTGTGTTAGGGTAACTAAGAGTAGGAACAGGTGCATGTATACTTGCATGTACACCAATGCTAGAAGTATAGTAAATAAATTTTATGAGTTTGTAGTGCTAGTCAAGACATATAAGGTGGATATTGTTGGGATATCAGAAACATGGTGTCACACAGGTATAAACAGTGTAGAATTGGAATTTGGGGAGTACAATGTGTACAGAAAGGATAGACAGGACAGGAAGGGGGGGGGGAATTATGCTGTCAGTTAAGAAACACACAAAATCTCTAAGGAGATCCATCCAGTTGACATTGGTGGACAATGAAATGTTGAGTCAGTGTGGTATAACATAAGCAGTGAAAAGGGAAAATGAGAGTAGGTGTTTGTTATAGGCCTAAAGAATGTGATGAGTAAAATGAGCAGTTGTGCAGAGAAATAGAGTGGGCCAGTAAATCAGAATGTCTTATAATGGGGGATTTTAACTTTCCAGATATTGACTGAAACTTATGGGTTGCTCACTCACACACTAGCAAGACTTTTGTGGATTTATTGGATGACTGTTTTCTACAGCAACATATTCGAAGGGCAACCAGAGGGAGTAATACTCTTGATCTGATTATCAGCAGTGATTATTCATGCATTAAGAATTTGTAGATAACGAAAACACTGTGACAGTGATCACGGTGTACTGATGTGGGATTTACTTAAAGTTGTAACTACCATCAAGGGTAAACGGAAGGAATTTTGCTTTCGTAAAGGTGACTACAGTGGTCTCAGACAGTTTTTAAATTCTATACAGTGAGACCAGCTGATGATATTAAAAAAGTGAATTCTAAATGGGAAGCCTTAGAGGAATTAGTCTTGGAAGCTATTAGGTTTTTTATACCAACTAAGAAATACTATTCAAGATGTAGACCTAAATAGATGACAGTTTAACTAATGAGATTCATGGTGGAGGAAAAAAATGCGTGGGATGCATATAAATTATCAGCTGACACAGAAGCAATGGTAGTTATAAATTAGTCTGTAATCAAATCACAAAGGATATTAGGCTGGCGAAGGCAGATTATGAGAAATCTTTGGCAAAGGATGCAAAGAAAAACAGCAAAGACTTCTTTACTTATGTAAACTCTACAAGGAAGGGGTGAATCAGATTGGTCCATTTGATATTGATGGTTTGACTGTTGATGATCCTGCTGTGGTAGCTGACAAACTGAATGAATATTTTGCATCTACATTCACACATAAGGAATTCTGTAAGGAATAGGAGGAGAGAAGTTTAATAAACTCTAACAGGGAGATAAATGATTTTGTAATAATGGAGAGCAAAGCGGAGGAGAAATTGCCGAAATTAAACTTAAAAAAGGCACCTGTGGTGGATGGAATCTATCCAGTTATTTTGAAGGAGGCAGCAAAGGAAGTAAGCAAGCCCTTAGCCATAATTATGAGAGCATCCTTAGAGTCGGGGGAGGTCTCCATGGACTGGGGATGTACAAATATATCCCTAATTCACAAAGGGGGTTCAAAGGGTGACAAATAATTATAGACCTGTTAGTTTTACTTCTGTTCTGGTGAAAATAATGGGGTCACTGGTTAAAGAAGCATTGTAGGATCATCTAGATATGACTGCAGTAATACTTCAGACACAGCATGAGTTTGTTAAGGGAAAGTCTTGTCTGATCAATTTGATTGGATACTATGATGTGGTCACAAAGGAACTGGATGCCAAAAATAATTTTGATAACATATACAGCAGGCCCCCATTATAACGCGGTTCGCTTTACGCTGATTCGCTATAACACTGTTCTTATATTATAACCCGTATCTGACTATAACGCTGTCACAGATCACTATAACGCTCGTTTACAGATTACATTTTTGACATATTTAACGAAATCGTTTCATTTGATGGAGTCGATAGCTTGAAAATGAATAGCAAAACAGCATTAAAACGTTTCCCACGCCGACTTGAGCAATTTTCCCACGCTCAGTGAAATTTTCTCACACGCTAATTTAAGTATACTCACTTGTTACGTAGTTCCGAGATCAACATTTTAAAAAATTATCAAATATATTGCTTGTAATATTTGCGTTATATGCATTTATCCGAAGTCTAGTTAGTCATCACTCAGTACAGTATTAGACATCGTGCATAACGGACAGTTTACTTGAACATTGTATCATAATTAATTCAACCAACGCAGTTATATTTTCGAAGAGCTAATAATGACCGACAGGAATGAAAATGCAACAACGTCTGGGCGCAGTACGAAGCCTATAAATGTAAGAAAAAGACTGAATTTGAAAATTAAATTAGACGTTTTGAAGCGAATCGATTCCAGTCAACGACAAGCGGATGTGTGCCATAATTTAGGACTCGCAAATTTCACTGTAAGAACAATTATGAAAAAATAAAGAATTAATTTTAGCAGCGGGAAAGATAGCTGTTCCACTGCAAGCAACTAGGACTAGACCGGCTATTAGGATTGAAATGGAAAGACTAATTTTATTGAAGATAATATTCCAATGCAGAATTCAGTATGCAGAATTAAATATAAAAAAAAAAAGAGAGAGAGAGAGAAAGAGATTAGCCAATATTAGCGATGATCTGAAGAAAACTCGCCTAAAAAAAAAAAAAATGTGGAACCATTTAAAACTGGTAGAATAGATTTAAAATCCCGGGAGAAGCCGCTAGTGCAGATTAAGGAGCCGAAACTTTCAAAAAAGAACTTGTTAAAATTATTGAAGAGGGGTATTATGTGTTATACTTCTCAACAAGTTTTTAACATAGATGAAGCAGGACTTTTGGGGAAACGAATGCCTAAAAGAAGTTTCATATTGAAAGAACAAAAAACATGCCAGGTTTCAAAGCGGCGAAGGATCGGTTGACTTTATTGTTGGGTGGTAACGCTGCGGGCCATTTAAAATTAATACCCCTTTTAGTTTATTTGGAAGAGGGCCAAAGTTCAACTCAAAATCCACACATTTTTCATGATTAAATTCACCCATTAAATTCATTATTTTAATTGGAATTTTGTTTACTTTTGATACGCAAGTAGTTACCACATAATTATACGTATGTAATGCAGAATATTTTATATGTGCAAATATTTGAATATTAAATATTTTGACCGACATTTGTGCATCTTTTCATTACCGTTTATTATTGATTAGGAAATATCCTATGGCACCGACCGCAGCTCACAAATACATATGTTACCTTATGGGAAAGCGGCGCTCGCTTAGCGCGGATTCACTTAGCGCTCTGTTTTTCCGGAACGAATGATCAGCGTTAAGCGGGGGTCACCTGTACTTGGATTTCAGGAAAGCTTTTGATACTGTTGCATATGGAAGACTGCAGTACAAATTGGAGCATTATGGCATTAAGGGCCAGTTGCTACAATGGATAAAGGGATGGTTGAGTTGGACCTCATTTTAGGAAAGATGTAGGGTTACTAGAACGAGTAGAAAGAAGGGCAACAAGATTGGTGAGAGGAACAAAGGGTGCTCTTACCAAGAAAACCTTATGTTCTGCAGGTTGCAGCATCCAGAGACTAGGCATTTGCAAGGTGATCTTATTGAGGTGTATAAGGCCTTGAATGGTGTGAGTAGGCTGAATGCCAATGGGATTCTTACACTTGCTCAGATTACAAACTCGAGGGGGCACAGATTAAAATTGAAGAAAGATAGTTGCAGAATAGATGTGCAGAAGTTGCCTTTAGCCAGTGGGTAGTTGATTGCTGAAACAGACTGCCATCTGTTGTTGTGGAAGTTGATAGATTAAATAAATTTAAGGTTGAACTAGACAAATATTTGGAGTGACTGAATGGGTGAAATGGGAAGGTTTTTTTTTCTTATTTTGGCTGATACTATAAGCTTACTTTCTTGCATCATATGTCTAACCAATGCTAATGGCAATGTGAAACAGAAATGATGCAAATTATGTCACTTCCTAAATGACGCTAATGCAGTCACTAATGTTGCTTTGGTAGAGGAAGTAGTGGGCATGAGCTTAAAACCTTACATCACATACTAAATATTTTGGACTGAAGTAAAACCGAGTGGTATTGAAAATGCAAGAAGACATTTAGGAAGTAAGCGGGCGTGAGCATAAGCTCAAATCTGCTACTTCCTAAATGATGCAAACTCAGTAATTAACGTTGATTCGGTAGAGTAAGTAGAGGGTGTGAGCATCAAACGTTACATTGTTCATAACTTCAGTTCTAGCCGTTCGATTTTAAAATGGTTCTGATTAAATTTAGGTCACATTATATATGCTGACTGTGAGTAAATGATATGGAAGACTGAGTATTGTGGTGAATGTGTGTGACTGATTGTTGTAGTGAATGCAAGTGATTGATTGTTAAATTGATAAATGATTAAATTGAACTGCTAAAATTCTAAATTAAATAACTCAAATAATTAAATTTATAAATTCATTGCTTGAAAAATGACCCGTCACCACCAAATACGGAGGATGCGGAAAGGTCAGGGAATGACCACCGCACATCCCCGGAGCAATATGGCCTTAGTTGCTAATGCTCCTAAAAACCAAATAACAACAACAACATAACTTGATAAATGATCTCTCACCTGAATAATAACAGTAAGCTGAGAGTCACTGTGGTATCGGTGCCTCCGTAGCCAGGTGGGAAGGAGCAGCAGTGCGTATCACACGCTTCTTGATTATACCGCGGTTTGAGCCCGTCACCACCAAATACGGAGGATGCGGAAAGGTCAGGGAATGACCACCGCATATTCCGGAGCAATATGGCCTTAGTTGCTAATGCTCCTAAAAACCAAACGACAACAACTGTGGTATCCTTGTGTGAATGCTTAAGTTTAAATACTTGGAAGTGAATAGATGCATGGCTGTGAGTAAATGATTTGAAAGACTCAGTAATGTTGAGAATGTGAGTGACTGGTTGTTGTGGTGAATATGAGTGACTGGTTGTTGTGGTGAATGTGAGTGACTGAATGAAGCAATGAATGTGAGTACCTGAATACTGTGGTGAAGGTGAGTGACTAGTGTGGTAAATGTGGAAGCTTGAGCAGTTGTGGGAAATGTGAATGACTGAATATGTCTGAATGAGAATGGCTGACTGTTGTAGTGAATGGGAAACTGAGTTGAGTGAGTGAACAAATGAATGCGTGGATGAATAAATGACTGTGTGCATTATTGGATGAATGTTGAGGTGCATAAGTGAAAATAAGAGTATGAGAGAGTGACTGACAGAATGACTAATCAAATGAACTGAATGAAAGAACACAAGTAATAATATCTGGCATAAAAGGAACTTTTACCCCATTATATAAGGCCACATAAATGTGTGAATATCTATTAATTTGACCAATTACTTCAATTAGTTATTCTCTCATATAGGCTAAATTAAATAATGTTGGTTACTGACATATTTGCCATATTGACTGCATACCTCACCTCCCTGGTGTAAAAGAGATTATGGATGAATGAACAAACAAAAAAAAATATTGTATTAAGGTAAAATATATAAAATGTAAGAAAAAGTTAAAAAATCTAAAGTGTAAGAAAAAATTAAACAAAAAAAAATTTTTTAAATGACTGATGGCTATGCAGGCCATCCTCATGGTTATCCAAGCTGATGCATGCTGTAGCTTTTCCTAGCTAGGTAAGGTGTGGTGTGGGATGCTGACACTGGCCACTAGGGTAACCCCATGCCAGTGTGGGACAGAGCTGCAAAACTCACGCTCCACAATAAGGATCTCTTTCCCTATGTTCTTTTATTCCTACCACCTAGGGTGATTGAGTCTCCTGCCCCCACACTGGGTGGCCCTTATCTCCCTTTTTCCTGGTCATGGGATAGCATCCCATGAAATGTAACCCACTAAATGGACACCATAACCTAAAGTGATAAGGAAATCTTGGACAGGACTAGTTCCCATGAAGGACACCATAGCTGGACACACGTGCAGCTTGCTGCTGTGGGCTGCATTCGTGCTCCCTTGCCTGGTTTACTTTTAATACCTTCCTGGTGGGGGGAAGGTATTATCCACGGCCTTATTGTCTCCTCCCCTCCTTTCCATCCCTCTCTTCCCTGGTGAGGTATGGGCCTGCTCCACTGACAAAACTGGGGCCATCTTCCTTATTCACCCCATACTTCTATCTTTTTCCCCCAGCCTTCAGTCTCTCTACCTCCCTCTCACTATACACTACAGTGTATGCCCTACACAATCCAAATTTAAATTCCAAATTCAATGCTACAATCGGGTATCACTTTCAACTACAAACCTCATTAGTGTCTCACCCCCTAGAATCGCGTGCATGTTTTTTTTTTTTTAAATAGATCCTAGCCACTGAAATCTTAGGAAACTAGGTGGCAGGACCTGCCAAAATAAAATATTAGACTACTGGGTACCTGGTCTGTCTCCACAGGGCTATGTGTGGGCAATGTTGGGACCGTTAGGGGCCCAGAAGCTAAATGGCCAGAAGAACAACGGTACATAACACAACACATACAAAATCCATACACTTTTAAATTTTTGGCCTTTCCAGTGAACTGTTACACCCACAATGAATGAAACACAGAGATGGGGAAACTTCTGGTGCCGTTAGACACAAATACACTATGTGCTATACTATATGATATATGCTGTGCAAGAAGGAGTAAGGTTTTTAAATCATCAAAGATGTTTTCACAAAAAACATCTTTTGTGCATACAAGGTACACATGCTTTTTTTTTTTTTTTTTTTTTGCTAGTGTCATTGGTCTAGGCTACCAATGGCACAGGATGTGCTGGCTCTCACCAGTATTGTACTTCTTTTGGCTTGCTTGGCCAAGACAGTATACATATAGTAGAGGTCCACCTCCTCATGGCAGGAATAGATACCTGGGGACAGCTTGTGATCTTTTAGATTACTACCTCCTAATAGCTAAGTGGCCAGATACAACACTTACAACATAACCCAAAACACACATCACGTTCACTAATAGTACAGCTGCCCTTTTTTATAGCATTCTGTATCAGCAGTGTACTGTGGCAGAGCTGAACAATGTTCAGGGACTACCTTACTTTAGACACGTAGACACATATATACATATCGCCCTAGTCTGTCCTCTGTGACAGTATGGTGCTTTTTTCACTTGTTTGGAGATGTCTGGGTTTGATTCCCATTGACTGTTTATTTACTAAGCTCAATAAAACATGCCCAGGACTAGTCCGCTGCCACTCCCATATCTGTGCCTCCTTATGCTCCACTGATAACAAAAAGAGAGAAAGAGAGATAAGATCAAAAAACCTGAACTGCCCAGCATAACACAGGAAAACATGGACATCAAGGTAAAGGAGACACCAGATGATTCAGTCTTGAAACTCTTTGCAGAGGAAGAAATGGATACAGGATGGAATCCATACTTTCCCAAAAACATAAGTCCAAGACTGAGAAAACTAATCGATCAGCACTTTGGAAGATATCACGGATCCACAAAGTATAAATAATGGCCATTTTTATACAATGGAATTGCTGTGGGTTCTGCAGGTATATTGAACAAATAGGGAATGGACCTGCTCATGGTGGAGTCATCATCATAGTGGACAACCACACTCCTTTCCAAGTAAAACCATAGATGCGGTTGCTATTTGCCTCTTTGTAAAGTTTCTTTTCACAACATGTTCAGTAGATTTTCTACCTGGGATCTACATCTTGCAGACAGACCTTTATGATCTCATTGTGCAACTGCCTGCTCTTATTCTTTTATTAGGAGATATTAATGGATATAATACCCTCTGGGGTAGTGCAGACACTAATATAAGGGGCCATAAAATAGGATGCATATTCAAAAATAATGAGCTATCTCTCCTAAATGTGGGAACAAAAATTTTTTCCCATATGCTTACCTGTACGTTTAATGCCATTGATCTTTCTATCTGCCCCTTTTTCTTCACATGGGAGGTTGAACAAAATCCCTGTGGGAGTGACAATTTCCCTGTGATATTTGTTTTGACAGCAAAAAAAAAGCCTGCGTCAACCAAACAAGGATATCTCGGTGGAAGTTTGATAAGGCAGACTGGAATCCCTTCGAATACCTGCCACAGTTTGACTTCATGACAGTCAGCCAGGAACGCACCAATGATGCAGTTACATATGTTATAGAAGGTATTATCCATGCATTAGCAATTGCAATTCCAAAAATATCTACATGGTTTCCACCATTTCCAAAACCTTGGTGGAATTCAGAATGCACAGCAGCAAGAAAAATTCAAAACAAGGTATGGGAGATATTTTGCCAATATCCCACCACAGAAAATTTAATATCTTTTAAATGTGTATGTTCCAAGGAATGCTATATCCAACATAAAAGTCAAAGAGAATCTTGGATCTGCTTTACCTCTTCCATAACCTGGGATGCTAGTTCAAAAGTAGTCTGGGATAAGATTCAGCAAATAAAGGGATTCATCATACTCTTCAGTGATCCTAGAGCACAATGGATGTCAATCGCAGATTCAACTGCAGGCAGTTGCAAATACCCTAGGGAAAACATTTGCAAAAATCTTTGCAATAACATTATTCCCCCACCTCCAGAGTTCTTGTCTCTTAAAGAGAAATGAGAGAAACATGTATTCAACTTCTTAGCAGAAGGGCTTGAACCATACAACAAGTCCTTTACACAGGAAGAAAGTTGTTGTTGTTGTTTGGTTTTTAGGAGCATTAGCAACTAAGGCCACCGGAGATATGCGGTAGTCATTCCCTAACCTTTCCACATCCTCCGTATTTGGTGGTCACAGGCTCGAACCCCGGTCTAATCAAGAAGCGTGGGCTACTCCTGCCCACCTGGCTACGGAGGCGCCGGAAGAATTAAGTGTGGCACTCTTCTTTCCCGAGCAAGTTCGGTCGGGACAGATGACATCCATTACAAAATGATAAAATACCTCTCACCACAATCTAAGGACTGCATTTTAATTTTATTTAATAGAATTTTTCTTGTCAAAGAATTTTGGAATTCCTGGCTAGAGAATTGTCTTGCCTTCCCAATGCCAGAAAAGGATCCTGCAAATCCAAGTAACTATTGTCCAATCACTCTGACAAGCTGTTAATAGAAGGTCCTGGAAAAAATGGGTAATGTTTATCTTATATGATATTTGGAAACAAATAGTCTGTTTACCAGGACACAGTGCAGATTCTGGAGAAACAGAGCCACTTTGGATAATTTCAACAGACTCAAAACTTTTGTGATGCTTTTATTAAATCCAAGCATCTTGTAGCAGTTTTCTTTGATATCTAAAAAGCATACAACACTGCCTGAAAATTTAACATATTGCAAGACCTCTATAACTTTGATCTTAGGTGTAACCTTCCTGTTTTTATTAAAAACTTTCTTTCTAATCACCAATTTCAAGTCTGTTTAGAATCCATGCTCTCTCAAGTTTTTTGTCAAGTGGAGGGAGTCCCACAAGGACTCCCTCCACTTGGAGTCCTAAGTGTCATGCTGTTTGCCAACAAAATAGTAATAGTAATAATAGTAATCATGGCATTTGATGCAAGAAAGCAAGTGTATGAGCTTATGTAGCATCAGCCAAAAAAAAAAAAATTCACACACCCATTCCCTCTAAATGTTTGTCCAGTTCCTCCTTAAATTTATTTAACCTATCAACTTCCACAAAGACAGATGGAAGTTTGTTCCAGCAATTAACCACCTGCTGGCTAAAGGCAAATTTCAACACATCTATTCTACAGCTCTTTCCTCAATTTGAATTTATGCCCCCTTAGGTTCATAATCTGAACAAGTGGAAGAATCCCATCAGAATTCAGTGTGCTCAACCCATTCAAGGCCTTATACACTTCAATCAGATCACCTCACAGGTGCCCAGTCTCCAGCCGCTGCAATTTGCAGAACTTAAGCCTCTCTTGGTAAGGGATCCCTTCATTTCCCCTCACCAATCTTGTTGCCCTTCTCTGTACATGCTCAAGCAAATCTACATCCTTCCTAAAATGAGACCTCCAGACCTATACGCAGTACTCAAGGCGTGGCCTGACCATTGCCTTATACAGAGGGACAATCACCTCCTTTTCCCTGCTAACAAAATTCCTGTATATCATTGACAAAAATCCCATGACCTGCCCTGGCTGCCTGTCTGCATTGCTCAGAAAACTTCATATCGGACTGCACAATTACTCCCAGGTCTTTTTCATTTTCTACCACCCTAAGTGTAGTACCACACAATTGCTACGTTCCTCTGGGATTACTTCTACGCATATGCAGTACTTTGGCATAAATAATATATTTATTTATAATTATAAATAAATTTATATTTATTATTATTATTTATATTTATTACTATTTATATTTATATTTATTATGATTTATATTTATATTTATTTATAAATAAATAAATATAAATAAATAAATACTTTGGCATAAATAAACTATAACACAGAGCAACTTCCATCAAAGGTAAAAAATGTGGTCTACATTGACAATTTCACCATATTTTGTCATTAATATGAATGACAAAATATCATGAAATATGACGATCACTGAAAGGCAACTGCAAAAAGCAATTGATCGTCTTACACCTTGGTCATTGGCTAAATGGGTTCATATTTTTGTCAGAGAAGACTGTTTGTGTACACTTTTGTTGCAAACATAATCTTCATCCTGACCCAGAATTAAGGCTTGGGGAAAACAACATCCCACTGGTAGCGCAGAAGTCATATTCCTATAACTTATTTTCAACAAGAGCTGAACATTCCTACAGTGTACTCGTCAGCTAAGGACAATGTGTGTCAAAGGGCTTAACATCCTTTGTCAACTTCATGAGGTGCAGATTGCTGTATTCTTTGTCTCTACCAAGGTCTTCTCCGTTCCACTTTGGATTTTTAACCAAATTTAGTCGATTTATTAACCAATTGTTATATCAAATTATCTTCTATAAGTAGATTATAGACCTAGTCAGGATCCTTAGTTTATTCTAAATTGAGATAGCGAGATTTCGAAACTAATCAATACTTACGAGTCCGTAGAAATACCGTTCGTGAATTCCCGCCATTTTTACACGATAGCATAAGCTTAGTGTAGTATACTGCATAATATAATATTGTCAATTAATCAGTAAATCTATTAATCTTGATAAACTTTATTGTCAATTAAATTGTATTTTTAACTCTATAAATATATATAACGACTTAATCGTAACAAATAATTAATACATAACTATAGTGGTACACGTGATACGGAAGTTGTATAAAGGGAACACTAGATACCGAAAAAAAAAAAAAAAAAAAAAAAAAAATATATATATATATATATATAACATAACTGTTTTGGGATATAACTTAAGGATTTAATTTTTGTTTTAAATTTTATTGAATTAAATTGGAATCATGACTCTGACCAGAGCAGCAAAGTAAAAGGCTCAAGCTAATGGGAGTGCTGTGGTTCAGGGGAGAACTGAGGGGGGCAGTTGCCCTCTGAATCACAGTCTATTAAAATGCACTGTTTGCTTGATGTTTGCGGAGCAGTCGGGTACGGGACATGATACTGCCAAGGGGGATGTCTTTGTGTGTGCACGATGTAAGGAGTGCAAGGAAATCAGGCGACAACTCAGCATTGTTATGGGCCTTTATGAGACCTTGAAGGACAGGGTGGATGCCCTCGAAGGAAATAAATTGAGGGCCCATCAAGCTCTCAGCTGCCCACATCAACGCCAGAGCTTGCACTTGGTCATCAGGCAACACAGGGGCAGCCCCCTAGGCAGAATGCGCTGGTCCCACAGGAACTAGTAGTTGTTGGTGACTCTATTGTCAGGGAAACGGGGAACATGCTTTGTAAAAAGGATAGGTGGAATAGGACCAGGGTATGTCTGCCAGGGGCAAAGGTTGATGACGTTGTAGAGCGGATATCATCTTTTAAGGGCACAAAAGGTGATATAGTTGTACGTTGGCACTAATGATATTAAGAGTAGGAGACCGGTGGAATTACTTAGCAAGTACAGGTCACTGTTGAAAAAAAGCCGTGAATTAGGGTTGAACTTGAAAGTGTCTGCAATTCTGCCCAGACACGATAGGAGGGAGTATATGATGAGAGCCTTGTCGATCAATTCGGCCCTGGAGGGATTGTGCAAGGCTCAAGGGGTAGAATTTTTTTCAGCCTGGACTGTACTTGTTAACTGGAGAGATTGCTTCTACAGGGATGGGATACACTTAAATAGAAAGGGTGCAAGAATTTTTGCTGATGCTGTCGAGGCAGTGTTAGGTGGGTCGGAAAACTGCTAGTTGGGGGGGATACAAGGACTAATAGATTAACAGTAGCCACTGGCAGAGGTGGAAGTGATTCTTGCACTGCTTCTATTCAAATGAGCAGAAGTCTGAAAAACAAGATGCAGGATATTTCAGAGACTGCTGGTAGTCATTGCGTTACAAGTAAACACATGGGTTGTGTTAGGGTAGCTAAGAATAGAAACAGGTGCAGGTATACTTGCGTGTACACCAATGCTAGGAGTTTGGTAAATAAATTTGATGAATTTGAGGTATTGCTCAAAACATCAAAGGCAGATATTGTTGGGATATCAGAGACGTGGTGTCACACAGATATAAGTAATGCGGAACTGGAATTTGGGGAATACAATGTATATAGAAAGGATAGACAGGACAGGAGGGGAGGAGGGGTTATGCTATTAATTAAGAAACACATAAAGTCAAAGGAAGTGAAGCCAGTTGACATCGATGGACAGGGCAGTGTCGAGTCAGTTTGGTGTGACATAAGCATAGGGAAATCAAAATTGAGAGTAGGAGTGTGCTATAGGCCTAATGACTCTGATGAGTATAATAATATATTGTACAGGGAAATAGAGTGGGCCAGTAAATCAGAGAGTCTTATAATGGGTTTTGTGGATTTATTGGATGATTGTTTTCTACATCAGCATGTTCGTGAGGCAACAAGAGGGAGCAATACTATTGAACTGATTATCAGTAGTGATTCTTCATGCATTAAGAACCTGCAGATAAATGAACCACTAGGTGGCAGTGATCACAGTGTGCTGAAGTGGGATTTACTCAAGGAGGTAACTACCATCAGAGGTAAAGGGAAGGGTTTTTGTTTTCGTAAAGGCGACTATGATGGTCTGAGACAGTATTTAAATTCTATACAGTGGGACCAACTGATGATGTTACCAACAACAAACTCAAAATGGGAAGCATTCAAGGAACTAATCTTGGTGGCTACCAGGCTTTACATACCAACTAAGAAATATTGTTCAAGGTTTAGGCCTAAATGGTTGTCAGATGGACTAATGAGACATGTGGCAGAGAAGAAAAATGCATGGGATACATACAAATTAATGGGTGACATGGAAGCCTATGATAGATATAAGTTGGTCTGTAACCAAGTCACAAAGGAGATTAGGCAGGCAAAGGCAGACTACAAAAAATCCTTGGCAAAGGATGCAAAGAAAAACAGAAAGGAGTTCTTTACATACTTGAACTCGAGAAGGAAAGGGATGAATCAGATTGGTCCACTGGATATTGATGGTTCAACAGTTGAGGATCCTGCTCAGGTGGCTAACAATTTAAACGAGTATTTTGCATCTACATTCACGCATGAGGAGTTATTCAGGAAGGAGAATGATGTAGGTAAAGTAAACATTGGCAGTGAGCTGGATGATTTTGTAATAACTGAGAGGAAAGTGGAGGAGAGATTGTTGAGGATAAACATAAAAAAGGCACCTGGGGTGGATGGGATCTATCCAGTTATATTAAAGGAGGCAGCAAAGGAAGTATGCAAACCCCTAGCCATAATTATGAGAGCTTCTTTGGACTCAGGGGAGGTACCCATAGACTGGAGATGTGCAAATGTAACCCCAATTCACAAAGGAGGATCAAAGGCTGACACAAGTAATTATAGACCTGTTAGTTTAACTTCTGTTCCAGGTAAATTAATGGAGGCACTGGTTAAAGAAGCACTGCAGGATCATCTAGACAAGAATTCAGTTATAGCTCAGACGCAGCATGGTTTTGTTAAGGGCAGGTCTTGCCTGACCAATTTGATTGGATACTATGATGTAGTCACAAAAGAACTGGATGCAGAGAATAACTTTGATATTATATATTTGGATCTTAGAAAGGCTTTTGATACTGTTGCACATGGAAGACTGCTGCACAAATTGGAGCAGTGTGGCATTGGAAGCAAATTGCTGCTATGGATAAGGGGATGGTTGAGTGGCAGAAGACAGAGAGTGGTAATCAATGGACACTGCTCAACGTGGACTAATGTTATTAGTGGAGTTCCTCATTGTTCAGTGTTGGGTCCGTTGTTGTTTTCGGTGTTTATGAATGATATTGATGATGGGATATCAAGTTTAATGTCTAAGTTTGCAGATGATACAAAGGTTGGCAGGGTCGTTAAGGACACTACTGACGCTATGCTGCTGCAACAGGATCTGGAACGGTTGAACAGATGGGCTGAGAGGTGGCAAATGAAGTTTAACATTGACAAATGTAAAGTACTACATATGGGTAACAGTAACCCCAGAGCAATGTATCAACTCTGCGGTACTACACTGACAGTGGTGGAGAATGAAAAGGACCTGGGGGTAATTGTGCAGGCAGATATGAAGTTCTCTGAGCAGTGCAGACGAGCTGCAAGAGTAGCTCATGGTGTCTTGTCAATGATATACAGGAATTTTTCTAGCAGGGATAAGGAGGTGATTATTCCCTTGTATAAGGCAATGGTTAGGCCACATCTTGAGTACTGTATACAGGTCTGGAGGCCTCATTTCAAGAAGGATGTAGAGCTGCTGGAACGGGTACAGAGAAGGGCAACAAGATTAGTAAATGGAACAAAGGGTTGCTCTTACGAAGAAAGGCTTAAGTTTTGCAAATTACAGAGTCTGGAGACTAGGCACCGGCGAGGTGATCTGATAGAGGTGTATAAGGCTTTGAATGGTTTGAGCATGCTCAATGCCAATGGGATTCTTCATCTTTCTCAGAATAATCACCTCAGAGGGCATAAATTCAAATTGAGGAAGGACGGATGTCGGATAGATGTGCGGAAATTTGCCTTTAGCCAGCGGGTGGTTGGTTGGTGGAACCGACTTCCATCACTTGTTGTTGAAGTTGATAGCCTAAACAAATTTAAAGCTCAACTGGACAGGTATTTCGAACGAACGGAGGGGTGAAATGGGAGTGGTCTGTGTTTTTTTATTTTTATTTATTTATTTTTTTTGGCTGATGCTGAATAAGCTTGCTTTCTTGCATCATATGCCTCTACTAATGCTAATGGATTACGGTTCTCAGGTTTATGCTTCTGCTAGAGATAGTGTACTTTGGTGGTTAGATCCAGTTCACCACTAGGCCATCCAAGATCGCCAAGGGAGCATTTTGCATATCTCCTGTCCAAAGCCTTTACATTGAAGGAAACGAACCAGCTTTGTCTCTTCAATATAAGTAGTTGTCCTTTTAAATTGAAATCCCTGCCTGACAATCTCATATGGTCATCAGTTTTTGAGCCACAATGGAAAAATCTGTATAACACCCATTGAACTGCTAACTGACCTTTTGGTATTCAAATCCAAAGGCTGTTAAATGGACTAAACATTACAGTAGAGTATGTTGCCCAGTCACCAAGGCAATTCCTTCCACCCTGGCATGCCCAACTTTCAACTTGTGGCTTCTCCATCAAGATCTGGAAGAAGCCTGCCACACTACCATCTGTCTACCAGCAACTCTTTGCATTGCATGAAGTGCAGTATTCTGACTTCATGCCAATCTACACAGATGACTCAAAGTCATAATCATATGTAGGATCAGCTGTAATCTTCCCAAACAAAACAGTTTTCAACATGATTCCACAAGAAACTAGCATATATACTGCAATGTTGCATGCAATAGATATAGCCCTTGATCACATTGTAATTTGGAAAGATAGTGATTACCAAATGTACATGATGTATACTGATTCATTAAAAATGTTACAGGCTTTATTATCTGTGAGGTATAACCCTCATCCAGTCCTGTCCTGGATTCAGCAGATGCTTTTTTCTCTTATTTCACTGATACTGCTGCCAAATCAGCTAAAAAAAACTGCCTATCAGTCCCCTATATAGACTACAGGCAATTAATATGCACCAAATTATATTTCCAATGGCAAGATTTTTGGCACAGACAGGACAAATAAACTACATTAGATGAAGCCTGTAATCAAGCAATGGGGGTCCACTCTATGCAGGGTTTGAAATGAAGAAGCTGTTCTTGCTCAGCTCTTCATAGGTCACAGTCAGATGACACACTCCTTTTTGCTGAGGGCGGATGACCCACGATGCGTGATGATTGTGAAATTATTTTAATCTTTCATCATGTTTTTATAGAATGTCCCGTGTTTAGAGATGCACGACAGCCGTGCTTTACCACTTTTAATAATTTGTCTAAACTGTTTACACTCAGCCTTATTTTAGATTAGCATTAGCATTAGTAGAGGCATATGATGCAAGAAAGCAAGCTTATGCAGCATCAGCCAAAAAAAAAAAAAAAAACCCACTTCCATTTCACCCCTCCGTTCATTCGAAATACCTGTCCAGCTGAGCCTTAAATTTATTTAGGCTATCAACTTCCACAACAAGGGATGGAAGTCTGTTCCACCAACCAACTACCCGCTGGCTAAAGGCAAATTTCCGCACATCTCTCCTATATCTGTCTTTCCTCAATCTGAATTTATGCCCTCTCAGGTGATTATCCTGAGCACTAGGAAGAATCCCATCGGCATTGAGCATGCTCTAGACACCGGCGAGGTGATCCTCTATCAGATCACCTCGCCGGTGTCTAGTCTCCAGACACTGTAATTTGCAAAACTTTATTCATCAGACCAACCCTTTGTTCAGTTTGCTAATCTTGTTGCCCTTCTCTGCACTTGCTCCAGCAGCTCTACATCTTTTCTAAAATGAGGCCTCCAGACCTGTATCCAGTACAGGTCTGGAGGTGTGGCCTGACCACTGCCTTATACAAGGGAATAATCACCTCCTTATCCCTGCTAGAAAAATTCCTGTATATCATTGACAAGACACCATGAGCTACTTTTGCAGCCCGTCTGCACTGCTCAGAGAACTTCATATCTGCCTGCACAATTACCCCCAGGTCCTTTTCATTCTCTACCACTGTCAGTGTAGTACCACAGAGTTGATACGTTTCTCTGGGGTTGCTGTTTCCCATATGTAGTACTTTACATTTGTGCGCCTCCGTAGCCAGGTGGGAAGGAGCACCAATGCGTAGCACATGCTTCTTGATTAGATCGGGGTTCGAGCTCGTCACCACCAAATACGGAGGATGCGGAAAGGTCAGGGAATGACCACCGCATATCCCGGAGCAATATGGCCTTAGTTGCTAATGCTCCTGAAAACCAAAAACAACAACAACTTTACATTTGTCGATGTTAAACTTCATTTGCCACCTCTCAGCCCATCTTCTCAACCTTCCCAGATCCTGTTGCAGCAGCATAGCGTCTGTAGTGTCCTTAACAACCCTGCCAACCTTTGTATCGTCTGCAAACTTGGACATTAAGCTTGATATACCATCATCAATATCATTTATAAATACAGAAAACAATAACGGACTGATGGACTAATGTTATTAGTGGAGGCGTGAGGGACTCCACTAATAACATTAGTCCATGATGAGCAGTGTCCATTGATTACCACTCTCTGTCTTCTACCCCTCAACCATCCCTTTATCCATAGCAGTAATTTGCCCCCAATGCCACACTGCTCCAATTTGTGCATCAGTCTTCCATATGCAACAGTATCAAAAGCCTTTCTAAGATCCAAATATATAATATCAAAGTTATTCCCTGCATCTAGTTCTTTTGTGACTGCATCATAGTATCCAATCAAATTGGTTAGGCAAGACTTTCCCTTAACAAAACCATGCTGTGTCCGAGCTATAACTGAAGTCTTGTTTATATGATCCTGCAGTGCTTCTTTAACCAGTGCCTCCATTAATTTTCCTGAACAGAAGTTAAACTCACAGGTCTATAATTATTGTGTCAGGCTTTGATCCTCCTTTGTGAATTGGAGTCACATTTGCACATCTCCAGTCTATGTGTACCTCCTCTGAGTCCAAGGAAGCTCTCATAATTATGGCTAAGGGTTTGCTTACTTCCTTTGCTGCCTCCTTTAATATAGCTGGATAGATCCCATCCATCCCAGGTGCCTTTCTTGTGTTTATCTTCAACAATTTCTCTTCCACTTTACTCTCAGTTATTACAAGATTATCTAGCTTACTGCCTGAGTTGAATACACCTCTGGCATTCCCTTCGCTGAATTACTCCTCATGTGTGAATGTCAATGCAAAATATTCCTTTAGTTCGTTAGCTACCTGAGCAGGATCATCAACAGTTGAACCATCGATATCAAGTGGACCAATCTGATTCATTCCCTTCCTTCTAGAGTTTACATAAGTAAAGAACTCTTGCTGTTTTTCTTTGCATCCTTTGCCAAAGATTTCTCATAATCTGCCTTCGCCTGCTTAACCTCCTTTCTAACTTGGTTACAGACCAGCTTATATCTATCATAGGCTTCTGTGTCACCCATTAATTTATATGTATCCCATGCATTTTTCTTCTCTGCCATATGTCTCATTAGTTCATCTGACATCCATTTAGGCCTAAACCTTGAACAATATTTCTTAGTTGGTATGTAAAGCCTAGTAGCTTCCAAGATAAGTTCTTTGAATGCTTCCCATTTTGAATTTGCTGTTGGTAACATCATCAGTTGGTCCCACTGTATAGAATTTAAATACTGTCTCAGACCATCGTAGTCGCTTTTACGAAAGCAAAAACCCTTCCCTTTACCCCTGATGGTAGTTACCTCTTTGAGTAAATCCCACTTCAGAACACTGTGATCACTGCCACGTAGTGGTTCCTTTATCTGCAGATTCTTAATGCATGAAGAATCACTACTGCTAATCATATCAAGAGTATTACTCCCTCTAGTTGACTCCCGAACATGCTGATGTAGAAAACAATCATCCAATAAATCCACAAAAGCCTTGCTAGTGTGTGAGTCACCAACCAACAAATTCCAGTCAATATCTGGGAAATTATAATCCCCAATTATGAGACTCTCTGATTTACTGGCCCACTCTATTTCCCTGTACAGTTTTTTATTATACTCTAGTCATTAGGCCTATAGCACACTCCTACTCTCAATTTTGATCTCCCAGTGCTTATGTCACACGAAACTGACTTGACACTGCACTGTCCAGTGATGTCGACTGGCTTCACTTCCTTGAATTTTATGTGTTTTTTAACTAATGGCATAACCCCTTCTTCTTTCCTATCCTTTCTGTACACATTGTACTCCCCTAATTCCAGTTCTGCATTCCTTCTATCTGTGTGACACCACGTCTCTGATATCCCAACAATATTTGCCTTTGATGTTTTCAGTATAATAGTATAACCCCTCCTCCCTTCCTATCCTGTCTATCCTTTCTGTACTCATTGTACTCCCCAAATTCCAGTTCTGCATTCCTTACATCTCTGTGACATCACGTCTCTGATATCCGAACAATATTTGCCTTTGATGCTTTGAGCAATACCTCAAATTTATCAAATTTATTTACCAAACTCCTAGCATTGGTGTACACGCAAGTATACATGCACCTGTTCCTATTCTTAGCTACTCTAGCACAACCCATGTGTTTACTTGTACCGCAGTGACTCCCAGCAGTCTCTGAAATATCCTGCATCCCGTTTTCCAGGCCGCTGCTTATTACAATAGAAGCAGTGCAAGAATCACTTTCACCTCTGCCAGTGGCTACTGTTAATCTATTAGTCCTTGTATCCCCCCAAGCTAGCAGTTTTCCGACCACCTAACCTGCCTCGATAGCATCAGCAAATATTCTTGCATCCTTTCTATTTAAGTGTATCCCATCCCTGTAGAAGCAGTCTCTCCTGTTAACAAGTACACACCAGGCTGAAAAAAATTCTACCTCTTGAGCCTTGCACAATCTTTCCAGGGCCGAATTTATCGACAAGGCTCTCATCATATACTCCCTCCTATCGTGTCTTTGCAGAATTGCAGACACTTCCAAATTCAACCCTAATTCACGGCTTTTTTTCAACAGTGACCTGTACTTGTTAAGTAACTCTGCCGGTCTCCTACTCTTAATATCATTAGTGCCAACGTGTACAACTATATCATCTTTTGTGCCCTTAAAAGATGATATCCGCTCTACAACGTCATCAACCTTTGCCCCTGGCAGACATATTAAACTTCAATTGCAATTTTTCAGTCCATCTGCCAAATTGTCTGGATCTTCTTGTAGTAGCATATCCTGATTACTGTGATTACCTATCCTGCCAACCTTCGTATCTTCTGTGACACGGAGAAGAGTTATGATTCTCCGTTTGGACTGCTCCTTTGTATTTGGCTGAAAGTTGGACCTACATCTCATCCATGGTCACACACCTTGCAAAGAAATTAGATAGCAGAGATGTGTCTGATGTTTTTAACTTTCTACACTCAATTAATTTATACATATAGATTTAAATTTATATGTTTATATATATTTTTTAACTTTATTTATACTTTAGTATATCATATTTAATTTCTTGACATAGTAGCCTATTTATAGGCTACCAAATGTATTTAGTACTGTTTTTATGTTGACTTAGTGCATTATGGCTACCAATCTGCCATTAAACGCAAAATTAACCAACCAACCAACCATAATAACATACCTGACAAGAACCACAGGTTAATACTAACTATTACAAATTCAAAAAAATCATCTCTTTTCTATGATAGAATGGGAAATTGCACTTTTTTATATAATATCTTTATTGGAATCACTGAAAATATTACACAAGTAAATTTTACATGCATACCTGATGCAATGCCCATAACAGCAAAAATGCTAAAGGATAGCCTGAGTGAACAACAGTCCACAACCATAACATTAGCCAGAGACGAATGAATCACATGATCTGCCTTTCTTTCCTTTCCCATGTTCTCTAAAGCTTGTAGTCAAGAACCAGTTGATTCCTATGGACTGCTCAGCATCCAGTGAAGAACACAACCTCTGAACTCTTTGTTTCAGATACAGATCCTCTGGTGTGATCAGAGGATCTGTATTATGTAAATTTTTAAATATTGTTTAATTATTTATCTGTAGATGAAGGAACCATAGGATTCCAAAACATAATATTAAGTTTATATTATAGGTAATCAAGTAAAATTTGTCTGTCTGCTGATGGAAGAGTCCTGTAATGGTCAATGTAATGGTTCAAGAACAGTTATTGCCTGTTAATGTAGCTCACCTTAATACTACTTTAATATAGTCTTAATAATCTCATTTCAATTGCATAAAAAAATTTATTTGCATTCTAAGACAATTTTACAGCATAGCAGCGTTAGCACAACACAATTAACAGTGGGGCATGTATTATTTGTGGCATCATGCAGATTCAAACATGAAACAGGTTAATCTGCACCACCATGAACTATTACTGCTTGATAATTGAATGTTAAAAAATGATATATACATGTTAATCTCATTACTGTGCACTTTTAAACATCATTTATTGCTGTTTTGGAGCACTGAATATTTTTATTTCCTTTATTTGTATAGAGTACCTCAGGAACAGCAGGGTCTTCTTGTTCCAGACTTCTCTGAGGAAGATGATGACGAAGTGGCTGCCCAGTACAGTGGAATGGGACACCGTCGTGCATCAGTGTGGACCATTGTTGGTGGAAAGATCAGCAATCAATTTAGTGTCAGTAACCAGAACTTGGATTCTGAATCTTTAGGAAGTTCTTATTCTATGTACATTGGACCCAATGCTCCTCCACCGCCACCACAACAAGTTGATGACAAGAAAAAAGCTTCAGGTACCTGGGGGTAAGATTCTGCCCCATTTTCTCTTTTAAATTTAAATTATAATTTCTTTCTACAAGCAACAGAAGAAATACAAGCTCTGAGTAGTTAAGTGCTTATATACAAGCTGACTTAACAACACAAGCTCTGCCTATCTGTTATAAAAGTATCTTTATTGAGCTTTGTAATTCACTTGATTGTGCATTTTTTGAAGATGCACATTCCTTTTAAATTTTTATAAGAATACAGAAAATCCATTTACTATCAGTTCTACAATTTTTTTATTAATCCAATTCTTTGCTTCGCATATGAATATATAAGTATATGCACGATTACTTGAGTGAATGAGGATCATAATTTTCAGTATGAAGCAGAAATTTATGGGGTTGAAATAAGATACTTTGTTAACTTAAAATGGAAAAAATTTGAAATTTAGATAAATATCAACAGTTTACAGTAAATATGAAATTACAGTTGCTCAGAGCGAAACGGATACAAAAAATAGATTGTGACAAGTTTAATAATAGGAAAATATACATATATATGAGATTACATACATACAAATAAAAGCTTTCGGTTGTTTAGACAACCTTCCTCAGTTAAACTGACAGTTAAGAATGGAGCATGAGGGCATGTACTGCCAATCTTGTACGTGACTGATTGTTGGATGTTGAAGCCTGTGGCTGTGATGTATGCGGACGTGGCCAGCGTTTGTCAATGGACAGGATTGCTGTTTCGGTGATAGGGTGGACTTGACATCCACTGTTCCTGTTCACTGAGATATTGGAGCATTTGATGTTTAATGACTCCAACCAGGCACGTCGCTGATAGTGGCAGGACTTATCCACAATCATGACATCGTGGTGTGGGTCAATGTCGTGGTGGGTTGCCCAAATGTGTTCGGCAATAGCTGAGTGCTCCACATCCGCTAAGCGGATTGCTCTTTTGTGTTCGGAAAGGCATTTTTTGAGCCATCTAATAGTTTCCCCGATGTAGCAGCTAGGGCAGTCATGGAAAGAGATGCGGTAGACCAATCCGCTTTGTAGTAGGGTGGGGACAGGTGTTTTTACCTTAGAGATGAGGGATCATAATTTTCTGCCTAGGAGTCGTATGCATTTTATCCCATGTGATTTTAAGATTCTACAAACCTGTTGCAATAGGTTTGGGTAGTATAGGATAAAGGCGCTCGTGGCTGAGTCATCACCTTGGATGTTTCTGTTGGTCGCTACGTGGCCACGTGTCTGTAGGTCACACCTGTCAAAGGTATTGATGGGATAGCCACACCTCGTAAGATCCTCCTTGACTTTAGCAATTTCGGTGCGCTTCTCATTTACAGAGCTAGAGTGTGTCCAGGCACGAGTTAGCAAGGTTCGTGCAGTGGCGAGAAGATGGCTATATGCGTGTGCTGACCAGAAGTTGGTAAATTGGCCAGCACACATAGGTTTACGATGGACAGTTGTCTTCAAGCGCGTACCCTCATGCCGGACAAGGGTGTCTAAGTATGGTATGGTGTTGTCTGACTCTAGCTCAATCGTGAATTTTATGAAAGGTGACAAAGAATTGAGGTGGTCTAAGATTCGGTCACCTGAATTTCTGGGGATAACCACGAACACATCGTCCACATAGTGACACCAAAAGGCAATGGGATCTGGTACATTTGTAAATGCACGACCCTCTAATTCCTCCATCGCGATGTTTGCCATGACCAAACTAACTGGAGAACCCACGGCTGTGCCGTGTACTTGTTGGTAAATGGAGTCGTTAAACATGATTGCACCGCCTGTTAAGCACAGTCTGAGGGCAGTGGAGATATCGTCTGGTGTTAGTTTGGTTCTGCTGCCAAGGGTTTCATCATTATCTAAGAGTTGCTTTGCACATGTGATGGCAAGTTCTACTGGGATGGAGGTAAAAAGTGAAACTACATCAAATGATGCCATAACTCGATCTTGTGAGATGGATATGGTTCGGATCCTTTTTATGAACTCACTACTGTTGGAGACCTTGCCTACTAGGGGAGAAAGGAGTCTCGAGACAAACTTAGCTAATTCATAACTCGGTGAGCCACAACAGGATACAATGGGTCTTAGCAGTGTGCCTTCTTTGCGAACTTTCGGTAGTCCGTAGAATTGTGGAATCTGGCAGCCGGAGGCACAGAGGTGATTACGTGTTGATTATGTTATTTTCTTCTGTTTGAGCCAACTGCTGACAAGGATGTTCACTTTCGACTCCCATTGTTCCAAGGCTTTGATGGGAGGAACGGATAAGGGTTGGTAAACAGAAGTGTCCTGCAAGAGCAGCAAGGCTTTTGTCTCGTAATCTGTGTGGTTTATTACGACTGTTCGACGTCCTTTATCTGCTGGTAGGGTGACGATGGACGAGTCTCGTTTCAGTGTCTTAAGGGCAGAAATTTGTTTGTGGCTGAGATTAGAAGAAGCAGGGCGAGCATGGTGTAAAATTGCTGCAGTTTTTAGGCGAATTGTGTTTGCCACATCTTCAGGGAAACGTGTTAAACACGCTTCTACGCCTAAGGCAATATCAGTGATCGGTGGGTTTCTTGGGAGAACAGCAAATTTCATACCCAGAGTCAACAGGTCTACTTGTTCTGTAGATAACTGTTTGTTGCTCAGGTTCAATACAAAATCTGTGCAACTTGTGGAAGGTTTATTATGCTGATGACGAAATCGACGGGATTCACTAATTAAAGCATCGAACTTACGTTTTTGACGTGTACAATAGCGTTCAGATTCTCTGACGGCTTGGTAGCACAAGGTATGGATTATATTGGTGTAAACAGGATCGGGAATTAGACTTCTAAGTTCGATCAGCAGGGCTGCTTTATTCGTTGAAGCATATTGTAAGTCTCGATGAAGGCAGCCAATCCATATGTTCAGGGTCTTGTAGCTGAAGTTTTGACAGGCACATCGCATACATTCGTTAGGAAACGGTGGTTTGTAGAGAAATCCTTTCAGGATAACTTTGTTTGATTTGCACCTGTGAGCAAATCTTAGATGTTGTTTGCCATGGGCTATAAAGATGAAATTCTTTTGCAGTTTCATGACTATGTCATATGTTGGTTGGCCAAGAACAGTTCGAATATGATTAAAGAGGCCTGTGCGCTCTGGATTCATTATTATTATTAAATTACAGTTGCTCAGAGCGAAACGGATACAAAAAATAGATTGTGACAAGTTTAATAATAGGAAAATATACATATATTAGATTAGATACATACAAATAAAAGCTTTCGGTTGTTTAGACAACCTTCCTCAGTTAAATTGACAGTTAAGAATGGAGCATGAGGGCGTGTACTGCCAATCTTGTACGTGAAGTGTGTGATTGATTGTTGGAAGCCTGTGGCTGTGACGTATGCGGACGTGGCCAGTGTTTGTCAATGGACAGGATTGCTGTTTCGGCGTGAGTCAACAGTATCACCGAAACAGCAATCCTGTCCATTGACAAATGCTGGCCACGTCCGCATACATCACAGCCACAGGCTTCAACATCCAACAATCAATCATGCACTTCACATACAAGATTGGCAGTACATGCCCTCATGCTTCATTCTTAACTGTCAGTTTAACTGAGGAAGGTTGTCTAAACAACCAAAAGCTTTTATTTGTATGTATCTAATCTAATATATGTATATTTTCCTATTATTAAACTTGTCACAATCAATTTTTTGTGTCCGTTTTGCTCTGAGCAACTGTAATTCATTAATAATAATAATGAATCCAGAGCACACAGGCCTCTTTAATCATATAACTTCAGTAATTTTTGTCACAAATTTCCTCAATAGCAACCTATACAAGAAAAGAACTCACTTAGATTTCCACAGTGAAAACATCTGAGCTCTTTCTGATAGTTCAATAATCATGATCTGTTTATCATACTATGAAGTTTTACTTCATGGAATAATTAGTTCACTGGCTCTCTTAATGAAAAGCATTTTAATTTGGTTGTGTAATATCCCAAACTAGTAATTGAAACAGAAAGAGTAATACTAAAATGAATGACATATCCATATGTATCAAGTTGTGTGTTATTCAGAATGACCACAAAAATGCCAATAGAGGTCAGAATTTTATCTGTGTATGTATTTTAGTTGTGTTTTACTGGTAGGGTAGATTTGAGATTTGTACAGAATGAGTAACTATTTAGAAGAAAAGTAATAATGAGAGCAAAAGAGAAAACTCAATTTTTTAGATACAGAGGAAGGAATATTTGAATGTGCTTATGCCAAGAGAGAAAAAGAGTAGGAGTAACTGCTAATAGACACATGGGATATTGATTAGAAATCTGAGTGTCATTGAAAATAAACAGAGGAGCAGATGAATCCTTTTTTGCAAAATAAAAGATAATACCAAGTTTTAGAAGAATTGAAATTAACTAAGTTATCTTTGCCCCACTGGAAAATTATCAGGAGATCAGCATTTAAGGAACTGGTAGTGTATATTTGAGAAGTTGGAGCTGTTTGTGCAGGGCAAGGTTTCTCAAACTGGAAGGCAAAATGCAATGTGCTATCGTCAGTAAAACTATGGATAGCATTTCCAGTCAATGGAACAAGGTCATTAATATACAAGAGGAAAAGAGTGGGAGAAAGAAAGGAATCTTGGTTTTGGTTTGTTGTTTTATGGCACATTGGATGAACCTTGGGGAATACCAGCATTGGTGGAGAAGTTAGAAGACAGAGTGCCACCTACCATCGCCCACAGTGAGCGGTCAGAGAGAAAACTGGATACCCAATTACAAAAAAACAGTTGGCAAATCATAAGATGGAAGCTTATTTAGAAGACCTTTATGCCAGACATGATCAAATGCCTTTGAAATGTCAAGAGCAACTGCTTGAGTTTCACCAAACTTTTCCATTGAATTTGTCCATAAATTTGTCTACATAAGCCAGAATATCACCAGTGTCAATGACGGAATTCATACTGGCGATCATTGATTAGATGGAAGGTTTATAGATAGTTTTAAGAGTTGGCTGTTAATTGATTTCTCCATTACTTTAGAAAGAGTAGAAGTAAGTGCAATGGGATGATAATTGAATGGGAGGGATGTCACCCTTTTTAGGAACTGGCTGGATGGGAGCAAATTTCCAAGCAGAAGGAAAAACATCAGAGAAATAAGAAAGTGCAAAAAGGCAACACAGAAGAGGAGTAAGCTCAGGAACACAGGTTTTAAGATAAAGTGGAGAAATACCTTCAGGATCTGGTGCTTTCTTAGTATCAAGATTGTTCAAAATTCTTATGATATCCATTTGAGGAAGACCACAGGAGGCCATTGGGTGGAGTATACTGGGAATGGTAGGAGATTTACCAATATCATTAATGCAAGAGTTAGAAGAAAAGTAGGATGCTAATAAGTCAACTTTATCTTTAGCCAAATTGGCAATAGAAACCATCAAGTTTTAACAGAGGTGAGAGTACAGATGGGCAAAAATTGTGGCCAATAGTGATGGCAAGAGACCAGAATGCTTGGCTACCATTTGGACAAGAAGCAAATTTTCTACTCTTAGTCTGTTCAAAATCTAATTTAGACTGATTAATAATTGCTTTACAATTGTTGCAGACTTTGGAGTAGCCAGAAAATAAACCTGGAGATTCAGATACATGTCAATTGCAATATACAACATTCTTATTTTGAACAGCCTTACCACATTTATTGGCGCCTCCGTAGCCAGGTGGGCAGGAGCAGCAGTGGATAGCACACTCTTCTTGATTAGACCGGGGTTCGAGCCCGTCACCACCAAATACGGAGGATGCGGAAAGGTCAGGGAATGACCACCGCATATCCCGGAGCAATATGGCCTTAGTTGCTAATGCTCCTAAAAACCAAAATAACATAACAACCACATTTATTGGAAAACGAAGGTTTGCATAAGATGTTATTTTAAGATGAGTGTGGAATAAAGGATATTATTCCTACAAGAATAATTTCACTGACATGATCTGAGCAAACATTGATATCAGATTTAAAACAGCAATCCAACCAAGGAAAAGAAAAAAAGAAATCTTGCAGACCATCCTACTTTGCATTCTTGTAATGCCAAACAACACGAGGCTGAGAACTGCCACTAAAGCCAGACACTGTGTAGCATGGTGTTAAGGCCTGCTATTCTTAGACTGTGGACCAATGGAAAGCTGTGTTTTGGAGTGATGAGTGACAATGCATAAGTCTACCAGTCTGATGGTTGTGCCTGGTTGTGGCAGATACCCAGAGAAAACTACCTGCTGAACTGTATCATCCCAACAATGAAGTTTGGCAGGGCAGCATGATGGTCTGGGACTGTTCATGGTTTTTAGTCTGGAACCATTGGTTGTAGTGGAAGAATCAATGAATGTCTATCTAGATATCCTGAACAATAATTCATTACCTATGTTGTAGCAGCACATTGGGGAAGGACCCAATGTGTTGATGTGATGCAGATCAGCAGAGCATTGTTCTGCTGATCTGCATCAGCAGAACAATGGAAAAAAAACATGGAAAAAAAACTGGAGAGTGTCCCTGGAGTCTAAAGCAGCATGAGAAGAGAAGAAACTGTCATAAAGGTTATTTGCAGATATGCAGGTGTCTGGATATTAATGATAGGCAGTGTATGCACATATAAAAAATATATATATGTGTGTGTTATATATTAATAAAAGTTGAAGAGAAAAGAAAATAGAAAAATGGAGGAAGACAAAAGGGAAAGATGAGATAAACAAAAGGAGGAAGTATAAATATAGAAAAGTAAAACGTATAAATATTGAAAAAGTAAAAAGCATAATAAGAAAAATACATTTTAAATATAAGACAAATATATACATATGTATATAAATATATTGTTGCTTATCAAACAACACTGGCATCTCCTCAAGTGTCAACCACCAGAATTGTATGAAAAACTGCAATATAGTGTCTTCTGTTTCTAACATAAAGTACATGCCACAGCAAAATTGAATTATGGGAAATAAGAAGGATATAAATTTAGAGTAGAACAAAGTATAGATACAAGTAAAATGATAGGTATAAGGGAGGATGTTAGCATTAGTAGAGGCATATGATGAAAGAAAGCAAGCTTATATGGCATCAGCCAAAAAAAAAAAAAAAAAATTCTCATTTCACCCATCCATTTGCTCCAAACGTTTGTCCAGTTCTTCCTTGAACTTATTTAAGCCGCCAACTTCCACAATGGCAGATGGAAGTTTGTTCCAGCAATCAACCACCCACTGCCTAAAAGCAAATTTCTGCACATCTGTTCTACAACTGTCTTTCTTCAGTTTGGATTTATGTCCCTTCAAGTGTGTAATCTGAGCAGGAGGAAGAATCCCATCAGCACTGAGCTTGCTCAAACCATTCAAGGCCTTATACATCTCAGTGAGGGGATACTTCCGCTTGCTCAGATTAAGAACCTGAGGGGGCATAGATTCAAATTGAGGAAAGACAGTTGTAGAATAGATGTGCAGAAGTTTGCACATTGGTGGAACAGACTTCCATCTATTTTTGTGGAAGTTGACAGCTTAAATAAATAAGGCTGAACTAGACAAATATTTGGAGTGACTGGATGGGTGAAATGGGAAGGGTTTTTTTTTGGCTGATGCTGTATATGCTTGCTTTCTTGCATCATATGCCTCAACTAATGCTAAATGCAATCGGATCACCTATACATAGCAGTAACTTTCCCTCAATGCCACATTGCTTCAGTTTATATAGCAGTCCTTTATATGCAACAGTATCAAAAGCCTTCCTGAAATCCAAGTATTTGGTATCAAAATTGTTTTTTGCATCCAGTTCCTTGTTCACTGCATCATAGTAACCTATCATATTGGTTAGACAAGACCGCTCCATAACAAACCCATGCTGTGACTGCAGTATAATTGCATTCCTGTCTATATGGCCCTGCATTACTTCTTTAACCAGTGACTCCATTATTTTCCCTGGAACAGTGTTACGCTAACACGTCTGTAATTACTTATGTCACCTTTTGATTCCCCTTTATGAATGGGCTTCCGGAATGGTCAGGAAAGTTTAAGCTAAATTTAATTATATAATTTGAATTTTCTTATCCACTTGGTGTTTTTTTTTTTTTGCCAGTGCAGCTAAAGCTTGTAGCTTCCTTGCATTGTATGGCAGTTACTATTACTATATCAAGCTTAATGTCAAAGTATGCAAATGATACAAAGGTTGGCAGGTTGGTTAATGACAGTAATCAGGGTGAGCTACTGCAACAAGATCTAGGAAAACTGGGATGGGCTGAGAAATGGCAGTTGAAGTTTAACATTGACAAATGCAAGGTACAGCATATGAGTAGCAGTAATCCCAGAGTAACCTATGAACTGTGTGTTACTATACTCAGGGTGTAGGAAAATGAAAAAAGACCTAGGGGTAATTGTGCAGTCAGATATGAAATTCTCTGAGCAGTGCAGACATGTGCCAGGATAGCTCATGGAATTTTGTCAATGGTATACAGAAATTTTTTGTAGCAGAAATAAGGTGGTTAGGCCACATCTCGAGTATTATTGTATAGAGGTCTAGAGGCATCACTTTAGGAAGCATGTAGATCTATTTGAATGGGTGCAGAGAAGAGCAGTCAAATTGTTGAAGGGAACAAATTGGTGCTCTTGCGTAGGAAGGCTTCAGTTCTGCAAATTGCAACTTCTGGAGACTAGGCACTTGCAGTGTGATCTGACTGAGGTGGTTAAGGCCTTGAATGGATTGAGTAGGCTGAATGTGAATAGCATTCTTCTTCTTCTTGCTGAGACTACATACAAGAGGGGGCATAAATTCAAATTTAGGAAGGATGGTTGCAGGATAGATGTGCAGAAGTTTGCCTTCAGCTAGCGAGTGGTTCATTGTTGGAATAGGCTTCTATCTCTTGTTGTGGAAGTGGATGGTTTGAATAAATTGAAGAAAGAACTATACAAATTCTTGGATGGGTGAAGTGTTTTTATTTTTATTTGTTTTTGTGGCTGAAGCTATATAAGCTTGCTTTCTTGAAACGCTTGTCACTACTCGCACTACTACTGGTTAAGACATGACCTAACCATTGTCTTACAGAACAGGATAATCACCTCCTTATCCCTGCTGGCCCCATTCCTGTATACTCTCATCATACAGGAATAATACAACAAATAGGTTTACGTTTGAGAAATTTTACTATGGAGCAGAAGGCATAAGGCCCCCCTTTTTTATGTGTAGGAAACAATTCAATTTACTATATGAAATAACAATGATAGTATGATTAAATTTTTATAATAATCCAGTCAGTATAATTAACAGGGGCAGCTCATCCATAGCACAGCAGCACTCCCAGCTATTTAAATCTAGATATACAGTGAACGGAGTTATATGAAATTTTGTGAAGAACAATGAATATTTTTATAGGACCAGCATATAATATGCGCATCCTCTATTTCCAGTAATCATTTCAATAATAAATGAATAAAAACAATAAAAACATGAAATCGCTTCCAACTTTGAAGTTTAATTAACTGTTGGCCTCACTGTGCACCAGGCAGTGACACATTTTGTATTCCAGTGAATATCTGATAGTTGGTTGCCATTGGCAACTTGCCAATATACATTTTTTATAGGTGAAATGAATCAAAGTCACTGTAAAGTGCGCAGTGCAGATTTCATCATTGGCCATGATCGGTGTGTAGCCACAATGTTGGTGTCTTTTTGTTATTCACCCTAATTCCCATTAAGTAACTAAATAATATCAGTGTTAAGTCAATACCCAACTATCAGTGTAATTATGTGATTACAGCTTAATTGCGAATTGAACTTGAACTTCGTAAGTTGAAGTTATATTATGAGGTGATGTGTAAGTAAAACATTATTTCTACAACACATGATTTTATGAAATTTGATTCAATCATGGCCTCCATGCTTCTCCATGAAGTAAATCACATGACAGCGAATAAACTTCAGCAATTTAGTTTTTCACAATTATCTCTCCAAGAAAAAAATGCAATTAAAAAAGAAGGCTGCCCCACACCAAAGATTCAAATTTCTCAGTGGGGAATAAGTAATAATAAGAAATATATTCACAGTTTTAAAACTGAATGGTATCAAAGGAAAAGTTGGCTTTGTGGTTGTGAAGTTAAAAATGCATTGTTTTGTTTTCCATGTTTACTGTTCGCAGGTGACTTGAAGTAGACAAAAAGTGGCTTTATAAACATAAACAGAATGAAAGAAAAAACTCTAAAACATGAGAGTTTGAAGAAACATATTGATAATGTCATTTCACCATTGCTTTTAGAAGTGTAAAAGTTAAAGAACAGCTTAGTGAGGCCTACAGACTTTCGATCTGCAAACATAACAATAAAGTTACTAAGAATCGTGAAGTATTATCTAAAATAACAGACTGCATTAAATTTTGTGGACAGTTTGAGATTCTTTTATGTGGACATGATGAAAAAGACGATTCTAAAAATCCAGGAGTATTCAGAGGATTAATAAATTTCGCTTGTACATTAGATTCCAATTTAAAGAACCATTTAGAAAGTAATGCAGCATTTAAAGGCATTTCAAAAACTATTCAGAATATTCTTGAATGTTTGCTGCAAATATGCTGGGATGAAATAAAAAGAGAAATTAAAGAAGTTTCATTCGTAGCTGTCATGGCTGATGACACAACAAATGTTTCAGAACATATACAAATGGTAATTTTTTCTGAGATATGAACTGAATGGAGACATTTTTGAGTGTTTTTGTGGTTTTTTCACTCCGGAAAACCAAACAGCAGACAGAATATCGAAGTGCATTTTAGATCAGTTAGACATAATCCTCGAAGGAAATACTCAAAAACTGATTGCTCAGACATTTGATGATGCATGTGTGATGAAAGGCAAGAAAGGGGGAGTTCGGGCTAAAATAAAAGAAGTGTACAAAAATGCACATTTTATTCACTGCTATGCACACCAACTGAATCTGATGATGAGAAATGCAGCAAGTAGTACTCGAGATTCAAGAATATTCTTTTTGAACCTCATGTTGATACCAACATTTTTCTCGAGATCACCACAGCGTCTCTCTGTTCTCAGAAAGCATATGGACAGCCATGTTGCCCGACCTTCCTCTACAAGATGGAACTTCAATATACGCACCGTGAACAGCATTTATGAAAATTTTGAATCCTTAAAAAAGTGCATGGAGGAACTACAAGCGACAACAAATGCAGATAAGATGATTTCAGAAGCAACTGGAATTTTGCACATCTTGAGTAATGAAAAATTCGAGTTTTGGTTAGAACTTTTCCATCAGATAATGCCTCACGTGGAAGTTATTTATAATCAAATGCAATCTCGAGAAATTGAGGCAGTTAAAATACATGAATATATAGGAAAGTTTAAGAATGCCATTCTAAAAATTATTAATTCAATGTAATGTGAAAATCCTTCAAAAACACTCATGATTGATGCGAAGGAAGTATGCGACTATATAAGTGTTGACATAGGTGAGAGATATTCTTTTACAAAGCAATTAATTGCTGCTAAATTGTTTAACAAGGAGAACTTTGTTATTTTTTGTATGAAAATGCCCATGGAAGAGGTACGGAAGACTACTGAGGCATATCCCATGATTGAAAGAGAAAAACTTCTTACAGAATTACAAGTTTTCTATAGCAGACATGATCTACACAATTATTGCAAATTAACTGACTCACTGAAATTTATCTCAGAAAATAATCTAGCTGAAGTTTTGGTGAACTTACAAAATTCATAAAAGTTCTTTTGACCATTCTGATGACTGCTTCAGAGCCCGAACACTGACATTCGACATTAAAAAGAATAAAAACATTTTTAAGGAGCACTATGAATCAGGAAAGGCCAAATGCTCAAGCAATGCTTTCAATAGAGAAAAGCTTGATCAACTGTGCACCAAACTTGGATGAAAAAGTTATTAATCTATTTTCAACAAATAAAAACCAAAGAATGGATTTTGTTTTTAAATAAAAGTTCAAGTCTGTTAATGGTAAGTGTCTAGTTAATGTTTTGTAGTATTTTTAACTTGCTTATTATTATTACTGTGTATGTCTACATGTCTTATAACCAAGGCAATTTATTGTAACTTTAAGATGCAGCACCCCTAAATGTCAGAGTCACGAGCCGCCACTGATAATTAATGATCAAAATGATATCCAAGAGCCTCAATAAAGAAGTCTTTCTTCTATGTTTTAGTAAACTTTAATACATAGGGCTGCATAAATTTTTAAAGCTGCTCAATAGTTATTACTTTGTTGCATGTTTAATATGATAATATATTGTTTTTTTTAGATAATTGCAGAAAAAATGTACAGGGTTAAATCTGGTGAATTCAGCAGGTAGGTCACTAGGTCCATAATGGCCTATCCCCTTTCCAGGAAATTGCTCATCCAGATATATCATCAAACAGCAAGAGAATAATAAGAAAGGGCACCATCCTGCATGTAATAAATAACTTTTCCCTGAAGATGTGATTAGGTAAATTCATTTAACATGCTTAGATAGAGAGCTACAGTAACTAAATCTCTTTCTGAGCAAGATAAAAAAGATCCAAACACTCCCTCAGATGATATTCCTTCCCATACAACTCTAGTATAGTCAATTTCTTTTTAAATTGAGAAGAAAGATTTTTATCTGCCTAATATACACAATAATTGCAAAGAATATCCTTATTTACTGAAAAACTACTTTGTGACCAGAATATTTTTATCAATATCAATGACTGCTCAAACCTTTAGAGAAAAATTCCATATTCCTCTCAAAGAAGGATACTATACTAATATGGCTATACAAACCTTTGATTTAAGATATTTTTATAGAGGTTCTTCATATGTCTGTTTCATTTAAAAGTCTCCAAGTCAGTTTTGATGGACTTCATAGAATTTATTCTCATGTTACAAGTGTTAGCATCATTTAGTATTAGTACTGGCAAAGGATGCAAAAAAAGCAAGCTTATACATAAGCATCAGACAACATAAAAAAAAAAAAAGAAAGGAAGAATTTTTATAGTTCTTCCTTAAATTTATTCAAACTACCCACTTCCACAACAACAACAGATGGTTGTTCTGGCAACCAACCACATGCTGGCTGAAGGCAAACTTCCACACATCTCTCCTGCAACCATCCTTCCTCAGTTTAAATTTATGTCTAGATGATACAAAGGTTGGCAGGACGGTTACTGACAGTAATCAGGGTAAGCTACTGCAATAAGGTCTAAAAAAATTAGGCAGGTGGACTGAGAAATGGCAATTGAACTTTAAAATGACAAATGAAAGGTACTACACATGAGAGCAGTAATCCCAGATTAAAATACCAACTGTGTGGTACTGTACATTCAGGGTAGTGAAAATGAAAAAGACCTAGGGTAATTGTGCAGTCAGATATGAAGTTCTTTGAGCATTGCAAACAAGCTGCCAGGATAGCTCATGGGGTTTTGTTTATTATATACAGGAACTTTGGTAGGGGGTAAGCAGGTGTTATCCCATTTTATAAGGCAATGGTTAGGTTGCATCTTGAGTACTCCCTCATTTTAGAAAGGATGTAGATCTGCTGGAATGAGTGCAGATTCGGACAATGAGACTGATGAAGGGAACAAAAGAGTGGTCCTACTGAGACAGGCTTCAGTTCTGAAAATTGCAACATCTGGAGACTACTTGCCTGTGAAGTGATCTGATTGAGGTGTTTAAGGCTTTGAATGAATGGATTGAGCAAGCTGAATGCTGATGGTGTTGTTTTCTCCTGCTCAGACTACACACGAGGGAGCACAAATTCCAATTGAGGAAGGATGGTTGCAGGATAGATATGCCTAAAGCCATCGTGTGGTTGATTGTTGGAAAACATTTCCATCTGTTTTTGTGGAAGTCATCATCATCATCAGCCATTTTCAATCCACTGCAGGATGAAGGCCTCTCCAGCAACTTTCCAGTTCCTTCTATTTTGTGCAATGGCCATCCATTTACTTATGAATTTCATCTGTCCATCTCCGTTGTTGTCTTCCAGGTTTTCTTCTAGCTCCTCTTGGGTACCATTCTGTTATTTTCTTAGTCCATCTGTCATCATGTCTTTGAGCTATGTGTCCTACCCAAGACCATTTTAGTTGTTTAGTTTTGATAAAAATGTCCTTTATTTGAGTTTGCTGCCTAATCCATGTGTTTCTCTTCTTATCTAACAGTCTGATTCCCAATATAATTTGTTCCATTCTTCGCTGTGTAGTTCTCAGCTTCTCTTCCATTCTTTTGGTGAGTGCCCACATTTCATTTCCATAAGTCATGGTGGGGAGTATACATTGGTTCATTATTTTACGTTTCAGACAAATTGAGATATTGTTCCTCAGTATGTGACTATATTTCCTGAATGCTATCCATCCAAAATTTATTCTTCTCTTTACTTCCAGCCATTTATCATTATTACAGCTAATGACTTGTCCCAGATAAGTATATGACTCCACATTTTCAATTACTGCTCCTTTAATCATTATATCCCTTTCTGTGGCATACTTGTTCATCATTACTTTTGTTTTTGTATTATTCATCTTTAGTCCAAAATCTTTACTTACTCTGCATAGCTGATTAAGATTTTCCTCTAATTCTTTGGGATCATGGCTAATGATCACAATGTCATCTGCAAATTATAAATGGTTTAGGTACTCTCCATTCACATTGAACACTTTTTGCAACCAGTCTAATCTTCTGAAAGCTTCCTCAAGGGCAGCAGTAAACAACTTCGGAGATATTGTGTCTCCTTGTCGAACTCCTTTCTCAATTTTAAATTTACTTCAACTGTCTTTGTCTGGTCTAATAAAGGAGGTAGCGTTCTCATATATTTTCTTCAAAATCATAATATATGGAGTATCTATGCCTTGTCTTTCCGGTGCCTGAAACATTGCCTTATGCTGTATGGAGTCAAATGCCTTTTCATAATCGACAAATGCCAGGCATAATGGTGTTTTATATTCATTTTCTTTCTCCATTAGCTGTGACATTACGTGGAGGTGATCCATAGTTGAGAATCCTGTCCTAAAGCCAGCTTGCTCTTTCAGTTGATTCTCATCAAGTATTCTTTCTAATCTGTTAGTAATGACCCTTGTGAACAACTTTTAGATGTTGGAAAACAAACTAATTGGTCTATAATTTCCAATTTCTGATCTATCTCCTTTCTTATGCAGCAGAGCTATGATTGCATTATTTCACTCCTTAGGCGTCACACCTTTTCTAATGCATTTTGTGAACAATCTTGCCAGTTTTTGTGTCATGTCTCTTCCTCCCAATTTTAACAACTCTATAGTAACTTCATCATCCCCCGGGGCTTTCTTGTTCTTCATTTTCTTCAACACATGTTCTACCTCATCAGGAAGGATATCAGGTATGTTGTATGTGTTACTAATTTGCGATCCATCTTCCCCACTGCTAGCATCATTCCCTCACTCCTTGTATAACTCTTTATAGTAGTCTTCTGCTATTTGAGTTATGCCTTCTCTGCTATTTATAAGTACACCATTACTATATTTCAGTTTCAGTATCATTTGTCTTTCTGTATTACTTCTCATGGCTGCTGTGGATTTCTTTTTACCAATAGGTTTCTTGGGCTTCATCACTTTCAGAAAGTTGTAATATTCCTCATCGATATCTTGGTCCTGAGCAGTCTGCAGAAGCTCAAACTTGTTCTTAAGTTCCAGTACATACTGCTTTTTCTCCTCTTCTGTTATCTCAAAGACTATATTATTTACTCGAGTCAGATTTTTCCTTTCTTTTCTTACATCTATATCAAGTGTACTTATACCATTCTGTGATCACTTACAATGTTTACCTTGTTCAGGACAGTAACATCATTCACGATATATCTTCTGTTAGTGAGGATGAAGTCTATTTCATTAGTTGTTAATCCATTTGGGTTCTTCCATGTCCACTTTCTCTTCACCCTTTTTTGAAAAAAAGTGTTCATTACTGACATTCCTCGAGATTTTGCAAATTCCACAAGTATTTCACCTCTTTCATTTCTTTCACCAATTCCAAAATTTCCTATAGTTACCTTTTCTGTTTTGTGTCTTTCCAACCTTAGCATTGAAGTCCCCCATAATAATAGTGTAGTGAGTTTTCTGTTCATCTAGAAGACTCTCAATTTTGGTGTACATTTCTTCAACCTCTTCATCATCATGGCTTGATGTTGGTGCATAAATCATTATAACCTTTAGCTTATACCTTTTAGAAATCCTGAGTAGTAGTAGTCTTGACATCCTTGGTGATGTACTTTAGAATTCCAAAATGTTTTTTATATCTTTATGGACCAGAAAGCCAACTCCACCTTCACTTCTTTCACTGTTTCCATTGGTGTACAGCAGATTTCCACTTGATAAACTTGTAAGTGATTCATTTCTTCTTCTTGTTTCCGCCAAACTGATGATATTCCAATTCTCATTTTCTTATTCCTTTTCCAGCTGTAATATCCTGTCTTCACCGATGAGTGATCTTATGTTGTAACAGGCCAAGTTCAGTTTCCGTGCATGGCATCCTGGTCATACCTAGAGATTCTTAGCATCCTCTGCTTCCACTCTGATCCTCTAGCTGCCATAGGAGGGGGATTGAAAGCCGCTGGGGACTGAGGGCCATTTGTTTCATCTTACTGTCATGTGCTGGAGGGTTTGGTCTTTTCCCCTTCACGCTGACCAGGCGTCTTGAAGAGAACCACTCTACACGTTCGTTGCCACCTAAGTGGCGTAACAGGGCTTACCATCGAGAAGGTGTGCATGAGTGGATTTTAGAGAGGCAGGCGAACCGGACTTCTCCTAAATCTTCTGAAATAGAAAGATATTGAAATAGAAAGATACTGATAACACACAAAATGCCTGTTCCGCTCTAAGCCGCTTTGTGAAAGTGGACAGTTTTAATAAATTCAAGGAAAAAGTAGGCAAATTCTTGAAGGGGATGGTCATGTAGTTTGGGGTTTTTTTTTTTGGCTGATTCTTTATAAACTTGCTTTCTTGCATTATATGCCACCACTACTAGTACTATGTGTACTCTCATAGAGTCATTTTATTTCTTTATTTTATATCAGGAATGAATATGGAAAACTAGAAATCTAGAATTTTACAAAATGGAATAATGTAAAATTCCGGATTTGTATTATCCTGAACAGGCAATTTTTCCAGTTCATTATAACAGAACAGAAAACAGTTAATCCATATGTATGCTATTGCTGATGTGTATAACGAACTAGAACTGTGCTCTGGTGTCTGTTCTAAGTCCTGTCATAATACAGTTGTGCACATTATTTTTTTTTATATTAAAAAATCCATTTTGTTAAAGAAAATACTTGTTGCACAAAATTTATAACTAATGTAGTACTGTATTTCATTAGGAATGCATAATCATAACTATTTTATTTCAAACATTTTGTTACCTTAATAATATATACTTTCTATTGTACAGGTATGCTTCACTTAATGACAGGGTTAGGTTCCTTGGAAGCAAGTCGTTAGGCAAAAGGAGGTTTTCTATTTAATTTCACATTATGATGATAGATGTGTTTCTTGAAAAAAAATTACATGAATTTTAAATATAACAGTTGTTATAGTGGCCTCCATAGCCGAGTGGTCAGGAGCGGGAGTGCAGTAGCACACGCTCTTTGAGTAAACTGGGGTTCAAGCCCCTGACTTCTAAATATGGTTGATCTGCCAACCCACACTGGACCAGTGTGGCAGATTATGGTCTATTTCCCTCATCACGAATTGTTGAGGAAGCTTCCATCCTGCAGTGGGTTGATAATGGCTGCAGTTTACCTTTTTTTATTTTTTTTATTTACAGTTATAGTGAAAGAAGTAGACATATCTATTGTGCATAACTATTAATAATAATCTAGCCACATAATGGCAAAGAGCAAAACTTTGTGGCACAGTGGTTTTTTTAATATCGAGCTGTCTCCATTAAGTCTGTAATCATGGAAGAAAGGAAAATTGTAGAATAAAAAAAAAATTATAATTTTTTTGTTTTTTATTGATTTTGGTCAAAGACAATGAAGATTCCTCTGCCTTTGTTGTAGATGTTGAGTGGTTAAGTTCATTTAAACTTGTTCTTCTTTGTACAATATCATAGCATTTGTATGTTTATTTTTATGCTCCTGTTTACTTTGCTACTTCTTTGCATACCTTCACTTTTCTCTATAAAGATAGCCACTGCAGCTTCTGTGCAATGGGTAAAAGCTTCTGATAATGTCCTTGGTTGCTATTAATTCTTTTAACAGCTGCAACATTGGCACTTATTAAACTTTTTCTTGCAGTTTTTCAGTTTTGAAATTCAAGCAGTCCATAATTAAGTTCAGGGCAAAGCCTCAAGCTATGAAAGCTAAAAAACTCATAGTAAATGTTGGACATAGCCTCTTTCTGTACACAGCTCTTAGCAAATTGGGTTATTATTATTATTATTAGCCATATGGTGCAAGGAAGCCAGAGGCTTATGCTGCACCAGGCAAAAAAAAAAAAAAAAAAAATTCTGAATTACCCAAAGAGAGAGAGAGAAAAGTAGAAGGGAATCACCAAGAAAGAGAAGAATGATGATATCCAGCTCAGGACCCTGGGTGTGCCAAGCCCATACTCACCAGATGTGAGCCCCTGGATTTGCTGCTTGAGGCATTGATCTCTTTTTGTGCATGTACTTTGTCACAACTTGCTTTGGTGTTGCACTATTCTAAATAAAACACACTGCTCTAATAGAGAAGAATATTGCTTTTTATTTAAAGTGTATGCCACTACCCGCATGAGTTTCAGTCCTTTTGTGGATTTCATTGGTGGGCAGGTAGGCATTATGAAGACCTGAGAATCCCAGTGACAAGATGTATATCCGCAATATGTGAGATGCAAGATGGCGCAGTAAGCAGTGGGTAAAATGAGTAGTAAGTAGGTGAAGTGGGTAGTAGCATGCATTTAAATAAAAAGCAATATACTTCTCTACTGGAGCAGGGTTTTTTTATTTATAGTGCAATACTAAGGTGAAGTGCCTCCACAAAATGAGACCAATTCACTAAGCAGTAAATCCAGTTTTCTCATAGTTATTTAGAGAAAGAAGCTATGCCTGACATGTACAATGACATTCAAGGATTTCTGTAGTCAAATATTCACCATGTGATATGAGTAAATCAACCACATGATCCTCACACCATTATCCTGGCTAGCCTCTTTTGCAATAATTTCCACTATGTTTCTTCGTATAGCATGCACTGGCATTCTCAAAGGTAATTTTGAATACAACTAGGCCATAGTCTTTCCATGGTCCATTCACATCTGTCTTAACTTCTTTCCATGATGTTTTTTCTATTCAGGAGTGTTTTGAGCTCATTTTGGAGGGAGTATTAAAGTGAAATCAGTAAGTGAATGAGGTAAGCACAGAACAGGTAAAAATATATGTTACATATATATGCTGTATGTATGCTATATAATATATATATGCTTTATATTCTTCAATCATATACTGTTTACTTTTCTACAACTAAAATTCTTCCACACTCTGAGCTATTAGTGTAATACAAGGGCAGGAGTGTCTATTTCTATCCTAATTACCTTCCAAATTTCGCCTCCCATTAGCTAAAAAGCTAGACAATGACTTTTAACTATAATACACAACATTTACGTAAAAAAAAAATATATATATATATATATATATTTTTTTTTTTGCAAATTATTTTCAGAATTTTGTTTTTTTGCACTGCATTGTGGGTTGCAAAAATGTTCAAAATGCATTTTTTAGATGGGATATATATCTATATGAAATAAATCCAATAAAGACTCCACCTGATATACCTAATTACCATAAATATCTTCCCAAAGGGTAAAATGCGTAATTAATGGAAATATGAGAAATCATGCAAATGATAATCATGACAATCAAACATACATTTTGATTGCATTTACATGTACAAACTGAAATGACAAGTTCACGTAATAGTATTATGTACTGTAAATCAGCAAAATAAGTCCTCAATATTTTGTTGTTCCTTCTACAGCTGCAGTTAGAGCCTTGCAACGATCTGGCATAGAGTTAATCAACTTCTGGATATATGGTTGCCCAATTTCATGGTACCACACCCTTACAATGCTCTCCTGCAGCTGAATCTTACTTATTGGCTTTTTCTGAGCAATTTTAGACAACATTATTGAAAATAATGTTGTCTAAAAATTTCAATAGGGTTCACAATTTTCAATAGGGTTCAAATTTGGACTGTTGCCGGGCCAGTCCAATGCTGTAATGCCAGCATTTCTGAGCTATGACTGCACCTTAAGGGAGGAAAAACGAGGGAAAACATTGGTGTAAGTATGTTTTTAAGCCTTTTTTTAATTAGCATTAGTAGAGGCACATGATGCAAGAAAGCTTATACAGCATCAGCAAAAAAAAAAAAACCTTCCCATTTCACTGAACCATTAATTCCAGATGTTTGTCTAGTTCTGCCTTGAATTTATTTAAGCTATCAACACCCACAACAGATGGTAGTTTGTTTCAGCAATCAACTACCCGCTGGCTAAAGGCAAACTTCTGCACATCTTTTCTACTATTGTCGTTCCTCAGTTTTAATCTATGCCCCCTCAGGTTTGTAATCTGAGCAAGAGGAAGAATCCCATAAGCACTGAGGCTGCTCAATCCATTCAAGGCCTTATACACCTCAATCAGATTGCCTCGCAGGTGCCTAGTCTCCAGAAGCTGCAATTTGCAGTACTTAAGCCTTTCTTCATATGAGCACCTCTTTGTTCCCTTCACCAGTCTTGTTGCCCTTCTCTGTACCTGTTCTAGCAACTTGAGATGCTTCCTAAAATGAGGCTTCCAGACCTGTACGCAGTAGTCAAGGCGTGGCCTGACCATTGCCTTATACAAGGGAATAATCACCTCCTTATCTCTGCTCGCAAAATTCCTGTATATCATTGACAAGACCCCATGATCTACTCTGGCAGCCTGTCTGCACTGCTCAGAAAACTTCATATCGACTGCACAATTACCCCAGGTCTCTTTCATTCTCCACTACCCTGAGTGTACCACCACATAGTTGGTATATTTCTCTGGGGTTACTGCTACCCATATGCAGTACTTTTGCATTTGTCAATGTTAAACTTCAGTTGCCACTTCTCAGCCCATCTACCTAACTTTTCCAGATCCTGTTGCAGCAGCATACTGTCATTACTGTTACTAACAACCCTGTCAAACTTTGACATTAAGCTTGATATACCTTCATCAATATCATTGATAAATATAGAAAACAACAGTGGGCCCAACAGTGAACCCTGAGGAACACCACTAATAACATTAGTCCATGTACGTAGAGCAGTACCCATTGATTACAGCTCTCTGTCCTCTCCCACTCAACCATCCTTTTATTCATTGTAGCAACTTTCCCTTAATGCCATACTTCTCCAATTTGTACAGTATTTTTCCATGTGCAACAGGATCAAAAGCTTTCCTGAAATCCAAGTGTACGATATCAAAATTAATTTTTACATCCAGTTCCTTTGTGACCACATCATAGTATCCAATCAAATTGGTCAGACAAGACTTCCCCTTGACAAACCCATGCTGTGTCTGAATTATTACTGCTGTCTTCTCTAGCTGATCCTGCAGTGCTTCTTTAACTAGTGACTCCATTATTTTGCCTGGAAAAGAAGTCAAACTAACAGGTCTATATTTACTTGTCTACCTTTGAACCCCCTTTGTGAATTGGTGCCACAACTTTAATATACCTCCAGTCTGTGGGCACCTTCCTGGAGTCCAAGGATGCTCTAATAATTATGGCTCCGGGTTTGCTTACTTCCTTTGCCTCCTCCTTTAATATAATTGGATAGATCCCATCTACCCCAGGTGCCTTTCTTATGTTTAACTTCAACAATTTCTCCTCAACTTTGCTCTCAGTTATTACAAAATCATTTAACTCCCTGCCAGAGTTTGATAAACATCTGGCCTTCTCCTCCTTGAATAACTCCTCATGTGTAAATGTAGATGCAAGATACTAATTTAGTTCGGCAGCTATCTGAGAATGCTCATCTATAGTCAAACCATTGATATCAAGTGGACCAATCTGATTCATCCCCGTCCTTTTAGAGCTTATATAAGTAAAGAAGATGTTGCTGTTTCTCTTTGCATCCTTTACCAAAGATTTTTCATAATCTGCCTTCGCTTGCCTAACCTCCTTTTTGAATTGATTACAGACTAGCTTATATCTACCATAGGCTACTGTCGCCTGACAATTTATGTGCATCCCATGCATTTTTATTCTCTGCCACAAGTCTCGTTAGTTCATCTGACATCCATTTAGGCCTAAATCGTGAACAATATTTCTTAGTTGGCACAAAAAGCCTAGTGGCTTCCAAAATTACTTCCTTGAATGCTTCCCATTTAGAATTTGCTGTTGGTAACATATCAGTTTGTACCACTGTATAGAACCTAAAAAATCTCTGAGACCACTATAGTCGCCTTTATGAAAGCAAAAACCCTTCCCTTTATCCCTGATGGTAGTTACATCTTTAAGGTGCTCTTACGAAGAAAGGCTTAAGTTTTGCAAATTACGGTGTCTAGAGACTAGGCACCAGCGAGGTGATCTGATAGAGGTGTATAAAGCCTTGAATGGTTTGAGCATGCTCAATGCTGATGGGATTCTTCCTCTAGCTCAGAATAATCACCTGAGAGGGCATAAATTCAAATTGAGGAAAGACAGATGTAGGATAGACGTGCGGAAATTTGCCTTTAGCCAGCGGGTGGTTGGTTGGTGGAACAGACTTCCATCCCTTGTAGTGGAGGTTGATAGCCTAAATAAGTTTAAGGCTCAGCTGGACAGGTATTTTGAACGAACAGAGGGGTGAAGTGGAAGTGGGTTTTTTTTTTTTTTTTTTTGGCTGATGCTGCATAAGCTTGCTTTCTTGCATCAAATGCCTCTACTAATGCTAATGCTAAGTAAATCCCACATCAGTACACTGTGATCACTGCCACGTAATGGTTCCTTTATCTGTAAATTGTTAATGCACGAATAATCACTGCTGATAATCAGATCAAGAGTGTTACTCCCTCTTTTTGCCTCTCTAACGTGCTGCTGTAGAAAACAATCATCCAATAAATCCATAAAAGCCTTGCTAGTGTGCAAGCGACCAATCCACAAGTTCCAGTCTATATCTGGGAAGTTAAAATCCTCCATTATAGGACACTCTGATTTACTGGCCCACTCTATTTTTCTGTATAATTGTTCATTGTATTCATCAGAGTCATTAGGCCTATAACAAACTCCTACCTTCATTTTTGCTTTCCCAGTGCTTATGTCACACCAAACTGACTCAAAATTGCGCTGTCTATCTATGTCAACTGGATACACTTCCTTAGATTTTTTTTCTTAACTAACAGCATAACCACTCATCCCATGCTATCCTTTCTGTACACATTGTACTCCCCAAATTCTAATTCTGCATCCCTTATATCTGAGTGGCACCACGTCTGTGATATCCAAACAACATCCACCTAGGATGTCTGAACCAGCACTTCAAATTCATCAGGTTTATTTACTATACTCCTAGCACTGGTGTACATGCAAGTACACAGGCACCTGTTCTTACTGTTAGTTACTCTAACACAGCCCATGTATTTACTTGTTTCATGACCCCCAGTAGTTCCTGAAATCCCCAGCAACTGGCTTTCTGCTCATTCCAATAGAAGCAGTGCAAGAATCATTTCCACCTCTGCCTGCAGCTACTTTTAATCTATTATTCTGTGAACCCCCCCAAGCTAGTAGTTTTCTGACCCACCTAACATTGCCTCAATAGCAACAGCAAATATTCTTGCACCCCTTTTATTTAAGTGTATTCCATCCCTGTAGAAGCAACCTCTCCTGTTAACAAGCACAGACTATGCTGAGAAGAATTCTAGACCATGAGCCCTGCACAATCTCTCCAGGCTGAATTGATTGACAAGACTCTCATCATATAACTCTTGTCGTGTCTGGGTAGGATTGCAGACTTTCAAATTTAACCCTAACTCGCGACTTTTTTTCAGCACTGACCTGTACTTGCCTAGTAAATCTGCAGACTTGTGAGACAAGAAGACAAACTCATCATTAAATCTAAATAGCATAAAATTTACCAATTTTGCTGTGTGGCAAGGTGCTGAGTCCTGTGGAAAAATGCAGTTGTGGATGTCTATGTGGTGTTCCATAATAATGGGGTTCAGGCACTTCTCCAAGATAGCAGTTAGATTTCTGCATTCACTGTTCCATTAATAAACTTAATTCGCCCCACCCCTTTGCTTGTTATGCATCCCCAGACCATCTGACTGGCAGGGAACTTTACAATCGGTGTTATGTAGTCAGGATGCCATGCCTCCGATTTTCGTCTTCTGACGTATCGTTTGCCATCGGAGCCATGCAGGTTGAATTTCGATTCGTCAGAAAAGATGGTGTCCCAATTGCTCTTTTGTCCATGAAACATGAGTTTTGGCCCAAGCAAGTCACTTCTTCCTCATTTGTTGGGTCAACAAAATGCTTCTTCTTGGGCTGATAGGCATGCAGATCACATTTCGAAAGCCATCTTTGGATAGTTTGTACACTTATTTCGACACCTAGAGCCATCTCAAAGTCCAATTTTAGATCAGGAGCACTAGCATGGCAATTTACGAAGGCATAGCCTTTTCAAATATTGATCTTGGGCAGGCGTAGTCACTCTTACAGCCTGATCCAGATCTTCTTTTCACATCACCGGTTTTATGCTTTAATTTCACCCGGGATACTGTTAACTGATGGCAGCCTATTTTATCAGCGATAGCATGCGTAGAAAGCCCTTTCTGGGACAGAGCAACAGCTACACTTTTTTTCTTGGTGTCAACTGGTTACACCTCAGCAAAACAGGATACTAATGAGCATATATACCTTTCCGCTGTATTTATAGAAATGGCTGATGCAATACCTTGCAATTACTGTCTGATGGAATAGAAGCATTATCTGACAGAATACCTTTGCTTTGTGACAAACAAAATGACTGTAATCAAACAATATGTTATACTTTTCACTATAAATTTTATTTTTTTTAAGGTGATGCAGTTTTTTTTTTGTCTGCCACTGAACATATTATATATATAACTGCAAGTAAATAGAGAATGGAAAAGGGTTGGAGCAAAAAAAAATATATATATATGTATATAGAAAAAAATTAGAGAGAATCATAGAATTAGCGAAATAGAAAAAGAGTATCAGATCAGATTAATGCCATCAAAATATTGATTAAACATTACATCAGTCTGTAAAACTGATATCACAGTATTTTTGGAACTGAATACTAGTGGAATCATATGACTAATGAAATTTATTAAGAATATGGACTATATGTTTTGGTAGTAAAAATATACCCATAGAGCCATAATAAGACCAAGTATTTAGGTAACCTAAGTTGGACTTCATTGTTATACTCTATAATTAAACACATAAATTATATTAAAATAATAATAAAAATCAAATGATGATGAAGCTTATTTTTATTATTATTTTATTTTATTGTATTTTAATATAATTTATGTGTTTAATTATAGGGTATAACAATGAAGTCCAACTTAGGTTACCTAAACAGGGACTCACATCTGGTGAGTACGGGCTTGGCACACCCAGGTTCCTGAGCTGGATATCATCATTCTTCTCTTTCTTGGTGATTCCCTTCTACTTCTGACTCTCTTTCTCTCAGGGTAACTCAGAAATGTTTTTTGGCTGGTACAGCATAAGCCTCCTTGTGCCATATGGCTAATAATAATTATAATAAATACTTGGCTCTATAGGTATATTTTTACTACCAATACCTATATTCCATATTCTTAATAAATTTCATTATTCATATGATTCCCTTGGTATTCAGTTCAAAAAAATACTGTAATATATATATTATTTATATAATATATATTATTATTTTTAAAGTGTTGTCAAAACATAGTGGGGGATGTCAGTTCACAAAATACTTGTACTATTATTACATTAATTCTATGTTAGTGCAAACCTAATAAAATCTTGTTATTTTCAGATACTCCAAAAATTGGGCTTTACCTGAAGAAAATCTGGGGCTGGTGAAATGTCTGAGCAGAATTCTACGATGAATGATCATCCTTTGAGCTATAAATCCAGGCATAAGGAATCTGTCATAAGTACAGGCATCACTCCATCAGGTCTAATGAGTGGTAGCCCAAGAAAGCCTCTCATTAAAAAGATAGTTAAACGCATCAATCCAGCTGGAAAGCCAATCCGAACGATCAACCTACTGCGGAGAGGTGGCCATCATCATCCTCATAATCAGAGATGGAGAATATTTCAGACTGATCCCAAGAAAGACTATGGACAAGAATTTTGTCACTTTTCCAGCCAATTAGCCCAGATGCTGATGGAACAGCTAGAGTAGATGATGCTCAAGTTCTAATTCATTCTGAAGTTCCAGTTCAATCACAAATCCAGCCTCTAACTATGATTTCTGAAGATACAGAGGGAGTTCTGCCAGTTAGTGGGGAACCAGAAGATACAAGTTTTACAACAGTGCCATATATTGATGAACAGCAACCAGGTGATACGCTAATTTTCATGGAATGTCCAGAACCAGAGGGGTATGTTGAGGTTGCAGATTTAGGACCAGAAATTTATGACTACCAATCACCATCATTACCTGCATTTTCTGGTGAAGCTGAACTGGATCAACCTGTGGATTTCTATGATTATGACCATGATACATACCAGCCAGGAATTCCGAGATCAGCCAGCCAGGCAATACTTGTGGATCCATATGTAGATGAGGATGTAGATTTAACAAGGTCAGGAGAGTATATGTTAAGTTCTTCTTCCTTTCCACAGTTAACATTTACTAGAGCCTCCCCAAGCATGAGTTCATTATGCAGGAATCATTCACTGGATGAAGAACGAGGGCTTGAAGTAGAAGTAGATCCTGAAAAGGATGACACTGACACCAAGACAAAGGAAAGTAAAAGAGTGTGAACATCTCTCCCAATCCTGAAAAGTCTCCAATTAGGTAAAGGGATGGAATCAGTTGATGCGGCACAAATTTGTGAAGCAAACTGAAGTTGGCAATTGATGTTTGGATAAAGAATGCGACTCAGAATCTTCTATCAGAACCAGAAGAGACAAAGCTAGTATGCCTGTTTGGATATACTGGCCATCAGTATAAACTAAGCTGTACTGAATACTTTGCAAAAATCCTATGGATTTAGATACTCCGACTGTCTGTTATTCATGCAGAAGTACAGAAATTATGTACATCACGATGTACAGTGTGTTAGTTGTCTCACGGCACTGGGGATTCCCCCATCTCCACTCACATCATGATTTACAAAAAGAAATACAAAATCCCCATAACCTCAATGGTTCTTTACCATTCACAAAAATGAGTGGTCTCCTTTTAAAAGAAGGTTAAACACACAAGCCATAAGCTATACAGATTGCTGTTATACTGAATGAAGTTCCTCTTGCTTAATCATTTTAATGCTTCTTTTTACAGTAAAATTGGTATATTAAAACATTTTTAAGTGAAGACAATACAGATCCTTGTAATCAATACAATTACATATGATTATGTAACTTAAGAAATACTTGGAAATAAAACTGCTGCTACTGTTTTAAAGTAATTTCAATCTCATTAAAACAATCCTAAAATTGTGTTTTTTCTCTTTTATGTTAATAATACAGGACCAAAAACTTCACATTTCAAAACTCATATCTGCATAAGATTTCATGTTTTAAGCCAGTGATATTTGACTTTTTGTTGGTTGAAATACTCTATGGTAATGCCAGCAACTACAATTTATGTGGTTAATCCAATATCAAATTTTTAAATTTTTAAAGAGACGCGTTTTTTTTTTTTTTTTTTTTTGTTAGTTGTTGGCACATCGGCTTCTGTGGCCATATTGCACCTCCCAAGGTTTTTGCATTTTCTACTCTGATCTAAGCCCGAGGCGGGATACGAATCTGTGACCTTTGGGTTGCCAGGCAGGCACTTTACCCACCCGGCTAGCCTGGTCGGCAAAGAGACATGTAAATGAAATTATACCGAATAATGACTGAAATTTTCAATTTTACAAAATTTTAAAACTGAAAGAGAATTAAGCCATTCAAAGTGTGCAAATGAAAATAAACTCAGTAAGCATTAAAATGTGAGAAGAAAATGGAAGTGAAAACCAAATAAAAAATTCATAATGGTAATAAATAAAATTTGTAATACGAGAAAATACTGAAAAGTTAAATTGAAGGAAGGAATATTAAAATAAAGATGAATAATGATAAAGGATGACATAAGTGTCACATATAAACCACACACACAACTTTGGTGCTTAACTACTTTGCTGTCAGAGAAGAATTCTCAATTCACCATTATCTGGAAATCAAAATAGTACAAACTTTGCCATAAAACATCTCCATATCCAAAAAACTTCAAAGTCTAAGCATCAGCCTGCAGAGTGATTACTATTTTTTAGGACTCTATGCAAGGCTGGCCTGAGCTACGGGCGAGCTGGGCAGCCGTCCCGGAGCGCTGACGCTTTGGGGGTACATGACATTGGGGGTGTCGAAGGTTTGAGAGGGCGCATATGCTTTGTGGAAGGGGAGAAAGCGAAAGATTTGGGGAAAGAGTGGAGGCCCTTTCTCTGCCACTTTCTCTACAGTGCAGTAAACAGTCGAAAATGCATCAGCCCACGTGGAATGCGTCTGATGCAAAGGCCCTCCACCCGAAAGGAAATTTCTACAAATGTAAAAAAGGAAAAATATTTTCAAAATCATGTTTTTAATGTGATAAGTCACGCAATCATGTCACTATCAGAATGATTCATGCAAATAAAAGACTATGATACTTAGGGATTTTTGTACATTTAAAAAAATGTACAAAAAATGTACCATGATGATCTATTGAAAAGGTGAAGATTTATGTCATGAAATTGTTTTTGCCTGATAAGGTACCTGAAAAAGACTTAAGTATTTTGAAATTTATAAATAACAATAAATTACAAGATACATTGCCAAATTTATGGGTAGCATTGAGAGTTATGCTGACAACTGAACTAACTGTAGCAAGTGAGGAAGGAGTTTTAGCAAATCAAAGCTAGTTAAAACATATTTGCGATCATTTATGTTGCAGGCAAGATTAAATTCATTAGCAATACTATCAATTGAAAATGATGTGGCTGCAAATTTGGATTTTACCGATGTCATTAATAAATTTTCTGATATAAAATCAAAGAAAGGAATTTCGTTTGGCACGATAAAAATATGACGTTTGATGTTAATGACAAAATATTCTTAAATTTTAGTTTTGCATTTTTAAATAGCTTTGATGTAAATTATAATGTAATGTAAAATCAATATTTATTCTGTAAGCATTTACTATTAAGTATTGTTAAGTGTCAGTCTGTCTCCAAATTCTTCTACTTCCAGATGGGATACTGATTTGAAATTTGGTATAAATATAAGTGATTGGCTACAATCCTATGTTGCATCCCATTTCTTTCACGCGAGTGGCTGAAATTTAATTATAGAAACTATTATTATATAAATTAAAGGCAAGCGTAACTGCAACCCACTGCTAGTATTTTGATAAATAAATGTCCTTAAAAAATATTGACTCTTTTGTAAAATTTTTATTGTTAATACTTTTAATATGACAATTAAAACATTATAAATATTCTGGTTGTCTTTTTTTTGTGTTTACATTTGTCTTTTTAACTTTTCTTTAGCAAAAATAAAGGATGATCCTCTTAAATTTTTTCTTTTTGGAAGGGTTCGCATGAATACCTCACCACCCGGGTTGCCAATATATCTCGGGCTGGCCCAGACTCTATGGGTAAAATTCACATAGAAGTTTTGGAAAAAGAGACCACAGTAAATTTAGACTGGTACTTTAAAACGATGGACAGGTTAGGTAAAAAAAAAGAGAGAGAGAGAAAGGCCTGGAAATACAACACTGTTGCTTTAACACATCATGTGACCTCACTGCAACTGTACAACATTGGTAAGAATTTTTAAAGGTTCATAACCAAACTTCTCATTGCAGCCATCTACCTTCTGCCCTGGTTGATATACTTTTTATGGAGAGGCTATCACTAGCACTTTGTGAGTTTGAAATATTTTTTCACCAGTCAGATGAAGTTTACTGGTTTGGAGACTTCAATATTCAACTTTCTCCTTTAGGTATTGGGGAGTCACCACTACAACTAGGCTGCTATATGACATCATGACTGAAATGGGGTCTCAAGCAGTATAACAATACTTGTACTAGAGGCAAGGTGTTACTGGATCTCATTTTTGCATCCAAGCAGATTCTAATTTTAGAAGCAGTTTCATTTCTGCCATCTGATCACAAGGCTTTGAGCTGTCAAATAAACATACAACACAAAAATAAATGCACTACTCTTGTCCCAGCCAAGCTAAACTTTAGGAAAGCAGACTGGCAATTATTAGGACATGAACTTTAGCAGTAGAGGCATTGATGCAAGCAAGCAAGCTTATACAGCATCAGCAAAAAAAAAAAAAAAAAAAACCCTTCCCAATTCACCCATCCATTCCAAATGTTTGTCTAGTTCTGCCTTGCATTTAAGCTGTGAAGTTCCACAATGACTGATGGAAGTTTGTTCCAGCAATCAACCCACTGGCTAAAGGCAAATTTCTGCACATCTATTCTACAATTGTCTTTCCTCAATTTGAATTTATGTCCCCGCAGATGATTAATCTGGGCAAGAGGAAGAATCCTATCAGCATTGAGCTTGCTCAAACCATTCAAGGACTTATGCATCTCAATCAGATCCCCTCGCAGGTGCCCAGTCTCCAGACACTGCAATTTGCAAAGCTTAAGTCTTTCTTCATAAGAGCAACCTTTTGTTCCATTTACCAACCTTGTTGCCCTTCTCTGTACTCGTTCCAGCAGCTCTACTTGATAACATTGATTGATTCTCATTCCCACAGATAAATGATATTGATGCAGTCACCAATTATCTTATTAACACAATCTCCTCTATCATTCAGGACTTCATACCTCCCAGTAAAACCTACAGGAACAGATTCTCTCATTGGTTCATGGCAGACACAACTGCAAAAATCCAAGCCAAAGAACAGTAAAGACTTCAGGGTGACACATGAAGAAGCATATATGTTCCTATATATGTACACATCAGAAACCTTAAAAGCAGTACACTCATTATATTCAATCAGTTCAACGTAGTTTCACTGTTAATGGCAACCTGAAGCCATTTTTGAACATGCTTAAGCACTCCAATAACTGCTCAACTGTAACCAAGATTACAGATACCGATGACAAGCCTATAGATAATAGATACCTGTGACAAAACTAAAGCAGATCTTTTGCAACTTTTTTTCTCCTTGTATTCTGACAGCCACGGCTGCTTCAGTTTACCGTCATCTCTGCTGACGAGGCTACTAGCGACGGTCGTTTTCAAAGCCGCTAAGTGGATTTTTGTTAATTATTGATTTGAAATTATTGTTTTTCTAAAACTTTTGATTTAAATTTAGTAGTATAACATTATTTTGTGATTTTCTGATTAATTTGGTGTATTTATTCTTTACTGGGCCTTGTAATTGCATAAAAGTATCGGTAAAGGTTTCCACGTGTTTCAACTCCGCTAACCGTTCGTAATTTTCCCGCCTTTGTGATACGATATACCGTACTAGATAGCGTTAGTTGAACTTCGTTAGCAGTTAAATTGTACGTTTCAATAAATACATATAACGACTTAGATTACAAACGTAATATAATTAATTTTATTTAACATAATTAATTATACATATAACCACTTAGGTTACGTAACATAAATAATTAGTAAAAACAAATAATTAATACATAACTTGATACGAAAGTTATATAAAGGGATTTCGCAGATAACACTCGTTACTGAAACGTAAATATTTCGTAGATATAACACTCGTTACTGAAACGTAAATATTCCGTAGATAACACTCGTTACTGAAACATAAATATAGCGTTATAACTGTGTTTGGATACAAGTTTAGGATTTAATTTTGTACAGAAATTGAAATTTTATTGAAAGTAAATCTAAATCATGACTCAAACCAGAGCAGCAAAGCAAAGGGCTCAAGCTAATGGGAATGCTGTGGCCCAGGGAGAACTGAGGGGGGCAGTTGTCCTCTGAATCACAGCCTTGTAAGATGCACTATTTGCTTGATGTTTGCGGAGCAGTCAAGTATGGGACATGATACTGCCATGGGGGATGTCTTTGTGTGTGTGCGATGCAAGGAGTGTAAGGAGATAAGGCGACAACTCAGCGTTGTTATGGGCCTATATGAGAGCTTGAAGGATAGGGTGGATGCCCTCGAAGGATTACAAGTGAGGGGCCCATCAAGCTCTCAGCTGCCCACACCAATGCCAGAGCTTGCACTTGGTCATCGCGGAACACAGCGGCAACCCCCAAGGCAGAATGCGCTGGTCCCAAAGGAACTAGTAGTTGTTGGTGACTCTATTGTCAGGGAAACGGGAAACATGCTTTGTAAAAGGATAGGTGGAATAGGACCAGGGTATGTCTGCCAGGGGCAAAAGTTGATGACGTTGTAGAGCGGATATCATCTTTTAAGGGCACAAAAGGTGATATAGTTGTACACGTTGGCACTAATGACATTAAGAGTAGGAGACCGGCGGAATTACTTGACAAGTACAGGTCACTGATGAAAAAAAGCAGTGAATTAGGGTTGAAATTGAAAGTGTCTGCAATTCTGCCCAGACACGATAGGAGGGAGTATATGATGAGAGCCCTGTCAATCAATTCGGCCCTGGAAAGATTGTGCAGGGCTCAAGGGGTAGAATTTTTTTCAGCCTGGTCTGTACTTGTTAACAGGAGAGACTGCTTCTACAGGGATGGGATACACTTAAATAGAAAGGGTGCAAGAATGTTTGCTGATGCTATCGAGGCAATGTTAGGTGGGTCGGAAAACTGCTAGATTGGGGGGATACAAGGACTAATAGATTAACAGTAGCCACTGGCAGAGGTGAAAGTGATTCTTGCACTGCTTCTATTGGAATGAGCCGCAGCCTGGAAAATAAGATGCAGGATATTTCAGAGACTGCTGGGAATCATTGGGGTACAAGTAAACACATGGGTTGTGTTAGGGTAGCTAAGAAAAAGAACAGGTGCATGTATACTTGTGTGTACACCAATGCTAGGAGTTTAGTAAATAAATTTGATGAATTTGAGGTATTGCTCAAAACATCAAAGGCAGATATTGTGGGGATTTCAGAGACGTGGTGTCACACAGATATAAGAAATGCAGAACTGGAATTTGGGGAGTACAATGTGTACAGAAAGGATAGACAGGATAGGAAGGGAGGAGGGGTTATGCTATTAATTAAGAAACACATAAAATCCAAGGAAGTGAAGCCAGTCGACATCGCTGGACAGTGCAGTGTCGAGTCAGTTTGGTGTGACATAAGCATTGGGAGATCAAAATTGAGAGTAGGAGTGTGCTATAGGCCTAATGACTCTGATGAGTATAATAAGAAACTGTTCGGAGAAATAGAGTGGGCAGTAAATCAGAGAGTCTTATAATGGGGGATTTTAATTTCCCAGATATTGACTGGAATTTGGGGGCTGGTCACTCACACAGTAGCAAGGCTTTTGTGGATTTATTGGATGATTGTTTTCTACATCAGCATGTTCGGGAGGCAACTAGAGGGAGTAATACTCTTGATTTGATTATCAGTAGTGATTCTTCATGCATTCAGAATCTGCAGATAAATGAACCACTTGGTGGCAGTGATCACAGTGTGCTGAAGTGGGAGTTACTCAAAGAGGTAACTACCATTAGGGGTAAAGGGAAGGGGTATTGCTTTCGTAAAGGCGACTACAATGGACTGAGACAGTATTTAAATTCTATACAGTGGGATCAACTGATGATATTGCCAACAGCAAATTCAAAATGGGAAGCATTCAAAGAACTTATCGTGGAAGCTACTAGGCTTTACATACCAACTAAGAAATATTGTTCAAGGTTTAGGCCTAAATGGTTGTCAGATGAACTAATGAGGCATATGGCAGAGAAGAAAAATGCATGGGATACATACAAATTAACACGTGACACGGATGCCTATGATAGATACAAGTTGATCTGTAACCAAGTTACAAAGGAGGTTAGGCAGGCGAAGGCAGATTACGAGAGATCCTTGGCAAGGGATGCGAAGAAAAACAGCAAAGAGTTCTTTACTTATGTAAACTCTAGAAGGAAGGGGGATGAATCAGATTGGTCCACTTGAGATCGATGGGTCAACTGTTGATGACCCTGCTCGGGTAGCTAACAAACTAAATGAATATTTTGCATCGACATTCACACATGAGGAGTTATTCAGCGAGGGGAATGCCAGTGGTGTATTCAACTCTAGCAGTAAGCTAGAGAATCTTGTAATAACTGAGAGCAAAGTGGAGGAGAAATTGTTGAAGATAAACACAAGAAAGGCACCTGGGGTGGATGGGATCTATCCAGTTATATTAAAGGAGGCAGCAAAGGAGGTAAGCAAACCCTTAGCCATAATTATGAGAGCTTCCTTGGACTCAGGGGAGGTACCCATTGACTGGAGATGTGCAAATGTGACCCCAATTCACAAAGGGGGATCAAAGGCTGACACAAGTAATTATAGACCTGTGAGTTTAACTTCTGTTCCCGAAAATTAATGGAGGCACTGGTGAAAGAAGCACTGCAGGATCATCTAGACAAGACTTCAGTTATAGCTAGGACACAGCATGGTTTTGTTAAAGGGAAGTCTTGCCTGACCAATTTGATTGGATACTATGATGCAGTCACAAAAGAACTGGATGCAGGGAATAACTTTGATATTATATACTTGGATCTTAGAAAGGCTTTTGATACTGTTGCACATGGAAGACTGCTGCACAAATTGGAGCAGTGTGGCATTGGAGGCAAGTTGCTGCTATGGATAAAGGGGTGGTTGAGGGGGAGAAGACAGAGAGTGGTAATCAATGGACACTGCTCATCGTGGACTAATGTTATTAGTGGAGTCCCTCAGGGTTCAGTATTGGGGCCTTTATTGTTTTCTGTATTTATAAATGATATTGATGATGGTATATCAGGCTTAATGTCCAAGTTTGCAGACGATACAAAGGTTGGCAGGGTTGTCAAGGACACTACTGACACTATGCTGCTGCAACAGGATTTGGAAAGGTTGAGCAGATGGGCTTCGAGGTGGCAAATGAAGTTTAACATTGACAAATGTAAAGTACTACATATGGGAAACAGCAACCCCAGAGCAGCGTATCAACTCTGTGGTACTACACTGACAGTGGTAGAGAATGAAAGGGACCTGGGGGTGGTGGTGCAGGCAGATATGAAGTTCTCTGAGCAGTGCAGACGAGCTGCAAGAGTAGCTCATGGTGTATTGTCAATGATATATAGAAATTTTTCTAGCAGGGATAAGGAGGTGATTATTCCCTTGTATAAGGCAATGGTCAGGCCACACCTAGAGTACTGTATACAGGCCTGGAGGCCTCATTTCAGGAAGGATGTAGAGCTGCTGGAACGAGTACAGAGAAGGGCAACTAGATTGGTGAATGGGACAAAGGGGTTCTCTTACGAAGAAAGGCTTAAGTTTTGCAAATTACAGTGTCTGGAAACTAGGCACCAGCGGGGTGATCTGATAGAGGTGTACAAAGCCTTGAATGGTTTGAGCATGCTCAATGCTGATGGGATTCTTCCTCTAGCTCAGAAAAATCACCTGAGAGGGCATAAATTCAAATTGAGGAAAGACAGATGTAGGATAGATGTGCGGAAATTTGCCTTTAGCCAGCGGGTGGTTGGTGGGTGGAACAGACTTCCATCCCTTGTCGTGGAAGTTGATAGCCTAAATAAGTTTAAGGCTCAGCTGGACAGGTATTTCGAACGAACAGAGGGGTGAAGTGGAAGTGGTTATTTTTATTTATTTATGTTACTTTTTTTTTTTTTTTTTTTGGCTGATGCTGCATAAGCTTGCTTTCTTGCATCAAATGCCTCTACTAATGCTAATGCTAATGCTAATGCTACCAATTTCCAGTCGTCAAAGATTTCATAAAGATTACACTTCAAAACCTCTTGGTGGACACAGACGATCTCACTGAAGTGAGATCGTCTATGTCCACCAATCCACTTAATTTCTGTAATATTTTGTAAAGTAATATCTGTTGTGTAAGTTAAATTTTTATCTGAATAATTTTTCCACAAGATTTCATGGTTAAGCTGGAAATGGTGACTATGATTCCTTGTTACGAGTTCACTTGTACTGCCTGTGGAATGTATTCAGAGCCTCAACCTAGAGGATAAGCTCAACCGACAATTCTTTTGTTTGTTTGTTCCCAATGTAAAGGGTATTAACAATCTTACAGTAAAACAGCACATTATTAAATGAAATTGAATCACTGAAGAAACAAATCGATGTCCTAGACCATTAAATCTGGAGACTTTTAAGGAACTCAAGTATCATTTTAACAACCTCATGTTGTGAAATCATGAGTTGCTTAGTTATGCACTTTCAAATAAATAACACTTCAAACTGTTTTCAAACTGTTGTTCCCTCATTGGGGGGGGGGGCAGATAGGCACAATTTTTTCACAGTATGAGATATGTCAAAAGGTGTAGGATATTTTAACTAAAGAACTTTATGGCCTTCCCTACTGAGTCAGTATTTGAAAGTGCATGACAAGCAACTCTATTTCAATGAGCTGTTATAATAATGATGCTGATTTTGCAAGCTTTGTTTGCATTCCTTGTGAATTTATCATGTATTAAAATTATGCTTTGGCACTACTCAATGTGTTAGTAAATTCTCACAGCACAATGCCTTAAACTGCTTTAGCTAACCAGATTTTCTTTTAACCTAATTAAAAAAGTTGCACAGCACTACCAAATCAAGTGATGAGGTAATACATAGAAGTTTGTAAGTGGCTAATTTTTTATTTTATGTTCAAAAGCACATTATTTTAGATACACATAGCAGAGAAAAACAATTTAGCTACCACAGTTTTCAAGAATTACAAGATTGTTCAAACTTTTTGATGAAAACTTGTATATATTTTGGATCTGCTGTCAAGGCTATCTTCACATCGAATTGCATTTAGGGAGCTGCTAAGTAAAACTTTATTGCGTAAATTTTTTTTTTTGCTTAAAATTAGTAGCGTGATGGTTGTTTATCTGATTAAGTTGGTGAATTTGTTCTTTAACTGACCTTCGAAATTATTTAAAAAACAGGTCATGCTTTATAAGCTTACTTTCTTGCGTCATTTGCCACTGGTTGATAACGCATCCAGTTTATTTCTACCACCATTGTGTTGTATTGATGTAAGAATGTTTGAATTCAGCTACCACTCATATAATATTGATATATGAATGATATTGGTGCTAGTTGGTAGCTTTCTAAGTAGTTTTGTAGGAGTCAACTTATTGGACGTATTTTTATTAGGTCTGTAAAACAAACTTATAGCAGTAGAAATGTAATTTTATAATGCAAAAGTCAAATAATGTAATTTAAAACAGTGTAGTTTATTCTGCTGTCCATTAAGTGGGATTGGTGCAGCATTATTATTTTCACATATTTTGTGTGTTACTTCCTTGAATTTATTGAAACTATCCACTTCCACAACAGATGAAAGCCTGTTCCACAATCAACTGCCTGCTAGCTGAAGGCAAGCTCTCACCAACTTGAATTTGTTGTCTCCTTCATTTGTCTAGTCTCAGCAAGAGAAAGAATGCCATCAACATTTAGCTTACTCAATCTATTTAAGGCCTTAAACAACTCAATCATCTCCCCAAAGTGACTAGTGCTGCAATCTGCAGAACAGAAGCCTTTCTAGGTAAGAGCAGTTTTCTTCCCTTCACCAATCTGGTTGCCCTTCTCTGCACCCATTTCAGCAGATCTACATCCTTCCTAAACTGAGACCTCCAGATCTGTATACAGAGGAATAATCACCTCTTTATCCCTGCTAGTAAAGTTTCTGTATATATCATTGAAAAAAATGAAGAGCTGCCCTAGCAGCATGCCTGCAATGCTCAGAGAATTTTATACCCAACTGCACAATTACTCCCAAGCCTTTTTTATTTTCCACTACCCTGAATATACACTCATGAGTCAAAACAAACCTACCTAAAGCAGCCAAAACAGCTTGTACCCGGTGAGGCATGAATGCTACAAGATTTCTAAATGTGTCTTGTGGTATCTGGTACCAACACGCAACCAGCAGATCCTTTTAATTCCTGTAAGGTTCATGGTTGAGACACCACAGATCGGAGTTGCTGTTTAACACAAACCACAGATGCTTGATGGGACTGATGTCTGGGGAATTTGGAGGTCAGGGCTATACCTGGAAGTCTTCATGTTCCGCGAACCATTCTCGAACAATCCAGGCAGTGCAGTACGGCGCATTATCCTACTGAAAAATGGCACCGCCTGAGGGGAAGACCATTGCCATGAAAGGGTGTACCTGGTCAGCAATGATGTTTAGGTAGGTGGTAGATGTCAGAGTGGCTGGCACATGGATGACTAGACCCAGGCTATCCCAGCAGAACATTGCCACCACTGGCTTGTTTTTGTCCCACGGCGCATCCAGGCACCATCACTTCCCCAGGTAAATGATGCACATGTACTTGGCTGTCCACATGGTGCAACAGGAAACGTGATTCATCGAACCAGACGACCTTCCAATCACTCAAGGTCCAGTTTCGATGCTCGCGTGCCCATTGTAGGCGCTGTCACCGGCGAACTGTGGTTAACATGGGCACATTGAGCGGCCTCCAGCTAAGCTGCCCCATTTTTGGCAGGGTTCGATGTACTGTAAAACAGCACATTATAAAAACAAATAATTGTTACACATTAATCCCATCACCAGCATTCCAATTACTGGTGATTTGCACCACAGTTGCCCCTCTGTTGCCACGTACCATCCGGGAGAGCCTTCGCTCACCTCGAGCAGTGATGAGCCATGGTCATCCAACACCTCAGTGGCAGTTCGTGGGTTTCCTCTCGGTTGTTATTTGGTTTTTAGGAGCATTAGCAACTAAGGCCATATTGCTCCGTGGATATGCGGTGGTCATGGGCTCGAACCCCGGTCTGATCAAGAGGCGTGTGCTACGCACTGCTGCTCCTGGCTACGGAGGCACCTGTTTCCCCTCGGACCATTTTCGGTCAGTACTAACCACGAGCACCCCACCAGCCGTGCTGTTTCGGATATGTTCTGACCCAGTTGTGTGGCCATTACGATTTGGCCTTTGTCAAACTCGCTCAAGTCCGATGCCTTTCCCATCTGAAGAACAAGAGTAACGCCGATTAACAGAGCTCAGTATCAGGTGTTTTTTATACAGAGTCCCGACCCAGACCGTAGTTCACCTGCAGTTGCTTCGATTTGCATGACTCGCTGGTCATGTTTTGGCTCATCGGTGTATTACCACACAGTTGATGAGATTAAATAAGTTAATCTGGAATTACTGCTACCAATATCTCACCCTGATTACGGCCATTAACCACCCTTTGTATCATCTGCAAACGAAGATATTTAAGCCTGATATATCTTCATCAATATCATTAATAAATATTGAAAACAACAATGGGCTCAGCACTGTACCATTGGGGACTCCACTGATAAAATTAGTTTATGAGAAACAGTGCCCATTGATAAGCACTCTGTCTTCTTCCACTTAAACATCCACGGCAGCAACTTGTCCTTAATGCCACATTGTTCCAGTTTGTGCAGCAGTCTTTTTTGTGCAACAGTATTAAAAACCTGCATTAGGGAAAGTAAGAATAAAAACATATGTATACTTACTTGCACATACACACATGCTGGGAGCATAGTAAATAACATTAATGAATTTGAATTACAGGGTACATTAGAAAGACATTGTCTTGGTGTCACTCAGAAAAAAACAGATTCAGAATTTGAATATGGAATACAATGTATATAGAAAGGAAAGTTGGATTATGCTCTAAGCTAAGAAGCATATAAAATCTAAGGCAGTACATCAATTTGGTATGGATGGCCAGAGTAATGTTGAATCAGCTTGGTGTGACATAAACGTGAGGAGTGTTACAAGCCTAATCACTGATGCATAAAACAAATAATTGTGCAGATAGAGTAGGCCAGTAAATCACTCTTATAACGGGGAATCTTAACTTCCGATTGCTGACTAGAACTTGTAGATTGCTCACCCACGCAGTACCAAGACTTCTATTTGGATGTCATTTTTCTACACCATGTTGGAGAGGTAACAAGCATAAGCAACACTTAGTCTGCTGATTATCAGATCAAGATCAGCAGGGACTCAGATCTGACTAATAATCAGATCAGATCAGCAGGGGCTCTTCATGCATTTAGAATCTGCAGATTATAAATACACGAATTGATCAATGTATTGAATTAAAGATGTGGCTGTCAAGGGAAAATTTGTTTTCATAAAGGTGACTACAAATGGTCTCAGACACTTTTTAGGATTCTATGCAGCAGGAGCAACTGATGTTAACAAGAAAATTGCTAAATGGGAAGAACTCAGGGAAGTAATCGTAGAAGCCACTATGCTTTTCATACCAAGAGATACTATTCAGTGTTTAAATTATATTTGAATTTTAGGAAAGCTTTTGATACTGTTGCACATGGAAGACTACTGTACAAATTGGAGCAGTATGACATTAAGGGCAAGTTGCTATAGTGGATAAAAGGATGTTTGAGTGGGAGAAGACAGAGTGGTAATCAATGGACACTGCTCTTCGTGGACTAATGTTGTTAGTGGAGTCCCCCAGGGTTCAGTGTTGGGCCCATTGTTGTTTTCTGTATTTATCAATGTTGATGAATGTATATCAGGGTTAATGTCTAAGTTTGCAAATGATACAAAGGTTAGCAGGGTTGTTAATAACAGTAATGATAGTACACTACTGCAACAGGATCTAGAAAAGTTGAGTAGATGGGCTGAGAGGTGGCAACTTTACATTGACAAATATAAAGTACTGCATATGGGTAGCATTAACCCCAGAGTAACATGTTAACTGTGTGGTACTACACTCAGGTTAGTGGAGAATGAAAAACACCTGGGGGTAATTGTGCAGTCTGATATGAAGTTTTCTGAAGTCTGAAAGAGTATCTCATGGTGTTTTGTCAATGATATACAGAAATTCTTGTAGCAGGGATGAGGTGATTATCCCCTTGTATAAGGCAATGGTCAGGCCACACCTTGAGTACTGTATACAGGCCTGGAGGTCTCATTTTAGGAAGGATGTAGAGCTGCTGGAATGAGAATAGAGAAGGGCAACGAGATTGGTGAATGGAACAAAGGGTTCTCTAAGGCTTAAGTTCTGTAAATTGCAGTGTCCGGAGACTAGGCACCTTGAGGTGTGCAAGGCCTTGAATGGTTTGAGCAAGCTCAATGCTGATGGAATTCTTCCTCTTTCCCCCAGATTAACCGCCTGAAGGGACAAATTCAAATTGAGGAAAGACAGTTGCAGAATAGATGTGCAGAAATTTGCCTTTAGCCAGCGGATGGTTGATTGCTAGAACAAACTTCCATCTGTCGTTGAAGTTGACAGCTTAAATAAATTCTAGGCAGAACTAGACAAACATCTGGAGTGAATTTATGGGTGAAATGGGAAGGGTTTTTTTTTTTTGGCTGATGCTGTATAAGCTTGTTTTCTTGCATCATATGCCTCTACTAACGTAATGGAATTGCAGTTTTATTTTTTTATTATTATTATTATTATTTTTTTTTTTTTAAGAAAACCCCAAACACGAGAGGTATGGTAACACTTCAATATCTTAATCATAACAGGATATTAGTGTTTTATGTAATATATATTATGTTAGATGATTGTTGTAAGATGCAAAGGTGTTTAACAAAAAATATCTGATTTTTCTTGTCAAATCAGAAGAAAAAGTCTAAAAGTCAAGTGGTCTCTCCCTCCCCCACCAAGTGGATCAAAAACTTGATGCTACATATTTGCATCACAACAGTGAACACCTTAAATCACTTAATTGTGGGTGGGCATAACCTGATGAAATTAGGATATGCTCAGGGTGAGAGATTAGCCTGTGCAGACATTGCTCCTTAAAGCTCTTCAAACAGAGAAGTTTTTCCTGATTTGTTTTCTGCTTTATTAGTTTAAATTGTCATATTAACTTATTTTCTAGAGTAGCTTTATATTCCTAGTTACGATACTTAGTTTAAAGTTTAACTTAGACAGAGATTTCGTAGATATTACTTAGTATCGGTAACGGTATCAAATCCACGTGTCACAAATTGAACGAGAGGTCTTTTAACCAAATTTAGTCGATTTATTAACCAATTGTTATATCAAATTATCTTCTATAAGTAGATTATAGACCTAGTCAGGATCCTTAGTTTATTCTAAATTGAGATAGCGAGATTTCGAAGCTAATCAATACTTACGAGTCCGTAGAAATACCGTTCGTGAATTCCCGCCATTTTTACACGATAGCATAAGCTTAGTGTAGTATACTGCATAATATAATATTGTCAATTAATCAGTAAATCTATTAATCTTGATAAACTTTATTGTCAATTAAATTGTATTTTTAACTCTATAAATATATATAACGACTTAATCGTAACAAATAATTAATACATAACTATAGTGGTACACGTGATACGGAAGTTGTATAAAGGGAACACTAGATACCGAAAAAAAAAAAAAAAAAAAATATATATATATATATATATATATATAACATAACTGTTTTGGGATATAACTTAAGGATTTAATTTTTGTTTTAAATTTTATTGAATTAAATTGGAATCATGACTCTGACCAGAGCAGCAAAGCAAAAGGCTCAAGCTAATGGGAGTGCTGTGGTTCAGGGGAGAACTGAGGGGGGCAGTTGCCCTCTGAATCAAAGTCTATTAAAATGCTCTGTTTGCTTGATGTTTGCGGAGCAGTCGGGTACGGGACATGATACTGCCAAGGGGGATGTCTTTGTGTGTGCACGATGTAAGGAGTGCAAGGAAATCAGGCGACAACTCAGCATTGTTATGGGCCTTTATGAGACCTTGAAGGACAGGGTGGATGCCCTCGAAGGAAATAAATTGAGGGGCCCATCAAGCTCTCAGCTGCCCACATCAACGCCAGAGCTTGCACTTGGTCATCAGGCAACACAGGGGCAGCCCCCTAGGCAGAATGCGCCGGTCCCACAGGAACTAGTAGTTGTTGGTGACTCTATTGTCAGGGAAACGGGGAACATGCTTTGTAAAAAGGATAGGTGGAATAGGACCAGGGTATGTCTGCCAGGGGCAAAGGTTGACGACGTTGTAGAGCGGATATCATCTTTTAAGGGCACAAAAGGTGATATAGTTGTACACGTTGGCACTAATGATATTAAGAGTAGGAGACCGGCGGAATTACTTAGCAAGTACAGGTCACTGTTGAAAAAAAGCCGTGAATTAGGGTTGAACTTGAAAGTGTCTGCAATTCTGCCCAGACACGATAGGAGGGAGTATATGATGAGAGCCTTGTCGATCAATTCGGCCCTGGAGGGATTGTGCAAGGCTCAAGGGGTAGAATTTTTTTCAGCCTGGATTGTACTTGTTAACAGGAGAGATTGCTTCTACAGGGATGGGATACACTTAAATAGAAAGGGTGCAAGAATTTTTGCTGATGCTGTCGAGGCAGTGTTAGGTGGGTCGGAAAACTGCTAGTTGGGGGGGGATACAAGGACTAATAGATTAACAGTAGCCACTGGCAGAGGTGGAAGTGATTCTTGCACTGCTTCTATTCAAATGAGCAGAAGTCTGAAAAACAAGATGCAGGATATTTCAGAGACTGCTGGTAGTCATTGCGTTACAAGTAAACACATGGGTTGTGTTAGGGTAGCTAAGAATAGAAACAGGTGCAGGTATACTTGCGTGTATACCAATGCTAGGAGTTTGGTAAATAAATTTGATGAATTTGAGGTATTGCTCAAAACATCAAAGGCAGATATTGTTGGGATATCAGAGACGTGGTGTCACACAGATATAAGTAATGCGGAACTGGAATTTGGGGAATACAATGTATATAGAAAGGATAGACAGGACAGGAGGGGAGGAGGGGTTATGCTATTAATTAAGAAACACATAAAGTCAAAGGAAGTGAAGCCAGTTGACATCGATGGACAGGGCAGTGTCGAGTCAGTTTGGTGTGACATAAGCATAGGGAAATCAAAATTGAGAGTAGGAGTGTGCTATAGGCCTAATGACTCTGATGAGTATAATAATATATTGTACAGGGAAATAGAGTGGGCCAGTAAATCAGAGAGTCTTATAATGGGGGATTTTAATTTCCCAGATATTGACTGGAATTTGTGGGTTGGTCACTCGCACACTAGCAAGGCTTTTGTGGATTTATTGGATGATTGTTTTCTACATCAGCATTTTCGTGAGGCAACAAGAGGGAGCAATACTCTTGATCTGATTATCAGTAGTGATTCTTCATGCATTAAGAACCTGCAGATAAATGAACCACTAGGTGGCAGTGATCACAGTGTGTTGAAGTGGGATTTACTCAAGGAGGTAACTACCATCAGAGGTAAAGGGAAGGGTTTTTGTTTTCGTAAAGGAGACTATGATGGTCTGAGACAGTATTTAAATTCTATACAGTGGGACCAACTGATGATGTTACCAACAACAAACTCAAAATGGGAAGCATTCAAGGAACTAATCTTGGTGGCTACCAGGCTTTACATACCAACTAAGAAATATTGTTCAAGGTTTAGGCCTAAATGGTTGTCAGATGGACTAATGAGACATGTGGCAGAGAAGAAAAATGCATGGGATACATACAAATTAATGGGTGACATGGAAGCCTATGATAGATATAAGTTGGTCTGTAACCAAGTCACAAAGGAGATTAGGCAGGCAAAGGCAGACTACGAAAAATCCTTGGCAAAGGATGCAAAGAAAAACAGAAAGGAGTTCTTTACATACTTGAACTCGAGAAGGAAAGGGATGAATCAGATTGGTCCACTGGATATTGATGGTTCAACAGTTGAGGATCCTGCTCAGGTGGCTAACAATCTAAACGAGTATTTTGCATCTACATTCACGCATGAGGAGTTATTCAGGAAGGAGAATGATGTAGGTAAAGTAAACATTGGCAGTGAGCTGGATGATTTTGTAATAACTGAGAGGAAAGTGGAGGAGAGATTGTTGAGGATAAACATAAAAAAGGCACCTGGGGTGGATGGGATCTATCCAGTTATATTAAAGGAGGCAGCAAAGGAAGTATGCAAACCCCTAGCCATAATTATGAGAGCTTCTTTGGACTCAGGGGAGGTACCCATAGACTGGAGATGTGCAAATGTAACCCCAATTCACAAAGAGGATCAAAGGCTGACACAAGTAATTATAGACCTGTTAGTTTAACTTCTGTTCCAGGTAAATTAATGGAGGCACTGGTTAAAGAAGCACTGCAGGATCATCTAGACAAGAATTCAGTTATAGCTCAGACGCAGCATGGTTTTGTTAAGGGCAAGTCTTGCCTGACCAATTTGATTGGATACTATGATGTAGTCACAAAAGAACTGGATGCAGGGAATAACTTTGATATTATATATTTGGATCTTAGAAAGGCTTTTGATACTCTTGCACATGGAAGACTGCTGCACAAATTGGAGCAGTGTGGCATTGGAGGCAAATTGCTGCTATGGATAAGGGGATGGTTGAGTGGCAGAAGACAGAGAGTGGTAATCAATGGACACTGCTCAACGTGGACTAATGTTATTAGTGGAGTTCCTCAGGGTTCAGTGTTGGGTCCGTTGTTGTTTTCGGTGTTTATGAATGATATTGATGATGGGATATCAAGTTTAATGTCTAAGTTTGCAGATGATACAAAGGTTGGCAGGGTCGTTAAAGACACTACTGACGCTATGCTGCTGCAACAGGATCTGGAAAGGTTGAACAGATGGGCTGAGAGGTGGCAAATGAAGTTTAACATTGACAAATGTAAAGTACTACATATGGGTAACAGTAACCCCAGAGCAATGTATCAACTCTGCGGTACTACACTGACAGTGGTGGAGAATGAAAAGGACCTGGGGGTAATTGTGCAGGCAGATATGAAGTTCTCTGAGCAGTGCAGACGAGCTGCAAGAGTAGCTCATGGTGTCTTGTCAATGATATACAGGAATTTTTCTAGCAGGGATAAGGAGGTGATTATTCCCTTGTATAAGGCAATGGTTAGGCCACATCTTGAGTACTGTATACAGGTCTGGAGGCCTCATTTCAAGAAGGATGTAGAGCTGCTGGAACGGGCACAGAGAAGGGCAACAAGATTAGTAAATGGAACAAAGGGTTGCTCTTACGAAGAAAGGCTTAAGTTTTGCAAATTACAGAGTCTGGAGACTAGGCACCGGCGAGGTGATCTGATAGAGGTGTATAAGGCTTTGAATGGTTTGAGCATGCTCAATGCCAATGGGATTCTTCATCTTTCTCAGAATAATCACCTCAGAGGGCATAAATTCAAATTGAGGAAGGATGGATGTCGGATAGATGTGCGGAAATTTGCCTTTGGCCAGCGGGTGGTTGGTTGGTGGAATCGACTTCCATCACTTGTTGTTGAAGTTGATAGCCTAAACAAATTTAAAGCTCAACTGGACAGGTATTTCGAACGAACGGAGGGGTGAAATGGGAGAGGGTTTTTTTTTTTTTTTTTTGGCTGATGCTGAATAAGCTTGCTTTCTTGCATCATATGCCTCTACTAATGCTAATGCTAAATTAAACATTTCTTTAACTACTCAAGTAGTGCTAAATTTTATTTTCATTTGTTACTATTAATAATTATTGAAGAGCATGTATGGTGCTATAAAAGGTTTCAAATAAATAATGCTAATAACATTTTTAGGGAATGTAGTTTTAATAGTATCAACTACACCGAAATTGGAATTTGGAAGGTCACACATAATCACATTTATATTTCTTCGGTTTAGATTGGCTGTTAACCACCTCTAAGAAAGGTTTGTAGGTCATACATGGCTCTCCAAATTTCAACTACAATGCAATTTAGCATTTAAATTGCAAAACTGTCAAAAACTCAAGTAATTGTACTCTCACCACTTTAAGTGGTGTTTATTTAACCTATTTGTAGTTGAGTATCATGATACCTGCATCATGCTTGTTTAACACTTTTGCTCCTGAATTTTCTGACAACCTTTTTGACTCAGGATTGAAAACCATGGGAATGAATAAATCTGAATTGGAGAGGAAGGACAGAGATGCTTTCGAGCTTCCTTCTCACCATGACTGAATTAGTCAATCTCTAGCAAAGATTGATCAACAAAAATATGATTTTTATTGTCAAATCAGAAGAAAAAGTCTAAAAGTCAAGTGGTTTCCCCTCCAAGTGGATCAAAAACTTCATGCTGCATATTTGCATCATGACACAGTGGACATGTTAAATCACATAATTGTGGCTGAGCATATCCTGATGAAATTAGAACCAGCACAATATATATATATATTTTTTTTATGCAATATGTTTCTCATAATACCAGATGATGAAAAAATGCTAATTAACCTGTATATATCATGTACTTTAATTTCACACAGTGCATGCTAACAAAAACAAGGTCATTTTTATAAAGTCAAATATACAACTAACATTAACAAATCATGTAGAAATCAATTCATACAAACTGACTGTAGCTCAACGACATTTGACAAAAATGGTTTCTTCATGCTTTTATGATGAAAATACAAAAACTTGTTCTATATACATTTATATTTATTTAATTTACTGAAAGTTATTAATGAAACTATGGTATTTTTCACTCAATTATCCAAAAAAAAAAAAAAAAAAAAAAGCATTACCTTCAATTTGCATGATATAAAAAACTCCATTATTGAGGAATTTTCATAGCATTTTGTTTCACTTGCAAATGCCAACACAAGCCTTATGACAAGCTTGGAAATTATATTATGATTTAATACATTCTAAAATTCTCATTCTAAAAGCAATAAAGGGTATGCCAAGTAGTTCAGTATCATAATCTGCCCCACTCTTGTTCAATTTATGGACAAAAGCTTAAGAAACTAGGTACAGTTTCTATTTTAAATAATTCACAACCATAAAATTTGAATGATATTTTTTTTTTTTTACATGAGACTACTAATTTGGCCATGTAAATAAAAAAAAAAAAAATTATACCCTGCATACTTCTCTCAAAGCGGCATAACAGCGGTATTAGATTGTTATTCACAATCTAAATGTAACAGAAACATCATGGCATCCTATTTGTATGTTGTATGAATTAAAAAAAAAATGCACATTCTTATTTAAAAAATTTTAAATCAATGTGTAATCCATCATGAAGTAGTGAATTTCAATCCCTTTATATTTAACATATATTCCAGCATCCAAGCTGATGTTTATTTTTTGCCTTGGGATTTTTTTTTTTTAATGTTTAGCAGTACTGTCCAGTGAGTGATACCTTCTTACAGAGCCCCCCTTAGGAATCCTGAAATATCACTAGATAATTTATTATTGATACTGTGCTTGTAAATCATAAGTATCAATAAAACCTATTTTTTATTCAATCCATATAGTATAAAAGTGTCCTAATATATATAACAATAACTCTACTATGTGTGAGGTTAACTTATTTAATGTAATATTTGTATAAGATAAAATTCACTTAATAATAAAATACAAGAATTCATGCAGTGTAATTAGTGTTATTCACATTTCAAATTAATTCATTATGAACAACCACAATGTCCTTCTCTTAACATAGCAATTCTCAGAAAATCTTCCCACTAATTTTACATTTGTAATAATTATACACTTTAAGCAAAGCCGGAATAAAAAAAGTGTGATTCATTTAATAAGATTTATTACAACAGTTGAATTCTACAAAAATCAAAGTAATGGCATCAGAACTCTGACTATAATTACCATTAATATCCATTTTTGAATTATCTTATTTTAATTTTTAAGATTTTAGAATTTTCCATTTTGGTTGTGTGTGTGTGTGTGTGAGAGAGAGAGAGAGAGATTACAAAACCACTAACTGAATATCTAAAAATGAATTCAATAATACTCTGCACATCCCAAAATTGGTAAAAACATAAATTACCAGGAGCTCACATCTTGTGAATATGGGCTTGGCACACCCAGGGTCTGGAGCTGGATATCGTCATTCTTCTCTTTCTTGGTGATTCCCTTCTCTCTCTCTCTCTCTCTCTCTCTCTCTCTCTCTTTCAGGGTAACTCAATTTTTTTTGGCTGGTGCAGCAAAAGCCTCAGGCTTCCTTGCACCATATGGCTAATTAATGATAATGAACGAAGAATGAAACTTGTGTTTAGAGAAAGATAAATTACAATATCAATAATATATGTACATGCCTCAAGCACAATTAGATTATGAATAATACTAACTAGTAATACCATAAAAGAGGGAAATACTTAAACATTTCTTCAAACTTCTAAAGCAAAAAATATTCTGTAGATCCAAGTTAAATTATTTAACACTGTTACCCACCGTAAAATAAAATATTGGCAACTGCACACCTTGATCTGATTTGATTTGATTTTAATGGCATATCAGCTCCTGTGGCTATAGCATGCCAGTAACCAGGGCAGCGGTTCCCAAACTGCGTGCTGCGGAGTCCCAGCGAACTCACAGGGGCACCGCTGGATAGTTTAAATTTTCGAGGGAAACACAGTGATACTTGACATCTGTCCAACACCATGTGAAATACTAACTCTAGGTAGTTCACAGTTTCAACATTACTTATTAATTTGTTTGGACCTAACTACTCAATAAATGGAACTGTTAGGTATTTCTTTTGGCCTAGGGGTGCCGTGAAAAAATTACTGAGACACTAAGGGCACCTTGAACCAAGAAAGTTTGGGAACCTCTGAACTGGGGAATTTGATTATATCTTTCCCATCTCCCAATTTTTCTGAACTGTGATTGTTTCTTGTGTACTATATTTTAAAAATGAGAATCTATGTTCCCTGTCACAGATATGCTGAGAGTAAATGCTTTCATTGAGACACTGTGGACATACTTGCTTTAGCTGGGGTGTATAAACACACCTGACATCATTGTTGCAACTCAAGCTTATGGAAAGAGTCACTTCAGAAATGCTGGATTCAATTGTATACATTTAAAGAAATAGTGTGATATTATTCTAATCAGAGTACAGCTATTTTAACTGTTGTGCGTTAAAATAACAAAATTGGTTACACTTATGCAGTGGATTCCAGTTATTTGGGTCACCAGTTAATTGGAGCAGTCATTTATTTGGGGCAAATCTTAAAGAACAGAACCTAATTGACAAAATAGCCAGGGCTTTCTTTGCTTAATTGGGACAACATGCCAATTAATCAGGGCAGGAGACTGCAGCACTCAAGATTACCCTACAGTTGTCACTGACCAGACCACGTGGCCCGGTTGGATCTCTGGAGGTCATAACCATAAAAGAATTCGCAGTTTCCTGCTTATTGGACTTTTCTGTTAGTGCAACTTATTATAAATGGCTAGTAAAAACTCCATATTATTGCATTTTCAATAATACTGTTAGCCAGAATTGTGGGGTTTTATGTTATTATGGTAAAATTAGCATTAGTAGAGGCATACAATGCAGGAAACAAGCTTATGCAGCATCAGCCAAAAAAAAAAAAAAAAAAACACTCCAATTTCACCCCTTCATTCATTTCAAATACCTGTGTAGCTCAGCCTTAAATTTATTTAGGTTATCAACTTCCACAACAAAAGATGGAGGTCAGTTCCACCAATCAACTACCTGCTGGCTAAAGGCAAATGTCTGCATATCTATCCTATAACCGTCCCTCCTCAATTTGAATTTATGCCCTCTCAGGTGATTATTCTCACCAAGAGGAAGAATCCCACCAGCACTGAGCATGCTCAAACCATTCAAGGCTTTATACACCTCTATCAGATCACCTCGCAGGTGCCTAGTCTCCAAACACAGGTACAGGTCACTGCTGAAAAAAAGCCGTGAATTAGGGTTGAATTAGAAAGTGTTACAATTCTGCCCAGACACGATAGGAGGGAGTATATGATGAGAGCCCTGTCGATCAATTCGGCCCTGGAAAGACTGTGCAAGGCTCAAGGGGTAGAATTTTTTTCAGCCTAGTCTGTACTTGTTAGCAGGAGAGACTGCTTCTACAGGGATGGGATACACTTAAAAAGAAAGGGTGCAAGAATGTTTGCTGATGTTATCAAGGCAGTGTTAGGTGGGTTGGAAAACTGCTAGATTGGGGGGATACAAGGACTTGTAGATTAACAGTAGCCACTGGCAGAGGTGAAAGTGATTCTTGCACTGCTTCTATTGGAATGAGCAGCAGCCTGGAAAATAAGATGCAGGATATTTCAGAGACTGCTGGGAATCATTGGGGTACAAGTAACCACATGGGTTGTGTTAGGGTAGCTAAGAAAAAGAACAGGTGCATGTATACTTGTGTGTACACCAATGCTAGGAGTTTAGTAAATAAATTTGATGAATTTGAGGTATTGCTCAAAACATCAAAGGCAGATATTGTTGGGATTTCAGAGACGTGGTGTCACACAGATATAAGGAATGCAGAACTGGAATTTGGGGAGTACAATGTCTACAGAAAGGATAGGAAGGGAGGAGGGGTTATGCTATTGTTAAGAAATACATAAAATCCAAGGAGAAGTGAAGCCAGTCGACATCGCTGGACAGTGCAGTGTCGAGTCAGTTTGGTGTGACATAAGCATTGGGAGATCAAAATTGAGAGTAGGAGTGTGCTATAGGCCTAATGACTCTGATGAGTATAATAAGAAACTGTACAGGGAAATAGAGTGGGCCAGTAAATCAGAGAGTCTTATAATGGGGGATTTTAATTTCCAAGATATTGAATGAAATTTGTGGGTTGGTCACTCACACACTAGCAAGGCTTTTGTGGATTTATTGGATGATTGTTTTCTACATCAGCATGTTCGGGAGGCAACTAGAGGGAGTAATACTCTTGATTTGATTATCAGTAGTGATTCTTCATGCATTAAGAATCTGCAGATAAATGAACCACTAGGTGGCAGTGATCAGTGTGCTGAAGTGGGATTTACTCAAAGAGGTAACTACCATTAGGGGTAAAGGGAAGGGTTATTGCTTTCATAAAGGCGACTACGATCGACAGAGACAGTATTTAAATTCTATACAGTGGGACCAAATGATGATGTTACCAACAGCAAATTCAAAATGGGAAGCATTCAAAGAACTTATCTTGGAAGCTACTAGGCTTTACATACCAACTAAGAAATATTGTTCAAGGTTTAGGCCTAAATGGATGTCAGATGAACTAATGAGACATATGGCAGAGAAGAAAAAAGCATGGGATACATACAAATTAACATGTGACACAGAAGCCTATAATAGATACAAGTTGATCTGTAATCAAGTTACAAAGGAGGTTAGGCAGGCAAAGGCAGATTACGAGAAATCTTTGGCAAGGTATGCAAAGAAAAAAAGCAAAGAGTTCTTTACTTATGTAAACTCTAGCAGGAAGGGGATGAATCAGATTGGTCCACTTGATATCGATGGGTCAACTGTTGATGATCCTGCTTAGGTAGCTAACAAACTAAATGAATATTTTGCATCAACATTCACACATGAGGAGTTATTCAGCAAGGGGAATGCAAGAGGTGTATTCAACTCTGGCAGAAAGCTAGAGAATCTTGTAATAACTGAGTAAAATGGAGGAGAAATTGTTGAAGATAAACACAAGAAAGGCACCTGGGGTGGATGGGATCTATCCATTTATATTAAAGGAGGCAGCAAAGGAAGTAAGCAAACCCTTAGCCATAATTATGAGAGCTTCCTTGGACTCAGGGGAGGTACCCATGGACTGGAGATGTGCAAATGTGACCCCAATTCACAAAGGAGGATCAAAGGCTGACACAAGTAATTATAGACCTGTGAGTTTAACTTCTGTTCCAGGAAAATTAATGGAGGTACTGGTTAATGAAGCACTGCAGGATCATCTAGACAAGACTTCAGTTATAGCTCGGACACAGCATGGTTTTGTTAAGGGGAAGTCTTGCCTGATCAATTTGATTGGATACTATGATGCAGTCACAAAAGAACTGGATGCAGGGAATAACTTTGATATTATATATTTGGATCTTAGAAAGGCTTTTGATACTGTTGCACATTGAAGACTGCTGCACAAATTGGAGCAGTGTGGCACTGGAGGCAAATTGCTGCTATGGATAAAGGGGTGGTTGAGGGGGAGAAGACAGAGTGGTAATCAATGGACACTGCTCATCGTGGACTAATGTTATTAGTGGAGTCCCTCAAGGTTCAGTATTGGGTCCATTATTGTTTTCTGTATTCATAAATGATATTGATGATGGTATATCAAGCTTAATGTCCAAGTCTGCAGACGATACGAAGGTTGGCAGGGTTTTCAAGGACACTACTGACACTATGCTGCTGCAATAGGATCTGGAAAGGTTGAGCAGATGGGCTGAGAGGTGGCAAATAAAGTTTAAGATTGACAAATGTAAAGTACTATATATGGGAAACAGCAACGTATCAACTCTGTGGTACTACACTGACAGTAGTAGAGAATGAAAGGGACCCGGGGGTGGTTGTGCAGGCAGATATGAAGTTCTCTGAGCAGTGTAGACGGGCAGCAAGAGTAGCTTATGGTGTATTGTCAATGATATATAGGAATTTTTCTAGCAGGGATAAGGAGGTGATTATTCCCTTGTATAAGGCAACGGTCAGGCCACACCTAGAGTACTGTATACAGATCTGGAGGCCTCATTTCAAGAAGGATGTAGAGCTGCTTGAACGAGTGCAGAGAAGGGCAACAAGATTAGTGAATGGAACAAAGTGGTGCTCTGACGAAGAAAGGCTTAAGTTTTGCAAATTAGTGTCTGGAGACTAGGCCCCAGCGAGGTGATCTGATAGAGGTGTATAAAGCCTTGAATGGTTTGAGCATACTCAATGCTGATGGGATTCTTCCTCTTCCTCAGAATAATCACCTGAGAGTGCATAAATTCAAATTGAGGAAAGACAGATGTAGGATAGACATGCGGAAATTTGCCTCTAGCCAGCGGGTGGTTGGTTGGTGGAACAGACTTCCATCCCTTGTCGTGGAAGTTGATAGCCTAAATAAGTTTAAGGCTCAGCTGGACAGGTATTTCGAACGAACAGAGGGGTGAAGTGGAAGTGGTTATTTTTTATTTATTTATTTTTTTTGGCTGATGCTGCATAAGCTTGCTTTCTTGTATCAAATGCCTCTAATAATGCTAATGCTAACACTATAATCTGCAAAACTTAAGCCTTTCCTCATGATGTTGTTTGGTTTTTATTAGCATTAGCAACTAAGGCCATATTGCTCTGGAATATGCGGTGGTCATTCCCTGACCTTTCCGCATCCTCCATATTTGGTGGTGACGGGCTCGAACCCCGGCTTTCCTCATGAGAGGAACCCTTTGTTCCATTCACTAATCTTGTTGCCCTTCTCTGTACTCGTTCCAACAGTTCTACATCCTTCTTAAATTGAGGCCTCCAAACTTGTATACTGTACTCAAGGTGTGGCCTGACCATTGCCTTATACAAGAGGATAATCATCTCCTTATCCCTGCTAGAAAAACCCCTTCACTGAAATTTTCAATCATAAAAAACAAATTTACAGAATCTCTTTATTCCTATCTTATAAGCTTCATAAACTTGTTACGCCGTATCTCAATTGCACATATTGTGTTTGTTGCGATTTGTGCTTGGTAAGGTTTTTTGTTATTGACTGCTTATTTTTATTTATTTTTTTACTTTTACAACTCCCCCACAAAAAATCAGTTAGTTAGTATGTACATATTACCACACGCTCCTTGAGTAGACTGAGGTTCAAGCCCCTGACTTCCGAATAGGGTCGATCTGCCATCCTGCACTGGACCTGCGTGGCAGATTATGGTCCATTTCTCTCAACGTGAATTGTTGAGGAGGCTTCCATCCTGTAGTGGGTTGATAATGGCTACAGTTTTTTTTATATGTAAGTGTATATTTATTATATACACTATGTTACATCACTGGTTCTGTCAACCTGCCAATCGCTTTTTCAGTCACTTCTAATAGAGATAGGAGGCTGAAATTTTGTACATATTCCTAATTCACGTGACAATGTATTCTATCAAAATCTGACCTAAATCTATCAAGCGGTGCACCACTGCATGTAATATATTGGCTACCTGGATTTCGGACTTTTTCCCTGCTTCTTATATGATTAGAAGGGTGCAATTTTGTAAACAATCTCTTTTGACATAATCATACTTTTTTATAAAAATGTTATGAAAATTTCTATTCATAAAAAAAAATAAGAAAATAAAAAATAATATAAAAACAAGTTTTTCAAAAATATACCTTAATTCCGGAAAATACAAGGTGTGGCCTTATATTTTACCCTTGCAACATAAAATGCCTCATTTTAAAAAAAACAGTAAAGGCCACACCTTATATTTTCCGGAATTAAGGTATATTTTTGAAAAATCTGTTTTTATATTATTTTGATAACCTGTGGAAAATATTCTTCCGATTTTCATGTATCATTTAATTTTTTAACTGGTAAGGTAATAAAGTGTAAATTTGTGCTTAATCCCACAAGCTCGATGTTGCAAGAATGATGTAAGATGCAGTCAGGAGGTACTTCTACTTTGAGTAGATATGCATGTGTGTGTGCACATGCATGTGTGTACACATGAAGTTGCCTGCCATTGATTCTTACAGAAGTTTCTAATAATCAGCTTAAAATCTGTGTGGGGAATTTTTAAATATAAATAAAAAATGATTACAGGAAGTCCTTGTTGTTCATCACTTCGTTAATTTGTTGTCACTTATCACATGTATATCATGGTCTGTGACAGTTCACACATGGTCTGTGACAGTTCATACTGCTGTTAAATCAGTTTGCTTTGTGTATTTATTAAGAATTTCTCAAAATTTTATTTCAACCTTAAAGTTACTTTCAATTATTTAAATGTTTTCAAGACTAGGTTTAAAAAAAAAGCTAAAAATTTCTTCAGATGCTTTAATCTACTTCTTACTATTATTAATGAAATTTACACATTCGTGTACAGCAAGTTGGTAGTAATGTAAAGTTTTTAGTGCTAGTCATGGATGGTTCGATTGCTTTAAATGAAATTTTTCTATTTAAAAAAAAGAGAAAAGGAAATAAAACAAATTAAAATCTATCTTTAAGAAAAATGAGCCTACAGTATCTGAATCCCTGCAGAAATAAATTGATTTATAGCTTATATTACATAAAACTTATAAGAACTTATACTAAGGAGAAAAATAGCTGGCGATTCAAGAGACAAATTATGAGGGAGTGGGCTAGACACACGGAGAGAGGAAGGGGGTAGGGATGTTGAGCAACCATTTTTTTTTTTACTAGTAATATTTTTATACTTTATTAAAAGTAATAAACATGATCAATAATACATAGCCAAATCTGAATTAACAGAATGTTAGCAAAACGGCATTGTTTTAAGTTATATTTCATATTGTGAATACCTTCACAACGAGTTGCCATGATATTGCACTACTTCAAATAAGTAACTCTTCACCTGAGGAGAAGACTAATGTTACTTATTCTCATATGGATACCACCACCCAGACGGCACCGTTTCAGGGCTATTTGGCCCTTCTTCGGTGGGTGGGCAGGTACCCGAGTGATGCAATGATGGCAAAACAGTTATGAAGTATAACCTCACAATATGAGAGATGCCTGATGGTGTATGATGTGTTTAGACTATAAAGCATTTAGGGCTAAGCCTCAAGCTATGGAAAAGTCTAGACTATGTATAAGAAGGGCCAAACAGCCCTGAAACTGTGCCGTCTGGTTGGTGGTGGTGGTATCCATCTGAGAATAAATAACATTAGTCTTCTCCTCAGGTGAAGCGTTACTTATTCGAAGTAGTGCAATATCATGGCAACTCGTGAAAGTATTCACAATACGTGATATAACTTAAAACGATGCCATTTTGCTAACACTCTGTTAATTCAGATGTGGCTATGTATTATTGATGCTTTTGCACTATTCTTATACATAGTCTAGACTTTTCCATAGCTTGAGGCTTCAGCCCTAAATGCTTTATAGTATAAACATGATCTTAAAGAAAATCTGGGCTATTTTATGCATACCAATCCCTTCCCCCTTTGTGTAATGTCAAACTGCCCATGTTGTTTGTCATTTCCATTGCAGTTCTAGGAACATAGCTGACAAGGACCATCTAAATTCATATTATCATTTTTCTCTACTGGGAGAGTGTTTGACTGATTTGTCTGCTAATTTATTGCCTTTGATTCCTATGTATATGGGGATGAAGTGAGAGGCATATCTCTTTTTATTTGTCCCTAGTTCTGCTAGCTTACATTATATTCAATATAATAATGGGTGATGAGTATTAAGCTGATTTTGTAATGATTGGATTGTGTCCTCAGTTAGTTGTGCTAATGCAACCAATTCTTGTTGAATTATATGGACATAATGCCAACATTCATTAATAAATAGCATAGATCCTGCAAGCTGTTAACAACTGATTAGTTCTAGAAGTATGATAAAAGGTTGAATAATAGAAGGATATAGGTTGTACAGACAGTCTTTTTTTTTTTTTTGGCTAATGTGGTAAAGGTCTACCTTCTTTGGATCATTTGGCTTTTACTAGTACTAAGAAGTCAGAAAAAAGTAATTGGCTTCATAATAAAAAAAAAAAAAAACATTTTAATGAGCCAGAAGGAATCAGTGACAAATTGTTTCATTAGCCATTAGCTAACTATCTACTTTAGCAAAATAAAAGAACTACAGTAAAATTAGCTAACTGCCATCCATCCATCCAAAATTCATGCAACCGGCAGTTTAAAAAATTATATTTATACAAAAAATGACAGTTGCACTTGTCAACCGAGTTGCAAAGAGACTGTGATTTAAATAATTAAAGATTGAAAAAAAAAAAAAAAATAATAATAATAATAATAAATAAATAAAAATGCATTACATACAGCAATACAATTTATATTATAAAATTATCTGAAAAATTTTTTAAAAAAATTGGAAATACTCTATTCATTGTTTACATTAAGTATTAATCAGATATACAGAAGAGGTACTATTTCGAAGCAGGTATTGAAACAGTTTAAGAAAATGCTACCACTGCAGTCATTTTTCTATATTTTGTTGCCTGGATACAATGTTGTCCCTCCTTCCTGTGAAGGAGGAGCAACATTAAGAGAAACTCTACGTCATTCATTGCAAGTGAGCATTTTCTCTCAAACTACATTGGGTATACCAAAAGTGACTGGTTGGGTAATGAAGTCTGTCCACCTTTGCCTAGCAGTTACTATTAACGTACTGTTTTACTTGGGCAGGTGTATTTATATAATCATATCTGTAATCCATCAATCTGTTATGCTATCCAAAAAAGTTCATAAAGTTGGAGAAAAAGCAGTTGTGCTGTTTTAACCTTAAAAATAAACTGTATATTTGTCTTCATCAAGAAGACTTGATGAAGGTTTAAATCATACCATACTTATAAAGTAGCATAATCTTGGCTCAATATCTATTATAAAAAGTTACAATTGGCAAGAAGCTTACAGACATAAGAGTACAAAAGAAAGGTTATTTTAAAATTAAGACAAAGGAAATAAAGTATAGCATATATGCTGGCAAAATTAAGTTTAACTTCACATTACGACATTTCATTATACAGCGCAGGCACTGTAAGAGTAATGCCCGTTGAATGAGCATTACGTGTATAATACAGGGATCTATATTAGTAACATGCAATTGGAAACCGATGTTGGATAACTGGGCTTATACTGCATTATGATAAATAATTTAAGTCAAAAGTTTCTCCATCAGCACTCTTAGAATGCATATTCAAAAAGAAATATGCAGCAAATGCAATTAGAAAAAAAATTAATGAAGGAAAGAGAAGTGAAAATAGCGTTGATAACAGTCAAGGTTAATGTTAAAAATGAAAGAGTAAATTACTTTTAGCATTGGATAAGAATTTGGCAAAAGAATTCAAGGTACAAAAAACTCCAAATAAGGTATAAATACAGATGCTGCCTAAGAACATGGATTATTTCTGGAACCTTTCAGACTCCATTTATAGATATGTTCAATTCTTAAATACTATTAAGAAGCACTAATCTTCATTTTAACAAAATATCTCAACAAGCATTTGGATATAATCCAATTCTACATTTGCTTGATACAGCAAAACCTGACTAGCAATAAAGTACTGATCAATTAGAATTTATCATCACATACATGAATGGCAAAGCTCACTACCTTTTCTATTTTAATGGAAACAAAACAGTTCCCAGTTATCATAAATATCTATTTACAAAAGTTTTATTTACAAAAATTCACCTAAATGGAACTGGCATCACATATAGGTGCACTTATAATAACTGTTTTGAGTAAAACAGAAAACATGTAAACAATTCCCCTATTTTTTTTTTTTTTTTCCATTCCCAAAACATACATATACATTTTGATTTTCATTCACCTTGCATTGGATAATTGCAGTACAAATATAGTTATTTTTTCCATCAATTCCTTTTTCACAGGAAGGTAAAAAAATACTTTGGTTATCAAATTTACCAAGAAAATGCTTCACTGCAACTACTATGGGATTATATTAAACATGGTTATTAAACAAAATGTCCTCAGCATTTTAATCAGCAACTGCATTTCTTCGAAAGATAAATGCAGAAATACGGTGACTGAATCACAAGGTGTCACCCAATATACTTAAAGTATCAAAAGTGAGTGTTTTTGCTACTTACTACCCAAAAAGGGGAAGTTTCTGTCTTACTAAGATCATTGTCATCCATCCCAACAAGCTTAAGTCCTCATAAAATGCCTCATCAGAGAACAGACATGAAAATCAGCCACATCTTTGATATGTTATACTACACACGAGAGAGTATAAATTCAAGTTGAGGAAGACTGGCTACAGGATAGATGTGAAGAAGTTTGCTTCCAACCAGTGGGTAGTTGATTATTGGAAAAAACTTCCATCTTTTGTTGTGAAAGTGGGTGGTTTCTATAAATTCAAGGAAGAACTAGACAAATTCTTACAGGGTATGGATGGGTGAAGTGTGTAGGTTTTTTTTTTTTTTTTTTTTTTAGGTGATGTTTTATAAGCTTGCTTTTTGGCATCATTTTCCATTACTAATAACATTTGAGAACTGTGAGAAGGTAGCTTTGAATAATGCTAAATGCTGTTTTGTGTATATTAGCTGATTAAAATCTTGAGCACTTTTGTTCATATTTATTACAATACAGAAAAGCAAACCGGCATGAGGCTTTCAACAGCCTTTCTCTTTTAAACTATTATGGAATTAATCTTATTCTATCAACTTTGACTTCCAGCAAAGTTAAGTACAGCCAAACTTCAAACTTGTAAGCACCTGAAGAAATGGAATGTTAACTGGTACCACAGAGCTCATCTTTTTTCCTTCGAAGGGGATGACAGATGGCATTATGACTAGAAGCCTAAATGGCTACCACATGAAGAGGTAGATTCAACTTGCTTGTGTACTATACATGGGGTTTTCAAACTTTGATACAGCATGCTTAAACAATGGATTTGTGTTCTGCAAATAAAAATTAGCTTCTAAATAATTTCCATAAGTTATGAAAGGCATAATTAAGTAGGTAATAATTAACAGCATACATTAATGCATATAGAAAACTTTACAAATGTAATCACGACATTTGTCCTATTAGTGCAATTCCTTAAAAAACTCTCATCTTGCCAAAACCAACAATTATAATCGTTAACTAATAATTATAATGCTTATATTATTATTATAAAAAATAATGCACACTTACACTACTCAATAATTAAACCGGACGTAATCTTATTTATAGTATAGCTGAATCTCAGCATTTCCATGATATCTTCTTACCAGTCTTCTTCCAGAGTATCAAAATAATTTAATGGTTTAGATGCACTAGATATCCACCGCAACAGACTAGCAGATCCCCCAATATCCAGAAACTCAGATTTAAAGAAAAACCCAGACTACAGCTTATAAAAAAGTCAGCCATTTTTTCGTAGTTTCCAGTGTGTATCACTGATACACCTTTGTGTATCAGTGAAAAACATCTGATACACAGAGGTTACTGGTCACATCATAGATCAATTTGTCAGAGGCTGTGTTAATGGTTTTGCAGGTTCTTGTAAATTTTGAAATTTGGAGACAACTTCAACCATTTGGAGTCATCACTGTATGTATGGATTGAAAATTGAAGGTTTTTTGAAATTAGGAAATTGAAGTAGGTTTTGATATCATATTTATGAGTAGCTCTAATTATGGAGTTAATAATTCCCAGTATACAGGGAATGCTGATGTATCACCTCAAGGAAGTGCAAAATTGTTTTTACTGGATAACAAGAGGGGGAAGGTAGGTGGTTTTATTAATAATACAGTTAATGAAATCTAGAGGATAACTGTTCAGTTAGGATCCTCTTAATAGTTCCTAATTCTTCTTTTAGATCCTTATCTTGATAGGATTTTAGAAACAACCACTTGTTAGTTCATGCTAAGAAACAGTGTGAACTAACAAGGTGGTGTTTGGCTGTCTTCCATCACCCTCCCTATAAAAACAATTTGGCACTTCCTGGGTTGGGACAAGTTGAATTCAGGGGCCTCAGAAGAATGGAAACCCACATCACTTGCTTCAGTGTTGGCTATTCTGGTGTATTTCAACATTCTTTAAGACTGGCATTAAGTTTCCAGATTAAGTCATCATGTTCACACAGTAACCTCTGTGTATCAGTGAAAAACATCTGATACACAGAGGTTACTGGACTCTGGGGAAGGAGTGGGGTGGGAACCGAAAGAATCTATCTCAGCTTCTCTTAAAGTACATAAGCTTTTTTTCTACAGCATATTTGTAATGGAAAGCCAAGATCAGTCTTTGTATGATCAAAATATCAGTCCATATCAGACAATTCAATAGTATAGTATATTCTGTTCATTTAAATGGTTAATATTTAATAAATGTACAATTATAAATAATAAATAAATAATCATAAACAATAATAATAATAAAAGAAAAAAAAAACTTATCCAAACTTAAAAAAAAACTTATCTGTGTAAAAATGAATTTATAAATAAATTGATTTTTTTTTTTTTTTTAAAGAATATGCCATGCATGAAAGGTATTAGAACTTATAGTATTAAGTATTAGAACTTAATAATGTGCATGGTTTGAAAGAGACAACATATTGCTGACATTAAACTAGAATTTAGGTGGATTGTAATGATCAGAAATACATGTGAAGGAAGGTTATTCCAGAAAACAGAAGTAGCAAGGATAAATGAGAAAAAGTTGAGTTTGGAGTTTGGTAGTGAATGGATGCTTGCTTGTTATGGAATGTGGACTTGTTTAGAAAAGAGTGGAGAAATTACAGATGTCAATTCAGAACAGTGCCCACAGAAGTATGTATAGAAAAGATATGCAGCACAAACTGAAAATCTGTGGGATGAAGAGCCGGTATTTGATAAGTACAGAGCAACATTGAAAAAAGTCGCAAATTAAGATTAAATTTGAAAGTGTGAATTCTGCCCAGACACAACAGGACTAAGTTTATGATGAGAGCCTTGTCAATTACTTTGGCTCTGGAGAGATTGTGCAAGACTCATGGGGTACAATTTTTTCAGTGTGGTCTGTACTTATTAACAAGAGAGTGCTTCTATAGTGATGGGATAATGGGATAAACTTAAACAGAAAGTGTGCGAGAATATTTCCTGATGCTATAGATGTAGTGTTAGGTGGGTTGGAAAACTGCTAGTTGGGGGGGAGATACACAGACTAATAGACCAAAAACAGCCACAGGGAGAGGTGAGAGTGATTTTTGCACTGCTTCTACTGGAACGAGCAGCAGCCTGAGGCGTCAGGGATTTCAAGGACTGCCAGGAGTCATTATGGAACAAGTAAATATATGGGCTATGTTAGGGTAACTAAGAGTAAGAACAGATGCATGAATATTTGCATGTATACCAATGCTAGGAGTTTTGTAAATAAATTTGAAGTGCTGGTCAAGATATCAAATGCAGGCATTAGTATTAGTAATGGCCACATGGTGCAAGGAAGCCTACGGCTTATGGTGCACAAGCCAAAAAAAAAATATATATATAATAAAAATAATAATAATAAAATATAATAATAAGAATAAAAACAAATTAATAATAATAATAAGAAAATTAAATTCGAATATGGGAAGAACAATGTGTACAGAAGGACAGACAGGATAGGAAGGGAGGAGTGGTTATGCTGTTAATTAAGAAACATATAAGGCAGTGCATCCAGTTGACATGGGTGGCCACTGCAATGTTGAGTCAGTTGGGTGTGACATAAACACTGGGAAAGGGAAAATGAAAGTAGGAGTGTGTTAAAGGCCTAATGACTCTGACGAGTACAACAACAATTTACAATTTAACAGAGAAATAGAGTGGGCCAGCAAATTAGAATGTCTTGTAATGGGGTATTTTAACTTTCCAGATATTGACTGGAACTTGTGGGTTGGTCACTTGTACACTAGCAAGACTTTTGTGGATTTATTAGAGAATTGTTTTCTGCAGCAAAATGTTCGAGTGGCAACCAGAGGGAGTAATACTCTTCATCTGATTATCAGAAGTGATGACTCGTGCATTAAGAATTTGCAGATAAAGGAACCACTACGTGACAGTGACCACAGTGTACTGATGTCGGATTTACTTAAAGATGTAACTACCATCAAGGGTAAAAGGAAGAGTTTCTGTTTTCATAAAGGTGACTACAGTGGTTTGAGAGTTTTTAAATTCTATACAATAGGATCAGCTGACGTTAAAAATAGTGAATGCTAAATGGGAAGCCTTCAAGAAAATAATCATGGAAGCTGCTAGGCTTTTCATACTAAATAGGAAATACTGTTCAAGATTTAGACCTAAATGGATGTCAGATGAACTAATGAGGCTCATGGCAGATATAAGCTAGTCTGTAACCAAGTCACAAAGAAGGTTATGATTACAAGAAATCCTTGTCAAAGGATGCAAAGAAAAACAATAAAGACTTCTTTACTTATGTAAACTCTAGAAGGAGATGAATCGGATTGGTCCACTTGATGTTGGTGGTTCGACTGTTGATGATTCTGCTTAGATAGCTGACAAACTGAATGAGTATTTTGCATCTACATTCACAAGTGCGGAATTCTGTAAGGAAGGGGAGGACAGAATTTTACTAAACTTTAACAGGGAGCTAAATTATTTTGTAATAATGGAGAGAAAAGTGGAGGAGAAATTGTTGAAGTTAAACATAAAAAAGGCACCTACAGCAGATGGAATCTATCCAGTTATATTGAAGGAAGCAGCAAGGGAAGTAAGCAAACCCTTAGCCATAAGGGTTTGCTTACTTCCCTTGCTAAGTACCATCTAAGGACGGGAGCATCCTTAGAGTCAGGTGAGGTCCCCATGGACTGGAATTGTGTAAATGTATCCCCAATTCACAAAGGGGGTGCAAAGGGTGACAAATAATTATCGACCTGTTAGTTTAACTTCTGTTCTGGGGAAAATAATGGAGTCGCTGGTTAAAGAGGTGATACAGGATCACCTAGACAAGACTGCAGTAATAGGTCAGACACAGCATGGGTTGGTTAAGGGGAAATCTTGTCTGACCAAATTGATCGGATAATAGGAACTGGATGCAAAAAATAATTTTGATATCATATAGTTGGATTTCAGGAAAGCTTTTGATACTGTTGCACATGGAAGACTGCTGTACAAATTGGAACCGTTTGGCATTAAGGGCAAGTTATTGCAATAGATAAAGGGATGGGTGAGTGGGATAAGGCAGAGAGTGGTCATCAATGGACACTGCTCTACGTGGATTAATGTTATTAGTGGAGTCCAAGGGCTTGGTGTTGGGCCCATTGTTTTCAATACAGTCAGTCCTCGTATAACACGTGTTTACACTACACGAATTCGATCATACACGATTTATAAATAGGGGAACGATATCTTATATAACACGAACCGAATTCGCTTACGCACGATTCGCCTTTGTGTTTACAAGAAATGGCAGTCGAACGCAGAATCACCCCAACCGAACGCAACACGATAGGAATGAAGAGAAGATTCTGAAAATGTATTTATGTTTTTTATATCAGTGAAGGGGAAACACATTTCACCATAATAACTTAAAAACCAACACAATTCCAGCTATCGGTATAATCGCAAATGCAATTAGATCGAGTTTACTACCAGTTTATAACAGATTCCACTAGCAGAAACGCAACTGGAAATTGTTTTATGGTAGTAACCCCTAGAAATGTGCTTTAGTAAAATGTGAGGTGTTAATAGTGTATCTCAGCCTTTACAGTGTTGTTTATTCAGTTGCTACACGCGCGCAGCTTTGTTTATGTGTATCAAGCGTGCAACCTTGTTTTGTAATTGTGCTTTGTTCCCTAAAAATGAGTAAAATACTTAAAAGGTGTGAAAAGGAAGCATTCTGGTAAAGACACTACATATTCAGAGAGAAAAAGAAAAGCAATATCGATAAACAGAGGCGGACTGGGTCAAAAATTCTTACCCGGGAAAATTTATAGTGGCCTCATACTATGGTTTAGGGCAAAAATCACACCGGCCTTCGGCCCACCGGGGTTTCCCCCGTAAGGCTTATGGCCAGTCTGCCTCTGTCGATAGAGAAAAAATATGAAATTATGAAACGCTTTGAGCGAAATGAAAGACCATGTGATATTGCACGTGCTACAGACCTAAATGAGGCAACGCCGAGAATTAGAAAGAATGCAGAGAAAACAAAAAACTTTCATAGCAGGAACAACTCAAAGTGTAATTAAAATCCATTAGATTAAGACACAAAGAATTGGAAGAGATGGAACAGCTGTCATCTGTTTGGATAGAAAATCAAACAAAAAAACAAGTTTGCTTAAGATAGAAGTAAAAGCATTAGCAATATTTTATTACGTAATAGTCGTAATAAAATGTGTAAGTATTTTATTACGATTATTTATTGTGTTTGGTAATGTTTTGGTTACAAATGTGTGTTCAATCTTGGGTAGTCGGCACCTAACCCCATTTTTCCCATAGGGCCTGTTGTTTATATTGCACGATTTTGCATTGCACGAGGGTTTCTAGGAACGCAACTATCGTGCTATACGAGGACTGACTGTATTTATCAATGATATTGATATAGGTATATCAGGCTGGATGTCCAAGTTTGCAGATGATACAAAAGTTGGCAGGGCTGTTAATGACAGTAAAGACAGTAGGTAATTGCAACAGGATCTAGAAATGTTATGCAGATGGGCTGAGAAGTGGCAACTGAAGTTTAACTCTGGGAAATGCAAAGTACTGCATATGGGTAGCAGTAACCCAAGAGAAATGTACAACTGTGTGATACTACACTCAGGGAGACAGAGAATGATAAAGACCTGGGGGTATTGTGCAGTCAGATATGAGGGTCTCTGAGCAGTGCAGAGAGGTGCCAAAGCTGGTAATGGAGTTTTGTCAATGTTATATAGGAATTTTCCTAGCAGAGACAAGAGGTGATTATCCCTTTGTATAAGGCAATCGTCAGACTTTGAGTACTGTATTCAGGTCTGGAGGTCTGTAGATGTAAATAATTACATCTACCCATATATTTATTTTGTCTGTAAATTGCATGGGTTCTCTGGTTGATTTTCCTGTTTTGCTGGATGAAAAAACCCAAGTTTGTGAGGAAAAGCCTTGTTATATATACGGCTGTGACCGACTAACTCAGCCACTGAGTGAAAAAATCCCATTAAGTTCCTTGCGTCATTGATGGGATTCAAACCTGGGCCTTTTCCACCCGGTGATAATACCACTGTGCTACCCGTGCAGACGGAATCGGTGTGATAGTAGAACTTGCTAAATCAGTAGGAGGGGGAAGGTTTTTATGATATGACTACTGAAGCCCTCCTGGGAAGGATCGGTGTTCTTCTTACACTGGATGGAAAAGACTTGGGTTCGAACCCCATCAAGGATGGAAGGAATTTTTATGGGCCTTTTTCACAATGTCGCTGAATTAGCCAGTCACAGGCGACAGTAGCATGATTTTTCTCCCTGAAACTAGCTTTTTTCCATCTAGAAAAATTACCTCAGAACACACACAATTTATAGACAATATATACAGAGCAACAATACCTTAGTTGCTGATGCTTCTACAATAAAAAAAAAAAAAAAAAAGATATGATTACTGAAGATGTTCAAGAATTACTGGCAGAAAAAGAGGCTGGAGAAACAGATTTGGTGGAAATGGCAACAGGGGTAAACCAAATCAATTCAGAGGATTATAACACAGATGAAAATTCTGAACTTCCAAATTTTACACTAAAAAGCATACGGGAGGGCATAAAGTTAGCCGAACAATTTGAATCTTATTTTTTGAATGCAGATTCTTCGACTGAAAGGAGCCCAAAGCTCAAAAGGGAGCTTCAAAACTGATTAGTTCCATATGATCAAAATTAAAAAGATCTATCAAGAAAAAGCAAACAAACCGAAATTACTGATTTTTTTAAAGAGAGAGAAGATACACAAAATCTAGAATGGTGCATTTTTGTTAGCTTTAGGAACGTAACCTCCCTTTCTGTATTGGTTCTTAGTCCCGTATAACACGATTTTGCACTACATGAAATTTTATAGGAACCTAACTACCATGCAGGGTATCTCAGAGACCGCTGGGAGTCGTGGTACAAGTAAACACATGGGCTGTGTTAGGGTAGCTAAGAATAGGAACAGGTGCATGTATACTTGCGTGTATAACAAAGCTAGGAGTTTGGTAAATAAATTTGATGAATTTGAGGTATTGCTCAAAACATCATAAGCAGATATTGTTGGGATTTCAGAGATGTGGTGTCACACAGATATAAGGAATGCAGAACTGGAATTTGGAGAGTACAACATCTACAGAAAGGATAGATAGGACAGGAAGGGAGAAGGGGTTATGCTATTAGTTAAGAAACACATAAAATCCAAGGGAGTGAAGCCAGTCGATATTGCTGGACAGTGCAGTGTCGAGTCAGTTTGGTGTGACATAAGCATTGGGAGATCAAAATTGAGAGTAGGAGTGTGCTATAGGCCTAATGACTCTGATGAGTATAATAAGAAACTGTACAGGGAAACAGAGTGGGCCAGTAAATCAGAGTCTTATAATGGGGGATTTTAATTTCCCAGAAATTGACTGGAATTTGTGGGTTGGTCACTCACACACTAGCAAGGCTTTTGTGGATTTATTGGATGATTGTTTTCTACATCAGCATGTTCGGGAGGCAACTAGAGGGAGTAATACTCTTCATCTGATTATCAGTAGTGATTCTTCATGCATTAAGAATCTGCAGATACAGGAACGACTAGGTGGCAGTGATCATAGTGTGCTGAAGTGGGATTTACTCAAAGAGGTAACTACCATCAGGGGTAAAGGGAAGGGTTTTTGCTTTCGTAAAGGCGACTACGATGGTCCGAGACGGTATTTAAATTCTATACAGTGGGACCAACTGATGATGTTAATGATCAGTTGGTCCCACTGTACAGAATTCCAATCCAAAATGTATAAAATGCAAATTCAAAATGGGAAGCATTCAAAGAATTTATCTTGGAAGCTACTAGGCTTTACATACCAACTAAGAAATATTGTTCAAGGTTTAGGCCTAAATGGATGTCAGATGAACTAATGAGACATATGGCAGAGAAGCAAAATGCATGGGATACATATAAATTAATGGGTGACACAGAAGTCTATGATAGATATAAGCTGGTCTATAACCAAGTCACAAAGTAGATTAAGCCGGCAAAGGCAGATTATGAGAAATCCTTGGCAAAGGTTGCAAAGAAATAAAGAAACAAGTTCTTTACCTATGTAAACTCTAGAAGGAAAGGGTTGAATCAATTGGTCCACTGGATATTGATGGTTCAACTGTTGATGATCCTGCTCATGTGGCTAACAAACTAAACATGTATTTTGTATCTACATTCACACATGGCGAGTTATTCAGGAAGGGGAATGCCAGAGGTGAAGTAAACTGGCAGTGAGCTAGCTGATTTTGTAATAACTGAGAGGAAAGTGGAGGAGATATTGTTGAGGATAAACATAAAAAAGGCACCTGGGGTGGATGGGATCTATCCAGTTATATTAAAGAAGGTAGCAAAGGAAGTAAGCAAACCCTTAGCCATAATTATGAGAGCTTCTTTGGACTCAGGGGAGGTACCCATGGACTGGAGATGTACAAATGTGACCCCAATTCACAAAGGAGGATCAAAGGTTGACACAAGTAATCATAGACCTGCAAGTTTAACTTCTGTTCCAAGAAAATTAATGGAGGCACTGGTTAAAGAAGCACTACAGGATCATCTAGACAAGACTTCAGTTATAGCTCAGACACAGCATGGTTTTGTTAAGGGAATGTCTTGCCTGACCAATTTGATTGGATACTCTGATGCAGTCACAAAAGAACTGGATGCAGGAAATAACTTTGATATTATATATTTGGATCTTAGAAAGCCTTTTGATACTGTTGCACATGGAAGACTTCTGCACAAATTGGAGCAGTGTGACATTGGAGGCAAATTGCTGCTATGGATAAAGGGATGGTTGATGGGGAGAAGACAGAGTGGTAATCAATGGACACTGCTCATCGTGGACTAATGTTATTAGTGGAATCCCTCAGGGTTCAGTGTTGGGTCCATTGTTGTTTTCTGTATTTATAAATGATTTTGATGAAGGTATATCAAGCTTAATGTCCAAGTTTGCAGATAATACAAAGTTTGGCAGGGTTGTTAAGGACAATACTGACAGTATGCTGTTGCAACAGGATCTAGAAAGGTTGAGCAGATGTGCTGAGAGGTGGCAAATAAAGTTTAACATTGACAAATGTAAAGTACTACATATGGGAAAGAGTATCCCCAGAGCAACATATCAACTTTGTGGTACTACACTGACAGTGGTAGAGAATGAAAAGGACCTGGGGTAATTGTGCAGGCAGATATGAAGTTTTCTGGGAAGTGCAGATAGGCTGCAAGAGTAGCTGATGGTGTCTTGTCAATGATATACAGGAATTTTTCTAGCAGGGATAAGGAGGTGATTATTCCCTTGTATAAGGCAATGGTCAGGCCCCACCTAGAGTACTGTATAAAGGTCTGGAGGCCTCATTTTAAGAAGGATGTAGACCTGCTGGAACGAGTACAGAGAAGGGCAACAAGAGATTAGTGAATGGAACAAAGGGGTGCTCTTACAAAGACAGGCTTAAGTTTTGCAAATTACAGTGTCTGGAGACCAGGCACCAGCGAGGTGATCTGATAGAGGTGTATAAACCCCTGAATGGTTTGAGCATGCTCAATGCCGATGGGACTCTTCCTCTTGCTCAGTATAATCACCTGAGAGTGCATAAATTCAAATTGAGGAAAGACAGATGTAGGATAGATGTGCAGAAATTTGCCTTTAGCTAGCAGGTAGTAGGTTGGCAGAACAGACTTCCATCCCTTGTTGTGGAAGTTGATAGCCTAAATAAATTTAAGGCTCAGCTGGACATGTATTTCGAACAAACGGACGGGTGAAATAGGAGTGGTTTTTTTTTTTTTTTTTTGGCTGATGCTGCATAAGCTTGCTTTCTTGCATCATATGCCTCTACTAATGCTAATGTTATACGAGAGGGTACTTGTATTGTCCTCCATGACTGTAGAGTGGTTTCATGACTCATTACCTTGTTTTCAGTGGTCTGGATTCAAACCTCACATTAGTGACTAGAAGACTTTTCAAATGGCACATAAGTTAGCTGATTTAGGTTTTTCAGAACATATGACATGCAAATCAGATGTGATCATATACTCTTACAGACCCATTCCCTTTGAGGTTGGTAGAGTAGTAGCTACTAAAAGGCCAGGCCACATTAATTGATCACAATGTGCCCTCAGTTTCTTAGGGAAATCTCAATGTGGCCATGGTGAGACAGGGTAGATAGGGTGGTAGAACAAGCTACTGGATAAAGTACTTCTTGGGAAGTTTTTGTATATTAGGTAATTTTGGTGATGCCTTCCAAACCATTTAACAATCCTGCCAACCACAAAGGTTGGCAGGGTTGTTAATGACAGTAATGGCAGTGTGCTACTGCAACAGGATCTAGATAATTTGGGCAGATGGGCTAAGAAGTGGCAACTGAAGTTTAACCTTGACAAATGCAAAGTACTGCATATGGGTAGAAGTAACCCCAGAGAAACGTACCAACTGTGTGGTACTACACTTAAGGTGGTAGAAAATGAAAAAGACCTGGGAGTAATTGTGCAGTCAGACATGAAGTTTTCTGAGCAATGCAGACAGGCTGCCAGGGCAGGTCATGTGGTTTTGTCAATGATATATAGGAATTTTGCTAGCAGGGAAAAGGAGGTGATTATCCCTCTGTATAAGGCAATGGTCAGGCCACACCTAGAGTACTGCGTACAGGTCTGGAGGCCTCATTTTAGGAAGGATGTAGATTTACTTGAGCGTGTACAGAGAAGGGCAACAAGATTGGTGAGGGGAATGAAGGGATCCTCTTACCAAGAGAGGCTTAAGTTCTGCAAATTGCAGTGGCTGGAGACTAGGCACCTGCGCGGTGATCTGTTTGAGGTGTATACGGCCTTGAATGGGTTGAGTACGCTGAATTCTGATGGGATCCTTCCATTTGTTCAGATTACTGACCATAGGGGGCATAAATTCAAATTAAGAAAAGACAGATGTAGAATAGATGTGCGGAAATTTGCCTTTAGCCAGCGGGCGGTTAAGTGCTGGAACAAACTTCCATCTGTCGTTGTGGAAGTTGAGAGGTTGAATAAATTTAAGGAGGAACTGGACAGGCATTTGGAGGGAATGGTGTGATTTTTTTTTTTTTTTTTGGCTGATGATGCATAAGCTCATACACTTGCTTTCTTGCATCACATGCCACCACTACTACTACTACTACTACTACTATTTCCTATGGTACCCCATTTCATGTGGTTAGGAACATGTAAGCTGGGTGTAAGACAATGTACTGTAAGCAATAATTCAGTGCATGACAGTTCAGTGAACAAGACAATTTGGAGCATAACAATTTCTTGAAAGACAATTTGGGTAGTATGACAATCCAAGGTATCACCACAGAAACCAGAAATTAAGAAAATCAATGAAATAAAAGGTTTGGGAAATTTGGATCGCTTAAAAATAGGAATTGCATAAATTTATAAAATAATAATAATAATAATAATAATAATAAAAATTTTAAAAAATGCAGCCAATTATACTCAGACATAAGCTGAAAGTGGGTATGCATCTATTATCTTCAGCATGAATTTTATGGTAATGAATTAAGCAGTGAATTTCACCCACATTCTACTTCCAGGGCTAGTTGAATGTGGTTAGATGACATATGCTGAGGCATCTGAAGCATGTGGCAACAAGGTACTCAGGATCAACATACACGTGTGAAAGTGCTTTTCCATTAATGAACAATATCAAAAAAGGACAAGATTGTTGACATCAGATTTGGAAGAAAATTTGTGATTATCTCTTCATAATGGAGAAATTAATGTGTGTGTGTGTGTTATGGGGGGTTTAACGGCACATAAGCTGCTGTGGCTATAATGCGCCTATTCACAGGAAAATGCTAAAAACAAAATTTAAGCATAACTGAAAACATAATTTAGGCATAACAACTTGGTTGTGTTTACAAAGATATTTTAGAATTTATCATATAGTCCAATTATTTTCAGATAAGAGAAAAACTCAATGCTTGCATCATCTCCAATAATATGTTGTAATGTCATTGGTTTTCGTAGATTACTCAGGGAACACAGGACGGATGTTCTGTCCTGTTGATAGTGAGGGCAGTCAATCAGAATATGTTTGACTGTTAAATTTTCTGAACAGTATGGATATTGAGGAGGATCTTCGCCTCGGAGCAGATGGAGGTGGGTCAGATATGTGTGTCCGATACGTGGCCGTGCAAGAACCACTTCTCTTCATACTGTTTTGGTGCTAGAGTGCCAATGCTTTGAATCGTGTTTCAACTGGTAGAGTTTATTATTTGTTTGGGTGTGCCATAGCTCTTTCCACATCACGAAACATGCTGTTTGTATGATGTGACAGTAGTCAGAGGCTGGAACCGGAATGGAGGTTAAATCAAAAGTTGAGGGATTTTTAGCAGTTTCATCAGCAAGTTCGTTACCCTTTATCCCTGAATGTGCTGGGATCCAGCAAAAGGTCACTGATTGGTGATATTCTTCAATTTGTAATAGGAGTCTTCCGATTTGATTTAACACAGGGTGAGCATTGTAGGAGGAGTTTTGCATTGCAGTTATTGAGCTGAGAGGGAGAAATTAATGGGTTGTGTTAGGGTAGCTAAGAAAAAGAACAGGTGCATGTATACTTGCGTGTATAACAAAGCTAGGAGTTTGGTAAATAAATTTGATGAATTTGAGGTATTGCTCAAAGCATCAAAGGTGGATATTGTTGGGATATCAGAGATGTGGTGTCACACAGATATAAGGAATGCAGAACTGGAATTTGGAGAGTAGAACATCTACAGAAAGGATAGATAGGACAGGAAGGGAGAAGGGGTTATGCTATTAGTTAAGAAACACATAAAATCCAAGGAAGTGAAGCCAGTCGATCGCTGGACAGTGAAGTGTCGAGTCAGTCTGGTGTGACATAAGCATTGGGAGATCAAAATTGAGAGTAGGAGTGTGCTATAGGCCTAATGACTCTGATGAGTATAATAAGAAACTGTACAGGGAAACAGAGTGGGCCAGTAAATCAGAGTCTTATAATGGGGGATTTTAATTTCCCAGAAATTGACTGGAATTTGTGGGTTGGTCACTCACACACTAGCAAGGCTTTTGTGGATTTATTGGATGATTGTTTTCTACATCAGCATGTTCGGGAGGCAACTAAAGGGAGTAATACAAAGGGTACTAGGAAAGTTTTGCAATACAGCTTTGTTTATTTAATTTTTTCAAATTAATTTCCTCTACATTCAATACACCTCTCCATCCTCCGAAACCAATCTTTAAACCAGTTCTGCCAAGTTTCACTAGGGAGTAAAGCACACTCGTTGTCCCAAGCCCGTAGAAGGTCCTCATCACTGGAAAACCGCCTCCCTTTTAGCTTCATTTTCACATGCGGGAACAGTGCAAAGTCGCAGGGAGCAAGGTCTGGACTGTAGGGAGGGTGCTCGAGAAGTTTCAGTCCTGTCGTGGTCAAATATTCGGTGCAGGCTTTGGCGCGGTCAGCTGGAGCATTATTGTGATGGAGATACCAGGTGTCCATTCTTGACTTTGGCCGCAGGTTCTTCATAGATCCAATGACTTTAGGCAGGCATTGTTCAGTATACCACTTAGCTGTGACTGTCTTCTGCGTGTCCAAAACGGCACGTTCCACAATTCCACTCGATTTGAAAAATACAGCTATCATTTTCTTCTTTACAGATCAGGATTTTCTGACAATTACGGGTGTGTCGTCATCATCAAAGACCCAAACTTTGTTTTGAGCCTTGGTCGGCAGATCGTAATAGTACAGCCAAGTCTCGTCACCTGTCACGATGTTGTTCACATACCGAGATTGTCCCTTATCAAACTTTTTTAACATCTCCCGGCACCAAGTCACACGTCGTGTCATCTGCTCTTCAGTCAGTTGACGCGGCACCCAGAGAGAACAAAGTTTCTTCACGTGCAAATGATCTTGCAGAATCGAACGAATTGCTGGTGCATTTAGGCCCAAAGTATTCTCTATCTGTTGGTAGGTCACTCGCCTGTTTTCGTCAAGCATTTTCCTCATAGCAGTAACGTTTTCCTCCGTAACTGACGTGCGTGGCCTTCCCGGCCTCTCAGAATCCTCCAGAGTGAAATTTCCACTTTGGAATTCTCTATACCACCTGAATATCGTTGTACGATGTGGACAATCATCATCTAGTGCAAGAGTCATTTCTTCTAAGCACTGGTCTATGGTTAAACCACGCACGAAAGTATACCGCAAAACTGTCCTTATCTCATTTCGTGACCACTATGCCATCGCAAGCACTTTACACTCTCACTACTAATGAATAACTGAGCCCATCGACTTCGCGCGGCGGCTACTATGCACGTATTAACATGTCTCAACATGCAGCTTCCTGTGATTCATTGTTGCGTCATATTGCAAAACTTTCCTAGTACCCTTTGTATTCTTGATCTGATTATCAGTAGTGATTCTTCATGCATTAAGAATCTGCAGATAAATGAACCATTAGGTGGCAGTGATCACAATGTGCTGAAGTGGGATTTACTCAAAGAGTTAACTACCATCAGGGGTAAAGGGAAGGGTTATTGCTTTCATAAAGGCAACTACGATGGTCGGAGACAGTATTTAAATTCTGTACAGTGGGACCAACTGATGATGTTACCAACATCAAATTCAAAATGGGAAGCATTCAAAGAATTAATTTTGGAAGCTACTAGGCTTTTCATACCAAAAAAGAAATATTGTTCAAGATTTAGGCGTAAATGGATGTCAGATGAACGAATTAGACATGTGACAAAGTAAAAAAATGCATGGGATACATATAAATTAATTTGTGACACAGAAGCCTATGATAGATATAAGCTGGTCTGTAACCAAGTTACAAAGGAGGTTAGGCATGCAAAGGCAGATTACGAGAAATCTTTGGCAAAGGATGCAAAGAAAAACAGCAAAGAGTTCTTTACTTATGTAAACTCTAGAAGGAAAGGGATGAATCAGATCTGTCCACTTCATATCGATGGTTCAACTGTTCATGATTCTGCTTAGGTAGCTAACAAACAAAATGAATATTTTGCATCGACATTCACACATGAGGAGTTATTCAGGGAGGGGAATGTCAGAGGTGTATTCAACTCTGGCAGTAAGCTAGATAATCTTGTAATAGCTGAGAGTAAAGTGGAGGAGAAATTGTTGAAGATAAACACAAGAAAGGCACCAGGGGTGGATGGGATCTATCCAGTTACATTAAAGGAGGCAGCAAAGGAAGTAAGCAAACCCTTAGCCATAATTATGAGAGCTTCCTTGGACTCAGGGGAGGTACCCACAGACTGGAGATGTGCAAATGTGACCCCAATTCACAAAGGAGGATCAAAGGCTGACACAAGTAATTATAGACCTGTGAGTTTAACTTCTGTTGCAGGGAAATTAATGGAGGCACAGGTTAAAGAAGGATTGCAGGATCATCTAGACAAAACTTCAGACACAGCATGGGTTTGTTAAGGGGAGGTCTTGTCTGACCAATTTGTTGGATACTATGATGTGGTCACAAAGGAAATGGATGCAAAGAATAATTCTGATATCATATATTTGGACCTTAGAAAGGCTTTTGATACTGTTACACATTAGCATTAGCAAAGGCACATAATGCAAGAAAGCAAGCTTATATAGCAGCAGCCAAAAAAAAAAAAAAAAAACCCTTCTCATTTAACCCAACCACTTGCTCCAAATGTTTGTCTAGTTCTGCCTTGAATCTATTTAAGCTAGCAACTTCTACAATGAAAGATGGAAGTTTGTTCCAGCAATCAACACCCCGCAGGCTAGAGGCAAACGTCCGCACATCTATCCTACAACCGTCTTTCCTCAATTTCAATTTATGCCCACTGAGGCGATTATTCTGAGCTAGAGGAAGAATCCAATCAGCATAAGATTTCATAAGCCATTCAAGGCTTTATACACCTCAATCAGATCACTTCGCAGGAGCCTAGTCTCTAGACACCGTAATTTGCAAAACTTAAGCTTTTCTTCATAAGAGCAACCCCTTGTTCCATTCATTAATCTTTTTACCCTTCTCTGTACTCGTTCCAACAGCTCTATATCCTAAATGTAGAGTAAGCAGTACTCTACATTTTTCAAGGTTAAACATCAGTTGCCACCTCTCAGCTCATCTGCTCAACTTTTCTAGATCCTATTTCAGCAGTATGCTGTCATCAGTACCATTAACAATCCTTCCACCTTTGTATCGTCTGCAAACTTGGACATTAAGCGTGTTTTACCACAATCAATATCACTAATAAATACAGGAAACGACAATGGACCCAACACTGAACACTGGGGGACTCCACTAATAACATTAGTCCACGAAGAGCAGTGTTCATTGATTAACCACTCTCTGCCTTCTCCCACTCAACCATCCCTTTATCCCTAGCGGCGATTTGCCTCCAAGGCTGCACTGCTCCAATTTGTGCAGCAGTCTACCATGTGCAACAGTATCAAAAGCCTTTCTAAGATACAAATATATGATACGATATCCAAATATACTTACTTCCTTTGCCGCCTCCTTTAATATAACTGGATAGATCCCATCCACCCACGGTGCCTTTCTTATGTTTATCTTCAACAATTTCTTCTCCAATTCCCTCTCAGTTATTACAAAATCATTTAGCTCACTACCAGAATTTAATTCACCTCTGGCATTCCTCTCCCTGAATAACTACTCATGTGTAAATGTAGATGCAATATACTAATTTAGTTTGTTAGCTACCTGAGCAGGTTGTTGTTATTTGGTTTTTATGAGCATTACCAACTAAGGCCATATTGCTCCGGGGATATGCGGTGGTCATTTTCTGACCTTTCCGCATCCTCTGTATTTGGTGGTCACGGGCTCGAACCCCAGTCTAATCAAGAAGCATGTGCTACGCACTGCTGCTCCTGCACACCTGGCTATGAAGGTACCACCTAAGCAGGATCATCAACAGTTGAACAATCAATATCAAGTGGACCAATCTGATTCATTCCCTTCCTCATAGAGTTTACATCAGTAAAGAACTCTTTGCTGTTTTTCTTTGCATCCTTTGCCAAAGATTTCTTGTAATCTGCCTTTGCCTGCCTAATCTCCTTTGAGACTTAGTTACAGATCAGCTTATATCTATCATAGGCTTCCGTGTCACCTGTTAATTTATATATATCCCATGCATTTTTCTTCTCTGCCACATGTCTCATCCATTTAGCCCTAAACCTTGAACAATATTTCTTAGTTGATATGAAAAGCATAGTAGCTTCCAAGATAAATTCTTTGTATGCTTCCCATTTTGAATTTGCTGTTGGTAACATCATTAGTTGGTCCCACCGTATAGAATTAAAATACTGTCTCAGATCACCATAGTCACCTTTACGAAAGCAGAAACCTTTCGCTTTACCCCTGATGGTGGTAGTAGTAGTAGTAGTGGCATGTGATGCAAGAAAGCAAATGTATGAGCTTATGCAGCATCAGCAAAAAAAACAAAAAAAAAAAAAAAAACACACCATTCCCTCCAAATGCCTGTCCAGTTCCTCCTTAAATTTATTCAACCTATCAACTTCCACAACGACAGATGGAAGTTTGTTCCAGCAATTAACCACCCGCTGGCTAAAGGCAAATTTCCACACATCTATTCTACATCTGTCCTTTCTTAATTTATGCCCCCTTAGGTTCGTAATCTGAACAAGTGGAAGGATCCCATCAGAATTCAGCGTGCTCAACCCATTCAAGGCCTTGCCATTCACATCACCGCGCAGGTGTCTAGTCTCCAGCCACTGCAATTTGCAGAACTTAAGCCTCTCTTGGTAAGAGGATCCCTTCATTCCCCTCACCAATCTTGTTGCCCTTCTCTGTACACGCTCAAGCAAATCTATACATACTTCCTAAAATGAGGCCTCCAGACCTGTAAGCAGCACTCAAGGCCTGGCCTGTCCATTGCCTTATACAGAGGGATAATCACCTCCTTTTCCCTGCTAGCAAAATTCCTATATATCATTGACAAAACCCCATGACCTGAACTGGCAGCCTGTCTGCATTGCTCAGAAAACTTCATATCTGACTGCACAATTACTCCCAGGTCTTTTTCATTTTCTACCACCTTAAGTGTAGTACCACACAGTTGGTACGTATCTCTGGGGTTACTTCTACCCATATGCAGTACTTTGCATTTGTCAAGGTTAAACTTCAGTTGCCACTTCTTAGCCCATCTGCCCAAATTATCTAGATCCTGTTGCAGCAGCACACTGCCATTAACAACCCTGCCAACCTTTGTATCATCTGCAAACTTCGACACAAAGCCTGATATACCTTCATCAAATATCATTGATAAATATACAAAACAACAGTGGACCTAACACCGAACTCTGTGGGACCCCACTAATAACATTAGTCCAAGAAGAGCAGCACCCATTGATTATCACCCTCTGTCTTCTCGCACTTAACCATCCTTTTATGCATTGTAGCAACTTACCCTTAATACCATTCTGCTCCAATTTGTACAATAGTCTTCCATGCGCAACTGTGTCAAAAGCTTTCCTGAAATGCAAATATATGATATCAAAATTATTTTTGCATCCAGTTCCTTTGTAACCACATCATAATATCCTATCAAATTTGTCAGACAAGGCTTTCCCTTAACAAACCCATGCTGTGTCTGAATTATTGCTGCAGTCTTGTCTAGATGATCCTGCAATGCATCTTTAACCAGCGACTCCATTATTTTACCCGGAACAGAAGTTAAACTAACTGGTCTGTAATTACTCGTGTCACCCTTTGATCCCCCTTTGTGAATTGGGGATACATTTGCACATCTCCAGTCCGTGGGAACCTCCCCTGAGTCCAAGGATGCTCTCATAATTATGGCTAAGGGTTTGCTTAGTTGCTTTGCCGCCTCCTTTAATATAGATTGGTGAATGGGACAAAGGGGTTCTCTTACGAAGAAAGGCTTAAGTTTTGCAAATTACAGTGTCTGGAAACTAGGCACCAGCGGGGTGATCTGATAGAGGTGTACAAAGCCTTGAATGGTTTGAGCATGCTCAATGCTGATGGGATTCTTCCTCTAGCTCAGAAAAATCACCTGAGAGGGCATAAATTCAAATTGAGGAAAGACAGATGTAGGATAGATGTGCGGAAATTTGCCTTTAGCCAGCGGGTGGTTGGTGGGTGGAACAGACTTCCATCCCTTGTCGTGGAAGTTGATAGCCTAAATAAGTTTAAGGCTCAGCTGGACAGGTATTTCGAACGAACAGAGGGGTGAAGTGGAAGTGGTTATTTTTATTTATTTATGTTACTTTTTTTTTTTTTTTTTTGGCTGATGCTGCATAAGCTTGCTTTCTTGCATCAAATGCCTCTACTAATGCTAATGCTAATGCTAATACAAAAGGGAAAAATATAAAGCTCTAAAAAGCAAAATAGACAACCTATATAAAGCTGCTAAAAGGAAATGGTTGAAAGACAAAGCAAAGCAGTGTGAAGAGGCAAATAAATGCCATGATTCTAAAACAGCTTATAAAGGAATTCTCTAAAACATACATTCCGAAAACACTGACAATGAAAAAAAAAAAAAAATAAATAACTGGATAGATCCCATCCACTCCAGGTGCTTTTCTTACGTTTAACTTCAACAGTTTCTCTTCCACTTTGCTCTCAGTTATTACAAAATCATTACGTATCCTGCTACAATTTGATAACCTTCTGCCATTTTCAAACCTTAATAATTCCTCATGTGTGAATGTAGATGCAAAATACTCATTCAGTTTGTTTGCTATCTGAGCAGGATCATCAACAGTCGAACCATCGATGTCAAGTAATTACCTCTTTGAATAAATCTGAGTTTAGCATACTGTGACAACTGCCACCCAGTGGTTCCTTTGTCTGGAGATTCTTAATGCATGAAGAATCACTACTGATAATCAGATCAAGAGTATTTCTCGATCTAGTTTCTTCCCGAACATGTTGTTGTTGTAGAAAACAATCATCCAATAAATCCAAAAAAGCATTGCTAGTGTGTGAGTGACCAACCCACAAATTCCAGTCAATATCTGGAAAATTAAAATCATCCATTATAAGACACTCTGATTTATTGGCCCACTCTATTTCTCTGTACAGCTGTTTATTATACTTGTGAGAGACATTAGGCCTATAACACACTCCTACTCTTAATTTTGCTTTCCCAGTGCTTATGTCACATCAAATGGACTCGAAACTGCTCTGTCCAACCATGTCAACTGGCTGTACTTCCACGGATTTTTTGTGTTTTTTAATGGATAGCATAACCCATCCTCCCTTCCTATCCTTCTTGTTCACATTGCAGTCCCCAAATTCCAGCTCTGCATTCCTTATATCTGTATGAGAACACGTCTCTGATATCCCAACAATATCTGCCATGCTCCTAGCACTGATGTACATGCACCTGTTTCTACTCTTAGTTACCCTAACACAGCCCATGTATTTACTTGTTCCACTATGACTCCCAGCAGTCCTGGAAATCCCCATTGCCTTGCTTTCCAGGCTGCTTCTCAACTGCATTTCAATAGAAGCAGTGCAAGAATTACTTTCACCTCTGCCAGCGGCTACTGGTAATCTATTAGTCCGTGTATCCTCCCAAGCTAGAAGTTTTCCGACCCACCTAACATTGCCTCGATAGCATCAGCAAATATTCTTGCACACTTTCTATTTAAATGTATCCCATCTCTGTAGAAGCAGTCTCTCCTGTTAACAAGTACAGAGCAGGCTGAAAAAAATTCTACCCCTTGAGCATTGCACAATCTCTCCAGGGCCGAATTAATCAACAAGGCTCTCATCATACACTGTTTCCTATCGTGTCTGGGCAGACACTTTCAAATTCAACCCTAACTCACGGCCTTTTTTCCAACATTGACCTGTACTTGTTAAGTAAGTCTACTGGTCTCGTACTCTTAATGTTATGAGTGCCAACATGTACAACAGTATTACCTTTCGTGTCCTTAAAAGATGATATCTGCTCTACAACGTCATCAACCTTTGCTCCTGGCAGACATACCCTGGTCCTGTTCCACCTATCCTTTTTGCACAATATGTTCCCCGTTTACCAGACAATAGAGTCACCTTCAACAACTAGTTCCTTTGGGACCAGTGCATTCTGCCTTGGGGGTTGCCGCTGTGCTGTGTGATATTCAAGTGGAAGCTCTGGCGTTGATGTGGGCAGCTGAGAACTTGATGGGCTCTCAATTTAAATTCTTTGACGGCATGCACCCTTTCCGTCAAGCTCTCATATAGGCCCATGACAACACTGAGTTGGCACCTGATTTCCTCACACTCCTTACATCATGTGCACACACAAAGACATTCTTCTGGCAAAATCATCTCCCGTTCCTATTGCTCCACAAAAATCAAGCAAGCAGTACATTTCAAAAGGCTATGATTCTCAGGATAACCCCCCCTCCCCAGTTCTCCCCCTAGCCACAGCATTCCCATTAACTTGAGCCTTTTGCTTTGCTGGTCTGGTCCGAGTCATGATTTCGATTCAATTTCAATACAAAAACATAACCCTAAACTTATATCCCAATGCATCGAGTATTATCTGCGAGTTACTTTAAACGACTTCCGTATCTCCTGTCAAGTTATATGCATTAATTTATAATGTTACATTTGTAAAATCTAGGTCGTTATATGTATTTAGTTAAAAAAGTACAATTTAATTGACAATGAAATTAATAAATTTCACTGATTAATTCATAATACTATATTATACTAAGCTAACAGATTTCTAATACAGTGCTACGTGTTTCGCTATCTAGTTTAACGTTAAACCTTACGCTATCAAGTTCAGGATATACGTTGTATATTAGAACGATTGCCACAAGTTATGAACAGTAAATCAACAGATACTAAGTATTAATTAACTTCCAAAATCACTATCTAAATTCAAAATAAACTAAGGAGCTTGACTAGATCTATAAGCTACTTATAGAAAATAATTTAATATAACAATTAAGTCAATAAAACGGCTAAATATAATTAAAAACTTAGCATTTGCTGGAGCTGCAAAATCTTGTCCAACACGTGGATTGATACCCTTACTGACACATGGACGACTCCTGCACAAAGTAGAGCAGCGTGGCATTGGAGGCAAATTGCTGCTATGGATAAAGGGATGGTCGAGGGGGAGAAGACAGAGAGCGGTAATTAATGGACACTGCTCATCGTGGACTAAGTTTATTAGTGGAGTCCCCCAGGGTTCAGTATTGGGTCCTTTATTGTTTTCTGTATTTATAAATATTGATGATGGTATATCAAGCTTAATGTCCAAGTTTGCAGACGATACGAAGGTTGGCAGAGTTGTCAAGGACACTACTGACACTATGCTGTTGCAACAGGATCTGGAAAGGTTGAGCAGATGAGCTGAGAGGTGGCAAATGAAGTTTAACATTGACAAATGTAAAGTACTACATATGGGAAACAGCAACCACAGAGCAACGTATCAACTCTGTGGTACTACACTGAAAGTGGTAGAGAATGAAAGGGACCTGGGGGTGGTTGTGCAGACAGATATGAAGTTCTCTGAGCAGTGCAGACGGGCTGCAAGAGTAGCTCATGGTGTATTGTCAATGATATATAGGAATCTTTCTAGCAGGGATAAGGAGGTGATTATTCCCTTGTATAAGGCAATGGTCAGGCCACACCTAGAGTACTGTATACAGGCCTGGAGGCCTCATTTCAAGAAGGATGAAGTGTCTGGAGACTAGGCACCAGCGAGGTGATCTGATAGAGGTGTACAAAGCCTTGAATGGTTTGAGCATGCTCAATGCTGATGGGATTCTTCCTCTTGCTCAGAATAATCACCTGAGAGGGCATAAATTCAAATTGAGGAAAGACAGATGTAGGATAGATGTGCGGAAATTTGCCTTTAGCCAGCGGGTGGTTGGTGGGTGGAACAGACTTCCATCTCTTGTCGTGGAGGTTGATAGCCTAAATAAGTTTAAGGCTCAGCTGGACAGGTATTTCGAACGAACAGATGGGTGAAGTGGAAGTGGTTATTTTTTATTTATTTATTTTACTTTATTATTTTTTTTTTTTTGGCTGATGCTACATAAGCTTGCTTTCTTGCATCAAAGGCCTCTACTAATTAGCATTAGCATTTAGCATTAGTAGAGGCATTTGATGCAAGAAAGCAAGCTTATGCAGCATCAGCCAAAAAAAAAAAAAAAAAAAAAAAAAAAGTAACATAAATAAATAAAAATAACCACTTCCACTTCACCCCTCTGTTCGTTCGAAATACCTGTCCAGCTGAGCCTTAAACTTATTTAGGCTATCAACTTCCACGACAAGGGATGGAAGTCTGTTCCACCCACCAACCACCCGCTGGCTAAAGGCAAATTTCCGCACATCTATCCTACATCTGTCTTTCCTCAATTTGAATTTATGCCCTCTCAGGTGATTTTTCTGAGCTAGAGGAAGAATCCCATCAGCATTGAGCATGCTCAAACCATTCAAGGCTTTGTACACCTCTATCAGATCACCCCGCTGGTACCTAGTTTCCAGACACTGTAATTTGCAAAACTTAAGCCTTTCTTCGTAAGAGAACCCCTTTGTCCCATTCACCAATCTAGTTGCCCTTCTCTGTACTCGTTCCAGCAGCTCTACATCCTTCCTGAAATGAGGCCTCCAGGCCTGTATACAGTACTCTAGGTGTGGCCTGACCATTGCCTTATACAAGGGAATAATCACCTCCTTATCCCTGCTAGAAAAATTCCCATATATCATTGACAATACACCATGAGCTACTCTTGCAGCTCGTCTGCACTGCTCAGAGAACTTCATATCTGCCTGCACCACCACCCCCAGGTCCCTTTCATTCTCTACCACTGTCAGTGTAGTACCACAGATTTGATACGTTGCTCTGGGGTTGCTGTTTCCCATATGTAGTACTTTACATTTGTCAATGTTAAACTTCATTTGCCACCTCGAAGCCCATCTGCTCAACCTTTCCAAATCCTGTTGCAGCAGCATAGTGTCAGTAGTGTCCTTGACAACCCTGCCAACCTTCGTATCGTCTGCAAACTTGGACATTAAGCCTGATATACCATCATCAATATCATTTATAAATACAGAAAACAATAAAGGCCCCAATACTGAACCCTGAGGGACTCCACTAATAACATTAGTCCACGATGAGCAGTGTCCATTGATTACCACTCTCTGTCTTCTCCCCCTCAACCACCCCTTTATCCATAGCAGCAACTTGCCTCCAATGCCACACTGCTCCAATTTGTGCAGCAGTCTTCCATGTGCAACAGTATCAAAAGCCTTTCTAAGATCCAAGTATATAATATCAAAGTTATTCCCTGCATCCAGTTCTTTTGTGACTGCATCATAGTATCCAATCAAATTGGTCAGGCAAGACTTCCCCTTAACAAAACCATGCTGTGTCCTAGCTATAACTGAAGTCTTGTCTAGATGATCCTGCAGTGCTTCTTTCACCAGTGCCTCCATTAATTTTCCGGGAACAGAAGTTAAACTCACAGGTCTATAATTACTTGTGTCAGCCTTTGATCCCCCTTTGTGAATTGGGGTCACATTTGCACATCTCCAGTCAATGGGTACCTCCCCTGAGTCCAAGGAAGCTCTCATAATTATGGCTAAGGGTTTGCTTACCTCCTTTGCTGCCTCCTTTAATATAACTGGATAGATCCCATCCACCCCAGGTGCCTTTCTTGTGTTTATCTTCAACAATTTCTCCTCCACTTTGCTCTCAGTTATTACAAGATTCTCTAGCTTACTGCTAGAGTTGAATACACCTCTGGCATTCCCCTCGCTGAATAACTCCTCATGTGTGAATGTCGATGCAAAATATTCATTTAGTTTGTTAGCTACCCGAGCAGGGTCATCAACAGTTGACCCATCGATCTCAAGTGGACCAATCTGATTCATCCCCTTCCTTCTAGAGTTTACATAAGTAAAGAACTCTTTGCTGTTTTTCTTCGCATCCCTTGCCAAGGATCTCTCGTAATCTGCCTTCGCCTGCCTAACCTCCTTTGTAACTTGGTTACAGATCAACTTGTATCTATCATAGGCTTCCATGTCACCCATTAATTTATATGTATCCCATGCATTTTTCTTCTCTGCCACATGTCTCATTAGTTCATCTGACAACCATTTAGGCCTAAACCTTGAACAATATTTCTTAGTTGGTATGTAAAGCCTAGTAGCTTCCACAATAAGTTCTTTGAATGCTTCCCATTTTGAATTTGCTGTTGGCAATATCATCAGTTGATCCCACTGTATAGAATTTAAATACTGTCTCAGTCCATTGTAGTCGCCTTTACGAAAGCAATACCCCTTCCCTTTACCCCTAATGGTAGTTACCTCTTTGAGTAACTCCCACTTCAGCACACTGTGATCACTGCCACCAAGTGGTTCATTTATCTGCAGATTCTTAATGCATGAAGAATCACTACTGATAATCAAATCAAGAGTATTACTCCCTCTAGTTGCCTCCCGAACATGCTGATGTAGAAAACAATCATCCAATAAATCCACAAAAGCCTTGCTACTGTGTGAGTGACCAGCCCCCAAATTCCAGTCAATATCTGGGAAATTAAAATCCCCCATTATAAGACTCTCTGATTTACTGGCCCACTCTATTTCTCCGAACAGTTTCTTATTATACTCATCAGAGTCATTAGGCCTATAGCACACTCCTACTCTCAATTTTGATCTCCCAATGCTTATGTCACACCAAACTGACTCGACACTGCACTGTCCAGCGATGTCGACTGGCTTCACTTCCTTGGATTTTATGTGTTTTTTAACTAATAGCATAACCCCTCCTCCCTTCCTATCCTGTCTATCCTTTCTGTAGACATTGTACTCCCCAAATTCCAGTTCTGCATTTCTTATATCTGTGTGACACCACGTCTCTGAAATCCCCACAATATCTGCCTTTGATGTTTTGAGCAATACCTCAAATTCATCAAATTTATTTACTAAACTCCTAGCATTGGTGTACACACAAGTATACATGCACCTGTTCTTTTTCTTAGCTACCCTAACACAACCCATGTGTTTACTTGTACCCCAATGATTCCCAGCAGTCTCTGAAATATCCTGCATCTTATTTTCCAGGCTGCGGCTCATTCCAATAGAAGCAGTGCAAGAATCACTTTCACCTCTGCCAGTGGCTACTGTTAATCTATTAGTCCTTGTATCCCCCCAATCTAGCAGTTTTCCGACCCACCTAACATTGCCTCGATAGCATCAGCAAACATTCTTGCACCCTTTCTATTTAAGTGTATCCCATCCCTGTAGAAGCAGTCTCTCCTGTTAACAAGTACAGACCAGGCTGAAAAAAATTCTACCCCTTGAGCCCTGCACAATCTTTCCAGGGCCGAATTGATTGACAGGGCTCTCATCATATACTCCCTCCTATCGTGTCTGGGCAGAATTGCAGACACTTTCAATTTCAACCCTAATTCACGGCTTTTTTTCATCAGTGACCTGTACTTGTCAAGTAATTCCGCCGGTCTCCTACTCTTAATGTCATTAGTGCCAACGTGTACAACTATATCACCTTTTGTGCCCTTAAAAGATGATATCCGCTCTACAACGTCATCAACTTTTGCCCCTGGCAGACATACCCTGGTCCTATTCCACCTATCCTTTTTACAAAGCATGTTTCCCGTTTCCCTGATAATAGAGTCACCAACAACTACTAGTTCCTGTGGGACCAGCGCATTCTGCCTTGGGGGTTGCCGCTGTGTTCCGCGATGACCAAGTGCAAGCTCTGGCATTGGTGTCATTTGTGTCATTAATGCCAATGCTTTGCAATTATATTTGATAAAATCAATGAATCTTCATTGGCTAATGCTTTACTAATATTAGCTTAACATAAATTTAAAATGTTTTTCTGTCTTTTAAATTACTTTTTTTTTTTTCTTCTTGAAGTTTAGCTTTTCTAATATCACTAAATTTGGGAAAAGCTTCATGAAAATTCCTATGGCATGTTTGGTAATATCTTTCACAATTCGACTTCCAATAGCCAGCCAAACACATCTGACATAATTAGCAAATTACACCAGTTCCACTACCAGTATTTTTGCCGCTACGAATATTTAAGCTACCTAGCCAAAGAAACAGTGCCAGTTTCTGGACTTACTTTTTCCTCTCACAGCTGCAGTACCAAAAAACAATGGCAACAATCTGAAGGACCTTAGAACATTCTCAATTCAAAACATTAATTGGGCTAAATTTAGAGCATCTCAGAACTTTCATTTCAAAGTGACGGCTGCAAACCTTAACCTCTCTGGAGCTGAATATGCTTGTTATGTAAGGTCATCCATCTTCAGAGCCACTGAATATGCTGCCAAACGAAAGAAAGTGCACATTCCTCATACTCCTTGGCGGACACAGGAACTTGCCGATCTCAGAAAACAAACGCATGTGGCACGGAGAGCCTTTCAACGCCATAGGTACTGGCCTGATCCTGAAATTAATGCTCTCAAGCAAGAGTACAAGGAGAAGTGAAAAATCTACCATAAAGCCATCGCAGAGAATAAATTAAGGTCTTGGAGACAATTGGTTTCCCAAGCAGGGAACACTGACACCTGGAGGCTTATACACAAGATCTGTAAGAACAAAATTATCTGCCCAAATATATACAACACAGTGCAATATCAAAACAGTGAAACATATGACTGGCACTCAATAGTTGAGAAAATCATTGAGCACTTCTTTCCCGAAGATGATCCCAATCTTGACAATATGCACCAAATTCAATTTCGAGCAGACAATGCCACTTATGAAGGTACCCTGGATGTTGATCTTTTCACTGCTGTTGAACTTGGTGCTGCGGTGTCCAAGATGAATCCGAAAAAGTGTCCAGGCTTTGACCTGGTAGAAAATGCAGTCATCACCAGATTTCATGAGCTCTACCCTAATATTTTGTTAAATCTTTACAACAAGTGCTCCTTGAAAGGCATATTCCTCAATTTCTGGAAGCACGCAATGCTTAAATTATTCAAAAACCAGGAAACCAACACTGTTAGCCAACCTGGGAAAGCTGTTTGAAAGAATGATTGGTCCCAGAATTCAAACTATCCTAAACTCACAAAACCTTTCATCCAACTCGCAGTATGACTTCAAGAAAGGATCCTCCATGGAAGATGTGCAAATGTATCCCCAATTCACAAAGGGGATCGAAGGGTGACACGTGTAATTACAGACCAGTTAGTTTAACTTCTGTTCCAGGTAAACTAATGGAGTCACTGGTTAAAGATGCATTGCAGGATCATCTAGACGAGACTGCAGCAATAATTCAGATACAGCATGGGTTTGTTAAGGGAAAGTCTTGTCTAACAAATTTGATAGGATATTATGTGGTTACAAAGAAACTGGATGCAAAAAATAATTTTGATATCATATATTTGGATTTCAGGAAAGTTTTTGACATTGTTGTGCATGGAAGACTATTGTACAAATTGGAGCAGAATGGTATTAAGGGTAAGTTGCTACAATGGATAAAAGGATGGGTGAGTGGGAGAAGACAGAGGGTAGTAATCAATGGGTGCTGCTCTTCGTGGACTAATGTTATTAGTGGAGTCCCACAGGGTTCGGTGTTGGGTCCACTGTTGTTTTGTATATTTATCAATGATATTGATGAAGGTATATCAGGCTTAGTGTCGAAGTTTGCAGATGATACAAAGGTTGGCAGGGTTATTAATGACAGTAATGGCAGTGTGCTACTGCAACAGGATCTAGATAATTTGGGCAGATGGGCTAAGAAGTGGCAACTGAAGTTTAACCTTGACAAATGCAAAGTACTGCATATGGGTAGAAGTAACCCCAGAGAAACGTACCAACTGTGTGGTACTACACTTAAGGTGGTAGAAAATGAAAAAGACCTGGGAGTAATTGTGCAGTCAGATATGAAGTTTTCTGAGCAATGCAGATAGGCTGCCAAGGCAGATCATGGGGTTTTGTCAATGATATATAGGAATTTTGCTAGCAGGGAAAAGGAGGTGATTGTCCCTCTGTATAAGGCAATGGTCAGGCCACGCCTTGAGTACTGCGTACAGGTCTGGAGGCCTCATTTTAGGAAGGATGTATAGATTTGCTTGAGCGTGTACAGAGAAGGGCAACAAGATTGGTGAGGGGAATGAAGGGATCCTCTTACCAAGAGAGGCTTAAGTTCTGCAAATAGCAGTGGCTGGAGACTAGGCACCTGCGCGGTGATCTGAATGGCAAGGCCTTGAATGGGTTGAACACGCTGAATTCTGATGGGATCCTTCCACTTGTTCAGATTACAAACCTAAGGGGGCATAAATTGAAATTAAGAAAAGACAGATGTAGAATAGATGTGCAGAAATTTGCCTTTAGCCAGCGGGTGGTTAATTGCTGGAACAAACTTCCATCTGTCATTGTGGAAGTTGATAGGTTAAATAAATTTAAGGAGGAACTGGATAGGCAATTTGGAGGGAATGGAATGGTGTGATTTTTTTTTTTTTTTTTTTTTTTTTGGCTGATGCTGCATAAGCTCATACACTTGCTTTCTTGCATCACATGCCACTACTACTACTAGATGCCATTGCAGCCCTTGTAAAACACTACACATTCCACAGCAGTCTATGAGATGGCCATCTTAGTGGATTTTGAGGGTGCCTTTGATACCCTTTGGTGGGAGAGTTCCCTCAGGTCCCTTAGACTGGCAAACTGCAATCAATATCTTTACAAAGTCATAAGATCCTACTTCAGTAACAGATCAATCCAGGTCACTGCCCAGCACCTGTCTTATTCAAAATTTATAAACTGAGGTTGCCCACAGGGGTCAGTGCTAGGACCACTCCTTTGGAACTCCGTACTTGATCAGTGGCTCACCAGAAGTTTTGACAACTGCATCAATTTTGCCTATGTAGAGGACTTGGTTATTTGCATTGCAGGAAGATCCAGGAGAACCCTTGAGGACCGAGCAAAGATTGTCCTGGATGGTAAGCTGGACCCTCACAAATAAATTGAAAATATCAAACATAAAAACAAAGCTAATGATCTTCAAAAACAGGATGGATTACCGGACCCCCTAAAGTACTTATTCACGGGAAGCAAATTCCATATGTGGCACAAACTAAACACCTTGGCATCATATTTGACGACAGGCTCAGTTTCCAACTACATGTGAACAGTTTGCAAACAAAACCAAAGCCTTCACTACAGCCATCATCAGGATCTCCCATTTGGACTGGGGACTCAGCAAAAGAACCCTATCTCTCTACTATAAAGCTGTGTTTTTGCCAATTGCCTCCTATGCTGCTGGGGTCTGGTTCCACAGGGTCACTAACAGTAAAATCCAAGCTAAACTCCTTTCCATGCAAAGAACCATGTTGCTTGCAACACACTGAGTACCAAGAACAACCTCAACTAATGCACTGCAGATTCTAACAGGGGTCCATCCCCTGGACCTATATATAGCTTATAGAGGCTGCATCTACAAGCACAAGCACAAAAGGCCTGCCAACCTCACTCCTTGGAATAGACTGCAATCCTGCTACAAATATCAAACAGGAAAAAATAAACCTATGGAATAAACTCCTCTCCCTTTGGCAAGTTAGATGGGATGAAAGTCCCACTGGAGAGGTCACCAGATTTTTTATCCCCCCCATGTCACCTTTTCCATGAATAAGCCGTATTGTAATTGGTTCTACCCATCCATGAGTACATCCTATATCCTAACAGGACATGGTGCTCTTAAAGCAAAACTGTTCCGATTTGGACTGGCGACAAATCCTCATTGCTCCTGTGGGGAAGAGGAATCCTGGAACCACATCCTATCGTCCTGCCCCAACTACAAAGAACAACGGACAACACTTAAAAATAAGGTTCAGAACATCTCAGAACTCAATCTTAAAGCCTTAATTGAAAATGAGACTAAACTTTCAAGAACGATGTCTTCATCAGAAGAATGCAGATATTTCACCACACTGGATAATTCGACAAGCTGTTGCCGAGCTGTTTCCTGTCACCTACCAGTCATCCTAGACTTGAATTCTTTTGATCTCTGAGGTTGTTCAGAGATGTCAACTACTGGTGTTTTTTTAATTATTATTTATTATTTTTATTTTATTTTATTTTATTATTATTTTTTTTTCTGCTGGTACTCAAGGACTGGGCATCCTGAGTACAGGATTGCTAGCATCCACTGGTATTGCACTACCTCCAGTGGATGCAGGATTTTAGCGCACTACTGAGGTGCAGATTGCAGATTATGCCCGGTTCCACATGCCTTGGGACAGCCGTCAGGCAGCAGTTGCTCAGGTGTTGGCTGCTCACATTTCAGGCCCTGTTTACACAGATTCTGTAGTCAAGACAGAGAGAATTTGCGGAGATGGACCCAGGTCCTGGAGCCACTACAAACAGGCCACATACATACTATCATCTATTACCAAATAATCATATTCCCAAGAGGACTGAAATGCATACTTTTCATTTTTTGTTTCTTTGCATTTGAAATGTGTAGGCCTGAATCAGATGACTGCGAAGGTAGTGTTAATGCATCATTTTTTATCTCATCATGTTCGTTTCGGTTTCTTTTTAAAAACTTATCCATTTTGAAAGGGTTTAGTAACTTTAGTTAAATCTGTTAAAAGAAAATAAATTTAAGCATTTGCACACAAAATCAAAAGATTTCTTACTATAACACTTTCATCACCTTTAAAGTCAGTCCTGTACATATACGGTACCTATTGCAGCAACACAACTGAGCGAAACCCAGCAGAAACCTGTTCAAATATGTTCTAACCTGTTAAAACTAGAAACTGAGAATTGCACGAGGCAGTATCTTTGGTCTGTAGCAACACTATGGCAACAATAATGATCGTACTCTTAACAAAGTATTTTGTAAAAATTTTTAAGAATACCATCAAAGTGTCAAACCTTGGCCATTTTTGAGATTAAAACATCGCAAAATATATAATTTTCCTCCAATTACTAAGAAAGGATTTTCTAGTGAAGATAAGCATGGATTTTTGTAGAATATTGCAGAAAGTTAAGAAATAGAAAGCACCTTTTTTAAATACAAAGATTTATATATAAATTTTTTAGCTTGAGCGAAGCTAAAAAATTTATCAAGAGCAAAATATATTTTTTGAAGAGCACAATGGTGCTTGCGAGCACCAGGTTAAGAACCCCTGCACTAGAGCAAGAGATGAACATGTGCCTGCTATCCCTCTTCTGCTCAAGCACTTTGGCTCGAATGTAATTCACAGTTAAAGTTATGTTAGTTTATTTTAGTTCTTCCTTTGAAGAAAGAAGCAAAGTAGCATCTGATATGTAAGGCTTTGTATGATGTACCTTTCTACAAATTCCATAATTCAAATCTGCAGGCCCTTATGAAGACAAAGTGATTTGTTGTTCAAGAGGGGAAAAGTTGTGTATACTCACAGTATCCTGGAATTCTGTTTGTCTTAACTCTTCCACAAATTTCTGATAATCTCTTCTGTCTTTCAAAAATACACATAGTCTACCAATAAGCAGCACAACCAAACCAATCAGAAATACTCCTGCTGTAACTCCAAGGGCAATCCACAATATCTGCTCCTTTTGTGGACAATCTACAAGAAATACGTTTTAAAGTTTTAAGAAATTATACAAATATGGGCACAAAAATACATACAACATTGCCTGCTTTACAAACATACTTGATTTTCATGTGAAAAATCACAAATGTTAAATAAAAAAAAAAGTGAAAAAAAAAAAAAAAAAAAAAACAAAGAAAAAAATAAGTAGAATTGTTAGCTACAGGGTTTGTAATGAATGTGAAATGTCATTAAAAACAGGCACTACTACACTAAAATTTACGTCATATCATGTATACAGAAGCTGTTTATTTTTAAACTGATTTACAGTGGTACCTCAGTATATGTCCTAATCCATTCCAGATCCTTGGACTTAAACCAAACAGGACGTATACCAAACGAATTTTTCCCATAAGAAATAAAGGGAAAATGATTAATCCGTTCCCATTAAAAAAAAATCCTATTGTTATTGGCATATTATACATTGATGGGGTTTAAATACTGCTTAATACTAAAATACATAAATACAAAAGCAATTAGATGAAATAAATGAAAATCTAACAAACTTTAATTTTCTCTTTTCTGTCTCTTTTCCCTACTTGGACCTGGTTGAGGATCACCAGGTTTGATGTTTACTAAAAATCTGTCCAAAGAACTTTGCTTCTGCCTTCTCCTCAGGATGTTTCGGAAATGTGACATTGTCTGGTCATTCCAGACAACGCCATTATGGCTTGTTTGGGCTTTGTTGGGGTGGTACTTCTCTGCAAAGTTTTTGACATCCATCCATTTGGCAAAGATTTCCTTGATTAATGAAGTAGGGGCTTCCTCTATCTCCTCCTCCTCCGAGCCTGAAGAGAGTGTATCCATCTTAGTCTTGTGCTCCTCCTTCTCAAGTTCCTGCAGCTCCCCGGTGGTCAGCTCTTCCCTGTGCCCCTCCACATCACCATCACTCACATCCAGACCCATGGACCTGCCCAGAGAGACAATATCCTCCACTATAGGCACAGCTTCAAAGTCCCTTTCATTCACTGCTTCTGGCCACAAATTCCTCCAAGCAGAGTTCATTGTTCTGTAGGAAACTTCCTGCCAGGCTTTGTCAATGAGAGATATGCAATGGACGATAGTAAAGTGATCTTTCCAAAACTCTCTCAGGGTTAATTCTGTGTCAGAGGTCACTTCAAAGCACCCCTGGAATAGTGCTTCAGTGTAGAGTTAGGGGGAAGGAACTTTACAGTGATGAAGTCAAACTCCGGCAGCACATAGTCCTGCAAGCTTGGAGGGTGAGCTGGAGCACTGTCCATTATGAGGAGGGCCTTCAGAGGCAGGTTTTTCTCCTCTAAATAACTTTTTACACTTGGCCCAAACATAACATTAAACCACTCACTGAAATATTCTCTGGTTACCAAAGCCTTGCTGTTTGACCTCCACATCACGGGTAACTGAGTTTTCTGCACGTTATGTTTCTTAAAGGCCCTTGGGTTTTCAGAGTGGTAGATCAGTAGAGGCTTCAGTTTGCAATCCCCATTTGCATTGCCACAGAACAAGAGAGTTAGCCTGTCCTTCATTGGCTTGTGCCCTGGCAATGCCTTTTCCTCTTGTGTAATATACGTCCTGTTAGACATTTACTTCCAAAACAGGCCTGTTTCGTCATAATTAAAAACTTGTTGGGGAACAAAACCCTCAGCCTCCACAAATTCCCCAAACTCTGTAACAAAATTATTGGCGGCATCTTTATCAGCACTGGCTCCCTCTCCATGCCTTTAAACACTTCACTTTCTTGGCTCGTTCCTGCTTTGTTTTTCAAAAGATCGGCATGCATCAGTTTTGCCTTTTTGCAAATCATTGCCTCCGATACGCTATCGCCAGCACACTGTTTTTATGTTATCCAGATCAAAAGCAATTTCTCAACATGCTCTAATGTCCCTGATCTTTGTTTGGTAATCGATTTCACCCCCCTTCGCAACGTTAGCAGATTTAATAATGTCTGTTTTTCCCAATCATAGATATCGCCGTTCTCGGCATACGGTATGCAGCAGCCAAGTCCCAGATACGCATGCCACCTTCATACTTTTCAACAATCTCTTTTTTCACCTCCATGATGATCCTAACCATTTTCTTCGTTGCTTGGCTCTTCTCATTAAGAACTCAAAAGAATTAGAACTCATGGTTAATGAATTTACAAAAAATTTACACGAAAAAACACAAAATCACGTGAAAATTCACAGAGAGTTATATCATGGGTTGTTCACTGAATGGCAGAAACTGTCGTACTAACACTCGTGGGCAGTCGTGGCAGAGATGCCTGATCTTACCCCCTCTCCAGAAACCGAATTCAGTCGATCGAGGACGTAAGTGCGCACCGTGTGTGCATACGTCCTTGGTCGGTTTTATTCGGAAAGCCGAGTGAGAACAGGCGCGCATACTTTGGTAGTGTCCATCCTTGGTCGGCTTTTATTTGGTTTTTGGAGAGGGGGTAAGATCTGGCCTCTGAGTCATGGCTTTGTCTTGAGAGAGGTAAACAAGGGTAGCACGCAGTGTCGTGACTCATTTTGATGCACGCGAGTTGTATTCCAAACAAAATTTTTCGCGTCCAAACAGGACGTATACTGAGGTACCACTGTATTAGTTAGCATTTGTAGTGACAAATGATGCAAGAATGCAAGCTTATAGAGTATTGGCAAAAAAAAAAAAAAAAAAAAAAAAAAGAGAGAGAGAGAGAAACAACTTCCCACATCACCTCTTCATCACATTTCTGCCTTGCCTGGTGCACCCTTTTAGGCAAGAAAGATAATTCATTTGATCACCATGAACATGGAATAGTTTGCCTACTTTTCCAAATTTATTCAGAGTACCCACATCCAAAACACCAGATGGAAATCTATTACAACAACCAACTACCTGCTGGCTGAAGGCAAACTTCCACACATCTTTCCTGCAGCCATCTTTCTCAAAGTCTCCTCGTGTGTAGTCCCATCAAGATGATGGAAGCCATCAGCATTGAGCTTACTCAATCTATGCAAAGCTTTTAAACGACTTGATAATATCTCCTCACAGGTGCCTAGTCTACAAATGATGAAATTGTCAGAAATGAAGCCTTTCATGGTAACAGCAACTTTTCCTTCCCCTCACTGATCATGTTCTTCTCAGCATCCATTCCAACAGATCTGCATCATTGCTAAAATGAGACATCTAGACGGCTTCAAGATGTGGCCTGACCACTGTTACCTTATACAATGGGATAACCACTTCCATATAACTGCTGCAAACTTTCTATATATCACTGACAAAAGTCCATGAGATGTCCTAGCAGCTCATCTGCACTGCTCACTACTACTCTCAGAATGATACCACATATTTGGTATTAAAATCATTTACCACTTTTCAGCCAATCTGCTTAATTTTTCTAGATTATGTTGCAGACGGACATGTTGATTACTGTTATTAAGAATCCTACCAACCGTATGGTTTAACACGCTTTTTGTAATTAGGTATCCACTTTTTCTCTGACTGTTCACTGTGGATGATGATAGATGAATCTGTCTTCTGAGGTCTCTGCTAATGCTGGTGTTCCCAGATTCACTCTTTATTCCACTATTTTCCTCTTGTATATTAATAACCTTCCATTGACTGGAAATCCTATCCATAGTTTTGCTCATGATAGCACATTGCATTCTACCTTCCAGTTTAAGAAACCTTGCCCTGCACAAGTAGCTTAAACTTCTCAAATATCCACTATCAATTCCTTAAATTCTGATCTTCAGTGGGGCAAAGATAACTTAGTTGATTTCAATCCTGCTAGAACTCGGTCTTGTCTTATATCTCGCAAAAAAGATTCTTCTGCTCCTATGCTTTTCTTCGATGACACTGATTTCTAAGCAAGATCATATATCTCTATTGGGGATTACCCTGACTTCTAATCTCTCTCGGCATAAGCACATTACAAATATTGCTTCTTCTGCATCTAAAAAACTGGGTTTTCTCTTTTGCTCTCAGCATTACTTTTTTTCCAAACAGCTGTTCACTCTGTACAAATCACAAATCTGTCTTACCGTGGAATATTGTTCCCACATCTGGAGTGGTGTCCCCAAAACTCTCTCAGGCTTATAGATTCCATTCAAAAGAGGGCAGTTAGGCTTATTAACAAATGATCTCTAACAGTCTCTAAACAGCAAAGACATTCTGTTTCCTGCATGCCTTTTCTATAGATACTTCCACGGGCACTGTTCTGAATTGGCAACTACAATTCCTGCTCACTCTTCCAAAGCAATCTGAACACGTACCACAACCAGTCAACATTCTTTTACTGTCCAACTTCAAACTCACAAAAGCAACTTTTCTTCTTCCTCATTTATTCATTCAAATTCTGTTTTCTGGAACAACCTCCCTTCATGCATATTTCCCGAAAATTACAATATACAGATATTCAAGTCTAATGTCGACAAGAAACTTCTTTCATCTTCTCAACCTTTAGTCCATGCACGGTACTATAGGTTCTTATACCTCTTGTGTTTGGAGGTTTCATTAAAAAAATAAATAAATAAATAATAATAAATAATTAATAATAATAATAAAAAACTCTGGTTGCTTCCCTAAAAATTATTGTGTGTATACCATTTACTCCAGGAGCTTGACCCACCTTTTGGTTTGCAAGTTTTTCTAATAAATGGTCATCTCTTAATTTTGAAATCACTAATTTCATGTCTCAGCTGCACTTGTTCAGCTTCTCCTGAGCACAAAGGGTCTTTCATCAGTAAAAATCGATGCAAAATACTAATTCAATTCATCAGCAACATCAGCTGAGTTATCTACGGCTTTTCCACACCCAGTGTGCAAGGGTTCGATCTGATTAGTTTTCTTTTTCTGTGTATTCCCATACATGAAAAACTCCTTGTCCCCATTCTTTCCTCTCGTAATCAGTGCCTTCTCACAATCAATCTCAGCCTCCTTTACCTTATCTGTGGTACTATTACAGATCAACTTGTAGCTGTACTAGACTTAAGTACTTTTTACAGCTCTGTAACTTTCCCATGTTGTCCTTTTCTTGCTTTATTAGATTGGCTAGTTCTGTATTCATCTATCTCAGCATCAACAAAGTGACTGTTGGAACAAACATCCATCTGGCATTGTGGAAGTGGATAGTTTGAATAAATTTATGGATCATTAGACAAATTATTAGAGGAGATGCCAGATGAGGTAAGTATTTTTTTTTTTTTTTTTTGGCTGATGCTCTACAGGTGCACGTCATCATCATCATCAGCCATTTTCAATCCACTACAGGATGAAGGCCTCTCCAGCAACTTTCCAGTTCCTTCTGTTTTGATCACTGGCCATCCATTTACTACTCAAAAACTCATGAATTTCATCAATCAATCTCCGCCTTTGTCTTCCAGGTTTTCTTCTAGCTCCTCTTGGATACCATTCTGTTATTTTCTTAGTCCATCTGTCATCATGTCTTCGAGCTATGTGTCCTGCCCAAGACCATTTTAGTTCTTTAGTTTTGATAAGAATGTCCTTTACTTGAGTTTGCTGCCTAATCCATGTGTTTCTCTTCTTATCTAACAGTCTGATTCCCAATATAATTCGTTCCATTCTTCGCTGTGTAGTTCTCAGCTTCTCTTCCATTCTTTTGGTGAGTGCCCAAGTTTCACTTCCATAAGTCATGGTGGGGAGTATACATTGATTCATTATTTTACGTTTCAGACAAACTGGGATATTGCTCTTCAGTATGTGACTATATTTCCTGAATGCTATCCATCCAAAATTTATTCTTCTCTTGACTTCCAGCCATTTATCATTATTACAGCTAATAACTTGTCCCAGATAAGTATATGACTCCACCTTTTCAATTACTGCTCCTTCAATCATTATTTCCCTTTCCGTGGCATACTTGTTCATCATTACTTTTGTTTTAGCCATATTCATCTTTAGTCCAAAATCCTTACTAACTGTGCATAAGTGATTAAGATTTTCCTCTAATTCTTTGGGATCGTGGCTTATGACCACAATGTCATCTGCAAATCGTAAATGGTTTAGGTACTCTCCGTTCACATTGACTCCTTTCTGCGACCAGTCTAATCTTCTGAAAGCTTCCTCAAGGGCAGCAGTAAACAGCTTCGGAGATATTGTGTCTCCTTGTCGAACTCCTTTCTCGATTTTAAATTTGCTACTGTCTTTGTCTAGTCTAATAAAGGATGTAGCACTCTCATATATTTTCTTCAAAATCATAATATATGGAGTATCTATGCCTTGTCTTTCCAGTGCCCGAAACATTGCCTTATGCTGTATGGAGTCAAATGCCTTTTCATAATCGACAAATGCCAGGCATAATGGTGTTTTATATTCATTTGCTTTCTCCATTAGCTGTGATAATACGTGAAGGTGATCCATAGTTGAGAATCCTGTCCTAAAGCCAGCTTGCTCTTTCGGTTGATTCTCATCAAGTATTCTTTCTAATCTGTTAGTAATGACCCTTGTGAAGAACTTGTAGATGTGGGATAACAAGCTAATTGGTCTATAATTTCCAATTTCTGATTTATCTCCTTTCTTATGCAGCAAAACTATGATTGCATTATTCCACTGCTTAAGCATCACACCTTTTCTAATGCACTTTGTGAAGAGCCTTGCCATTTTTTGTGTTATGTCTCTTCCTCCCAATTTTAACAACTCTACAGTAACTTCATCTTCCCCCGAGGCTTTCCGATTCTTCATTTTCTTCAATGCATGTTCTACCTCATCAGGAAGAATATCGGGTATGTCGTATGTGTTGCTACTTTGCAATCCATCTTCCCCACTGCTGGTATCATTCCCTCGCTCCTTGTATAATTCTCTATAGTAGTCTTCTGCTATTTGAATTATGCCTTCTCTGCTGTTTATAAGTACACCATCGCTATTCTTCAGTTTCAGTATCATTTGTCTTTCTGTATTACTGCTCATGGCTGCTGATTTAAATCCTTTGTTTTCCCTTAATGCTTGTTCTACTTTTCTTGTGTTAAATCTTCTTATGTCCTCTCTGAGTCTCTTTCTAATGGCTTTGCATAACTCAGTATACTCAATTTTCTCCCAGTCAGTGTTTTTCTTGCTCTTCATTTGTCGTCTTTGGTTCATCATGACAAGTGTTTCTTGACTAATTTTTTCTTCTTTGGATTTCTGTTTCCCTATAGGTTTCTTGGGCTTTATCACTTTCAGAAAGTTGTAATATTCCTCGTCGATATCTTGGTCCTGAGCAGTCTGCAGAAGCTCAAACTTGTTCTTAAGTTCCAGTACACACTGCTTTTTCTCCTCCTCTGTTATTTCAAAGACCTTTGTATTATTTACTCGAGTCAGTTTTTTCCTTTCCTACATCTATATCAAGTGTACATCTTACCATTCTGTGATCACTTCCAACATTTACCTTATTCAGGATGGTAACATCATTCACAATATATCTTCTGTTAGTGAGGATGAAGTCGATTTCATTAGTTGTTAATCCATTTGGACTCTTCCATGTCCACTTTCTGTTCACCCTTTTCTTGAAAAAAAGTGTTCATTACTGACATTCCTTGAGATTCTGCAAATTCCACAAGTCTTTCACCTCTTTTATTTCTTTCACCAATTCCAAAATTTCCTATAGTTCCTCTTTCTGCGCTGTTTTGCCTTTTTCCAACCTTAGCATTGAAGTCCCCCATAATAATAGTGTAGTGGGTTTTCTGTTCATCTAGAAGACTCAATTTCAGTGTACATTTCTTCAACCTCTTCATCATCGTGGCTCGATGTTGGTGCATGAATCATTATAATCTTTAGCTTATACCTCTTAGAAATCTTGAGTATTAGTCTTGACACCCTTGGTGATGTACTTTTGAATTCCAAAATGTTGTTTTTAAAATCTTTATGGACCAGAAACCCAACTCCACCTTCACTCCTTTCACTGTTTCCATTGGTGTACAGCAGATTTCCACTTGATAAACTTATAAGTGATTCATTTCTTCTTCTTGTTTCAGCCAAACCGATGATATTCCAATTCACATTTTCTAATTCCTTTTCCAGCTCTAATATCCTGTCTTCACCGATGAGTAATCGTACGTTATAACAGGCCAAGTTCAATTTCCGTGCATGGCAGCCTGGTCGTACCCAGAGATTCTTAGCACCCTCTGCTTCCACTCTGATCCTCTCGCTGCCGTAAGAGGAAGAGTGAAAGCTGCTGGGGACTGAGGGCCATTTGTATTGTGTGCTCTCATTGCTGGAGGGTTTGGTCTTTTCCTCTTCACGCTGACCAGGCGTCTTGAAGAGAACCACTCTACACGTTCGTTGCCACCTAAGTGACGTAACAGGGCTTACCATCGAGAAGGTGTGCATGAGTGGATTTTAGGGAGGCAGGCCAACCGGACTTCTCCTAAATCTTCTGTAATAGAGAGATATTGGATCCATCAGTGTTTTAGGCTGAGTGTCTGATAACACACAGGATACCTGTTCCCCTCTAAGCCCCAGGTGCACGTATAAATGTAAAAAAAATAAAAATAAAAAAATAAAATAAAAAAAGTAGTACAATCACTAATGCTACTGCTGAAAAACAGAAGTGAATTTTGTCAACTTTGGTGAAACTAGAGTATGACATATTGGATGGACATCCAATGCATGCAATCTATGACAGCACTAAAACAGGTTATTTTTATTTATTTTGATTTATTTATTTATTTTTTATCACAAACGACTCTCCCATGTCATGTCTAATGTTTTCATGTTTACACCAACCAAACTGCAGGAGAGATGGATACCGAGGATAAAGCAGAAGACAAACAAAAATTATTACAAAATATTACACAAAACAAAATCAGGGCTACAATAAAAATATAAAACATAATAAGCAAATGATAAAAATGATAAAATAAAATGGATAGAATGGATAAAATACAACATAATGATAATAGCTTTCAGTATCGGATCACACCAACTGTAAAAATAATTGGGTGTGATAGACAATTTATAGTAAATATTACTTTCTTATATGTGATATATAATCCCAAAAAAAATGTTCTTATTATATGTGACAGCACATTTACCTGTTTTATACAATTCAGGTATATGTGCACTCACATTTATTTAATTCCTTCCTCATGATTCATGTGATATCAATTTTCACCAAATTCTGCTGTATGTCATTCACCAATATGTTTTCAATTTTGAGATTATCTAAGTTATGAATAAGCAATCTGCACAAATACAACTCCTTTCTTTGTTAGTGTTTCAAAAAGTTTTATCAAACAGTTCTCAGAAGGGAAAATTCCTCAAGGAACATACTGATTTTAATTACCACAGACTACATGCCTCAAAATTTATTTCCTATAGTTTTATTTTCCTCAAGTTACTAATTAATAATATGCCAGTTATTCCTGCATTTTAAAGACAATCAGAATAGCTCAGCTGCTGCATAAGATAAAAGTAAATTGCATTATTTTATATCATCCTTGATGGAATCAATGGCAGTTATACTTGGAAAATTATGAAATACATTGGCTACTCAAAACTTATAAAAAGCTTCAGTGCTCTCAGCTGGTGATAGTTTTTTTTTTCAAAAAGTAGAAGAGGTATAAAATTTTAATGTTTTGCAATGGCTTTTTTTGTACAGGCAACCCCCGTATAACACGATACTTCTACAACAAGGTTTCGCTCACATGGTTTGAGAATTGCTGGAAATCTTGCATAACACGGTATTTTTGAGCTTTTGTGCTGAGAAACCTTGCTATAATGTTAGATGTAATTTTCAACATTTCCATCATTTTTTGTGAATCCCTGCTGTTGACTCGCTGGTCGTGATCGCCTTTGTGATATTTTTCTAAAGCACATTTCTGGAGGACACTACCATAAAACAATAAAAACAATTTGCAGTTTCCGATTTATTGGTCTTTTCTGTTAGTGTAATCAATTATAAATGGGTGGTAAACCAATAGCTGGAATTCTGTGAGTTTTCATGTTATTATGGTGAAATGTGTTTCCCCTTCCATGAGATATTCAATCATATAAAAGACATAAATAAATTTTCAGAAACTCATGTTTGTTGTGTTCGTATCATGTTTGTTGCAACTTGTGCGTAACGTGTTCTTTGTTATGAATTGCTTATCATTTTTACTGTTTTAAATTTTACAAAAAAAAAAAAAAAATAGCAGTGAACAAAATATCAATTAGTATGTACGTATTACAGTATGTATTAATTAAGCTATGTATGTAAGCATAAATTTATTTTTATTTTGATAACTAAAATATTCTGATTTTCACATATCATTTTAAGTGGGGGTCCACTGTATTTTGTTGGGAGATCCCCTGGGTTAGATTCTGTGCTATTCAACTTGAACTTGTTTGAGACCATAAAAAATAATCATGACTTCGAAGAGTGCAGTTCGTGACTTTTAAAGAGAGCAGAAGGTACACGAAATCTAGATGCTGCAGAAGAGATTGTACTTAGCAGCGATGAAGAGGAAGAAAATTAAATAAATGTACATTATCTCACATATAAGTATCACAGTTTGTAAGGTAAGACATTTGTTCAGCTATTACTATTTAAGTTATTACTATTATAAAAATAAAGTTAAAATATTAAGTTATTACTACTATAAAAATTAAGTTTCCGATAGTTATAAAAAAAATATTTTTTGCGTATTTTTGTTAGCTTTTGGAACGTAACTTCCCTTTTTGTACTGGTTCTTAGCCCCATATAACACAGTTTCACATTACACAAGATTTTGTAGGAACCAAACTACCGTGTTATATGAGGATTACCTGTATTTACTTTATTATCATACAAAAGAAGAACATATAGTATGAATATCAGGGCTAGTGTGATATTTCATTAATAGTTTTATGTCACTGTTTCATATTTTTAAACTGCATGTCATTTGTTTCAATACATGAACAATAACCTGTTCATGCCACTTTTGCTGTTTTGATACTCAAAATTTTGATGGAACTTACTAATAAAATTAAGTAAATACTAATAAAATTAAATAAAATCATCTAATTTAATTTCTTCCCTAGAACAGTGGTTATCTACAATGTCTCCTAATAGTAAATAAAATATAATAAAAAAAAACTTTAATTAAGACAACAAATTTACCTTTCTCTTGCTTCACCCACACCATAAGAAGATTATTTTCATCATAATTATAAAGAAAGGTAAAGCTGCAGTCATCATCATCTTTAAAGATGCAACGCCTGTCATCTGGTGATTTTTCTGGAAGCAATAAGGGGAGAAGGAACTTCAGAATTCTAAAAACATTTTGTATTAAAATACACTCTCATTATGTGTATCCTAGTATTTTTTTTCATCACAGGAACATTAAAATATTATTCTTAAAGGTATGTACATCTTCTACTGGCCACTTCCTTTATTCAGTAACATTAAATTGAATTAAACCTAGTAAAGAACATTAGTATTTTGGTCATTAACACATATTAATGCATATTTTGGTGAAATGGCAGAGTAAAGGAAAAATCTGCTTGCATATGAAGTTAACTTCTTCTTGTATTTTATTAAATTAAACAAATTACCTTCAAGTGCTTCTACAACAGTAGCAGTAAACGTACAGTTTCCACATTCATCTTCACTGAGTATCCCAGATTGGAAGACACGACACTGAACACAAGAGCGCAATTCAGTACACCTTCCATCACATGTCTATTTAAATTCACAAGTAAACAATGCATTACCATTAATTAAACCAAGAAAAATTTTTTTAAACAAAATAATTAAAAATAAACTTTTTTAAAGTAAAATTAAAATCATTTTAACATTTTGTAAGAACATGACATGGTTGGTCTCGAAAAGGCATCTTATTAAAAGAAAAGAAGAATACTAACTATGCAAATTGTGTTTTAACTAGATTTTATTGTTTTAAATTGGGTTATAGATAAAAATGTATTTGTGTAACTTAATCAACCTACATAATTATAAATGGCGACATTTCTAAATCCTGTATGAAATTTTGTCATCAGATCTAAATATTTGGGGAAGGACTAGAAAACTAATGATGAAATCAAATGAAAACTAAAATATCCCATATTAAAAGTTCTTTTTGCATATCATGTTAAATTTTTAACATACAGGACATTACTAAATTATAGTAGTGGCCAGAGCTAATGGTATAACAGAAAACTCAACAGCATAGTGAGTCGAAGTTTCAGTCCAAAAGTGATTTGTGTTACCATAGTGACCTGTACACTAACTGTGCATAACAGATTTGAATGATGATTTATTCAGACAATAGTAAGGCCTGTGACACCATCTCATGTGAACACATTTCAAAATGGTAACAATGTGCCTTTAGTGGAAAGGTACTAGTGGTGGATAAAAGTTTGTTAAATGACAGAAGACAGGTTTATTTATTTATTTATTTTTTAAAGAAAACCACAAAGACAAAAGCTATTATAACCTACAGTACTTATTACCATACATAACATTTCAGGTTAAAAAAAACAGAAGATACTTGCTGACATTAAAAATGAATTTCTGTAGATTATAGTTTTCAGGAAATACATGTGGTGGTATGTTGTTCAAAGAAACAGAAGCAGAAAGGATAAATAAGGAAGATGAAAATTTGGTTCTGCAAGTTTGGAGTAGGACAGTGAATGGATGCTGACTGGTTATGGCATGTGTTTGGACTGCTTTGGAAGAGAACAGAGGAATTACAAATGCCAATTCAGAACAGCGGAAGTATCTACAGAAAACGCATGCAGCAGAAACACATAGGACAGACTTTGTAAGAGGTGGGTTATTAATTAACCTGACTACCTTCTTTTGAATGGAGTCTAGAAAGTAAGAGAAGGTTTGGAAGCACTATCCCAGATGTGGGGTCAATATTCCACATTCCACGGGCGGAATGATTTCGGATTTATAGAGTGAGTAGCTGTTTAGAAGAAAAGTAATGCTAAAAGTGAAAAAGAAAACTTTGAGCTTTAGTAGCATTTAGTCTTTTAGCAATAGTAGTGGCATATGATGCAAGAAAGCAAGCTTAAAGAGCATCAGAAAACCCACCCACCCACATGTGCACACTTCTCATTTCACCTATCCATTCCCTCCAAAAGTTTGTGTAGTTCTTCCTTGAATTTATTTAAGTTTATCAACTTCCACAATAACAGATGAAAGTATGTTCCAGCAATCAACCACTCGCTAGCTAAAGGCAAATTTATGCATATCTATTCTGCAACCGTCCTTCCTCAATTTAAATTTATGTCCCTTCAAGTACATAATCTGATCAAGAGAAAGAATCTTACTAGCACTGAGCTTTCTCAAACCATTCAAAGCCTTAAATGCCTCAATCAGATCACCTTGCAGGTGTCTAGTCTGTAGATGCTGCAATTTGCAGGACTTAAGCCTTTCTTGGTAAGAGAAAGAAAGGCTCCCTTCTCTGTACTCGTTCCAGTAGCTCTACATTTCTAAAAACGAGGCTTCCAGACATGCATGCATTATTCAAGGTGTGGCTTGACCATTGCCTTATACAAAAGGATAATCGCCTACTTATCCCCGCTAGCAAAATTCCTGTATATCATTGGCAATATATCAATGTGTGTGTGTGTGTGTGTGTGTGTATATATATATATAGAATATTATTAGAAAAAATAAATCAATCCAATAATAAGAATACCATCAGGGACTTAAGAAAACGCAAAAAAAAAAATTATTATTATCGCTTTTTACCGACAATCTAGATGACTTCAACTGGGGCCAACCACCCAGAATGAAGGCAAAAAACGACAAGAAGTTCTCTGTTTCTGTGATGATCAATATATGCTAAGTAATTTAAATCTAAACCAAATATAAACCATTATAGGCCGAATATAAATCGAATATAAATAAATCGAATGAAGATAATTAATTAAGAAAAAATTTTGAAATATTAGAATCAAAGGTAAGAAATATAAGTAAAATATAAATGTAAGCATATATTAATCATCGTTGACCCGACAGAGAACGTAATTTAATGATTAAAATAAGATTAAATATATAATACATACTACATTTGACCGTATCTAGGACATAATGTAATAGTCGTCAAAATAATAAGTGGTGCCCCCTATGTGATGGATACGGTAAAAATAAATAAATAATTAAATTAAAGCAAAGAGAAACATGCAGATAGTAAGAAGAAAAACTAAAGGAGTAGGAAAAATAGAACCTGAACTCCACAAAGGCGAAAAATAGTGGTATAGATAAGAAATAGTTTCTCCTACGTCCTCGGATTGCCCTAATAATTTCGGAGAAATAAAAATAAAGATTGTAGGACAGCTTAAAGGCATTACAAGTATAGGCTCGGGTATGCCCGAGCCTATACTTGTAATGCCTTTAAGCCTATACTTGTAATGCCTAAGTTGTGGCTCGGGTATGCCCGGGATCGCAAACCCGTTCCTATAGCACCCTGAGCTGAGGGTCCTACTATAGGAACGGGTTTGCGATCCCGGGCATACCCGAGCCACAACTTATATCTTGTAATGCCTTTAAGCTGTCCTACACTCTTTATTTTTATTTCTCCGAAATTATTAGGGCAATCCGAGGACGCAGGAGAAACTATTTCTTATCTATACCACTATTTTTCGCCTTTGTGGAGTTCAGGTTCTATTTTTCCTACTCCTTTAGTTTTTCTTCTTACTATCTGCATGTTTCTCTTTGCATTAATTTAATTATTTATTTATTTTTACCGTATCCATCACATAGGGGGCACCACTTATTATTTTGACGACTATTACATTATGTCCTAGATACGGTCAAATGTAGTATGTATTATATATTTAATCTTATTTTAATCATTAAATTACGTTCTCTGTCGGGTCAACGATGATTAATATATGCTTACATTTATATTTTACTTATATTTCTTACCTTTGATTCTAATATTTCAAAATTTTTTCTTAATTAATTATCTTCATTCGATTTATTTATATTCGGCCTATAATGGTTTATATTTGGTTTAGATTTAAATTACTTAGCATATATTGATCATCACAGAAACAGAGAACTTCTTGTCGTTTTTTGCCTTCATTCTGGGTGGTTGGCCCCAGTTGAAGTCATCTAGATTGTCGGTAAAAAGCGATAATAATTTTTTTTTTTTTTTTTTTTTTGCGTTTTCTTAAGTCCCTGATGGTATTCTTATTATTGGATTGATTTATTTTTTCTAATAATATTCTATAGACATTATGGGTGTATTGCATGATTGCTTGCAACTGCATTAACCCATAAATTTTAGTTATTGTCTTTTAACTTTCTTTCCTTTTATCACTAATATAACTATTAATATATATATATATATATTGTTATTTCTTTTTGTATTATCATTCTATTGTGGTTTATTCCGTCTTTGTTCATTTTCTTAATCACAGGTATTTTCTACACATAGGTATTATAGTTAATACATTACTGGTCTTTAAGCTAGCCTAATCTCGGTTATCTTAATTTCCCATGGCCTATATATTCAGGATTTTTCAACTTGTTACGTATTGCTAAAAAAATTCATATCAATTATTGATGAAAAACTGTAGCAATACTATTTTAAAACAATATGATATAATATTAAACATATTTATACATTTTTGTATTACATCTTTATACATTTTTGTATTACATCTTTATACATTTTTGTATTACATCACATGGACGTCAATCCCCTACTTCATCGGGGGCTTTGAGCGGATTGACGGTCCATTCGATGTAATGCATTTTTTACTTACCCGTTTCTGTTTGCATCTATCACAGTTTTGCTATTTTATCCAATTACTAAATTCTAAGTTTCTATTTTTAATTTTTTGGTCCCATGTTTATCTTAATTGTTATTAGTTAAATCAGTATTATTTATTATAAATTTATTATGAACCCAATTTAATTCCCCATAATTTCTACAGCAACTGTGATAGAATACACAAAGCCCAACGGGTAAGTTTATTTAATATATTGCAATAACATTACTTACTTGATGTGTTTCAATGGAGGTCGTAGAGTCGAAGAGTCGAAAAAGGGAATATACATAATATATATATATATACATATATATATATTATGTGAGGTAAAAGTTAGGCAAAAGTAATAAAAATAAATAAATATGGCTATGTAGCTATCATTAGAGGCAGCAAATGCACATCCTCCACATGATGCCTAATTATATCTGATAATTAAAATAAATATGATATTTAAAATAAAAACATCAGCCAGTAGTACGGCAATAATACAGAGCAAAACGAAACGCAAAATAATATAAAATAAACAAACAGGGAAGGGAAAGTAGAGATAATAGGACCAAAAGGTAGTCGATAATCCCCTGTATAATTTAGTCAATTAAGTCATTAAACCCAATTAATAAAAAATGATGTAAATTTAAAATAATGCCAATTATAAATAATTTAGCGGTACCCCCCTCGAAGGTACCAGTTCCAAAAGACGAATATCACCAAAAAAAGGTTAAAGAACTACCAAAAACTAAAATATCAAAATAATAGATCAAAATGATAGACTGACCATCATGCCCCATATCGACAGACGACCACGAGGCCAATAATGGTCATGGAATCGCTGCATTTCAATCGTCATACAAATCATCGCAAAGGCAGAAATATCGAAGAACCAAACCACCCCTCCATTCTCCGATAGATCAACCAATGCAGAGGATTTGCATGGCGGTGGTCCTTATGCAGCGAAAAATAATCTATAGAACAGACAGCACTCTAAATCAGAGCCACACCACTGACATAATGCAAGCTTAACCAGCTTATATAATAGAAAGGAAAAGAATAGATGGCGGCACAGGCACTGCTTATTTAGCATATCAACCCACTACTACCACTAATTTATATTATGTGAGGTAAAAGTTAGGCAAAAGTAATAAAAATAAAAATAAATAATAAAGAATAAAAAAAATAAAGAATGGAGGGGTGGTTTGGTTCTTCGATATTTCTGCCTTTGTGATGATTTGTATGACGATTGAAATGCAGCGATTCCATGACCATTATTGGCCTCGTGGTCCTCTGTCGATATGGGGCATGATGGTCAGTCTATCATTTTGATCTATTATTTTGATATTTTAGTTTTTGGTAGTTCTTTAACCTTTTTTGGTGATATTTCACGTCTTTTGGAACTGGTACCTTCGAGGGGGGTACCGCTAAATTATTTATAATTGGCATTATTTTAAATTTACATCATTTTTTATTAATTGGGTTTAATGACTTAATTGACTAAATTATACAGGGGATTATCGACTACCTTTTGGTCCTATTATCTCTACTTTCCCTTCCCTGTTTGTTTATTTTATATTATTTTGCGTTTCGTTTTGCTCTGTATTATTGCCGTACTACTGGCTGATGTTTTTATTTTAAATATCATATTTATTTTAATTATCAGATATACATATATATATATATATATATCCCTGCTCAGAGAACTTCATATCTAACTGCACAATTACCCCAGGTCCTTTTCATTCTCCATAACCCTGAGTGCCATCAAAGAGGAGCAAAGGAGTAGTGGTCTCTTTTTTGCAACAGATAAGAAAGGACTGAGTTTTAAAGGGATTAAAATTAACTAATTTATTTGTCTCACTGAAGAATTACCAGGAAATTGGTATATAAGGACTTAGCAGAGGATATGCGAGAATTTTAAGTTTTGTGAAGGACAACAGTTTCTCAAAATGAAAGGTGATATGCAATGCACTACAATCAGCAAAACTATGGATATAAAATAAAAGAGGAAACGAGTGGGAGAAACAACTTTTGTGAACACCAGCATTAGTGGAGAAGTTAAAAGACAGAGAGCCATCTATCATCACTCACAGTGGGCAGTCAGAGAGAAAATTGAATACCCAATTGCAAAAACAACTGGCAATCCATAAGACAGCAAGACTCTTATGCAAAATACAATGAAAAGTTAGAAATTTCAAGAGCAACTGCTTGTGTTTCACTAAACTTTTCCATTAAATTTGTCCAAAGATGAGTAAGCCAGCTAATACTTCACCAGTTGATCAGATAGAGGAATTTCAAAACAGCTTGAAAGTTGGCAGTTTATAGATTTCTTCATTACTTTGGAAAGAGTAAAGGTAACTGCACAATGGAATAACTGGATGATGGATTTGCCTGTTATTAGGGACTGGCTGGGTATGAGAAAATTTTCAAGTAGAAGAGAAAAATCAGATTGGAAGAGAAAGTGTAAAAAGGTGACACAGAACAGGAATAGGCTTAGGAGAAAATGGTCTGAGAAGTGGAGAAATACCATCAAAATCTGGAGTTTCATGGCATGAAGAATGTTCAAAATTCTTCTAACTTCCTTTTGTCAGAAGTAAACAGGAGTTATTAACTACAGTGTACTGCTAATAAGTCGGTTTTATCCTTAACTGAGGATGCGATAGAACCATCAGATTTTAACAGAGGTGGGAGTATACATGTAGAAAAGGTCTATTCAATAGCTTTGGTACAAGACCAGAATGTCTGACTACCATTTGGGCAAGATGCAAGTTTTCTACTGTTAGACTATTCAAAATCAAGTTTTTGGATTGATTGATAATTGTTTCATAATTAGAATGAGCTTCTATTAGAATGAGCAGCAGCCTGGAAAGCAAGGTAATGGAAATTTCCAGAACTGCTGGGAGTCAAAGTGGAACAAGTAAATACATGGGCTGTGTTAGGGTAACTAAGAGTAGGAACAGGTGCATGTATACTTGCATGTACACCAATGCTAGGAGTATAGCTAATAAATTAGATGAGCTTGAAGTGCTAGTCAAGACATCAAAGACAGATATTTTTGGGATATCAGAGACGTGGTGTCACACAGATATAAAGCAGTGCAGAATTGGAATTTGGGGAGTACAATGTGTACAGGAAGGATAGACAGGACAGGAAGGGAGGAGGGGTTATGCTTTTAGTTAAGAAACACAAAATCTAAGGAAGGGCATCCAATTGATTTTGGTGGACAATGCAGTGTTGAGTCTGTTTGGTGTGAAATAAGCAGTGGGAAAGTAAAAATGAGAGTAGATGTGTGTTATAGGCCTAATGAATCTGGTGAGTATAATGAGCAATTGTGCAGAGAATAGAGTAGGCCAGTAAATCAGAATGTCTTATAATGGGGGATTTTAACTTTCCAGCTATTGACTGGAACTTGTGGATTGGTCACTAGCAAGACTTTTGTGGATTTATTGGATGACTGTTTTCTACAACATGTTTGAGAGGAAACCACAGGGAGTAATACTCTTGATTATCAGCAGCAATTATTCATGCATTAAGAATTTGCAGATAAAGGAACCACTGGGTGACAGTGATCACAATGTACGGATGTGGGAATTACTTAAAGATGTAACTACCATCAAGGCTTTTGCTTTTGTAAAGGTGACTACAGAGGTCTAAGACAGTTTTTAAATTCTGTACAGTGGGATCAACTGATGATGTTACCAACGTTGAATTCTAAATGGGAAGCCTACGGACTTAATTTTGGAGGCTACTAGGCTTTTCATTCCCACAAAGAAATACTGTTCAAGGTTTAGGCCTAAATGGATGTCAGATGAATTAATGAGGCCTGTGGCAGAGAATAAAAATGTATGGGATGCATATAAAGTATCAGGTAACACAGAAGCCTACGGCAGATATAAACTAGTCTATAATCAAGTCACAAAGGAGGTTAGGCAGGTGAAGGCAGATTACAAGAAATCTTTGGCAGAAGGTGCAAAGGAAAACAGCAAAGAGTTCTTTACTTATGTAAAATCTAGAAGGAAAGGGATGAATCAGATTGGACCACTTAACATAGTTATGTTGATTATTGATAATCATGCTCAGGTAGCTGATAAACGGAATGAGTATTTTGCATTTACATTCACACATGAAGAGTTATTTAGTGAGGGGTGTGCCAGATGTTTATCAAACTCTGACAGGGAGCCAAGTGATTTTGTAATAACTGAGAGCAAAGTGGAGGAGAAATTGTTGAAGTTAAACATAAAAAAAAGGCACCTGGGGTGGACGGAATCTATCCAGTTATATTAAAGAAGGCAGCAAAGGAAGTAAGCAAACCCTTTGCCATAATTATGAGAGCTTCCTTGGACTCAGGGGAGGTCCCTATGGACTGGAGTGTGCAAATGTATCACCAATTCACAAATTGGGTTCAAAAATTGACATAAGTAACTACAGACCTGTTAGTTTAACCTGTGTTCTGGGGAAAATAATGCAATCACTGGTTAAAGAAGCACTGCAGGATCATCTAGACAAGACTGCACTAATAGTTAAGACACAGCATGGGTTTTTTAATGGGAGGTCTTGTCTGGCCAATTTGATTGGATAATATGATGTGGTCACAAAGGAACTGAATGCCAAAAATAATTTTGATATCATATTCTTGGACTTCAGGAAAGCTTTTGATATTGTTGCACATGGAAGACTGCTGTACAAATTGGAGAGGTATGGCATTAAGGGTAAATTGCTACAATGGATAAAGGGAATGGTTGAGTGGGAGATGGCAGAGAGTAGTAATCAATGGACACTGCTCTTCGTGGACAAATGTTATTAGTGGAGTTCCCCAGGGTTCGGTTTGGGCCCATTGTTGTTTTGTATATTTATCAATGATATTGATGAAGGTATATCAGGCTTAATATCCATGTTTGCAGATGATACAAAGGTTGGCAGGTTTGTTAACGATAGTAAAGACAGTATGCTGCTCCAACTGGATCTAGATAAGTTGGGAAATGGGCTGAGAAGTGGCAACTGAAGTTTAACATTGACAAATGCAAAGTACTGCATATGGGTAGCAATAACTGAAGAGAAACGTACCAACTGTGTGGTATTACACTCAGGGAAGTGGAAAGTGAGAAAGACCTGGGGGTAACTGTGCAGTCAAATATAAAGTTCGCTGAGTAGTGCAGATGGGCTGCCAGGCAGGTCATGGAGTCTTGTCAATGATATATAGGAATTTTTCTAGCAGGGACAGGGAGGTGATTATCCCGTTATACAAGGCAATGTTCAGGCCACACATAGAGTACTTGTGTACAGGTCTGGAGGCCTCATTTTAAGAAGGATGTAGAATTGCTAGAACGAGTACAAAGAAGGGCAACAAGATTGGTGAGGGGAACAAAGGGGTGCTCTTACCAAGAAAGGCTTAAGTTCTGCAAATTGCAGCACCTGGAGAGTAGGCACCTGCGAGGTGATCTGGTTAAGGTGTTTAAGGCCTTAAATGGATTGAGTAAGCTGAATGCTAATGGGATTCTTCCTCTTGCTCAAAGAACCTGAGGGGGCACAGTTTCAAACTGAAGAAAGATAGTTGTAGAATAGATTTGCAGAAATTTGCCTTTAGCCAGTGGGTAGTTGATTGGTGGAACAGGCTTCCATCTTTTGTTGTGGAAGCTAATAGCCTAAATAAATTTAAGGCTGAGCTGGACAGGCATTTGGAATGAATGAAGGGGTGAAATGGGAGGGTTTTTTTTTTTTTTTTTTGGCTGATACTGGAGCTCGCTTTCTTGCTTCGTATGCCTCTACTAATGCTAATGCTAATAATTTAACGTAGGCAAAAAGTGAAGCTGGAGACTTTGTTGCAAGCCAATTGTGATTTGCAATGTTCTTAATTCAGATTTATTAAAAAACAAGGTTTAGATAGAAGACAGGACTTTAAGATGGAATATGAAATAAAGGATTTCAAGCATACAAAAATAATTTCAATGACATGATCTGAGAAAACATTGACATCAGAAGATTTAAAACAGTAATCCAATCAAAGAAAACAATAAAAATCTTGCAGATCATCCTAATTTGCATTCTTGTAATGTGAAACAACGGCTGCAAATGATCATGCGAGCCTCCACTGGAGAAGAGAACAGCACCTAGAGAACTAGTAACACTGACTGAACAATTTGAAAAACAATTTGTTTTTCAGATAAAGATCAAGCAAGTTGGGTGTGCTTTTAGGATAGTATAATCTGGTAAATAAATGAAGAAACTGAATGAGGTCATTAGTAATTGCAAAAGCCTTGGCATCTTGTTCAGCTGGGTCTGTGCAACTAGAGGGAAATTGGGAGAACGACAGTGGCATCAGATGAGTTTGACAGAATCAGGTAGATTATAAGCAAGAGTAGATCAAAAGTAGGAGATTCAAAGTTAGGTTTCTGACAAGGAATATCAGAGTGGACATATGAATAGGTACTGCCTTTGAAGCAAAAGGCATCTTAATACAAACAGATTTGAGTAGTTGGTTGAGGCAACTGATATTTGGGATTCTGTCAGAAAAAGTAAGTGGGACTTGCCAAACTGTAGGCAGCAATGGATATCATTTAGATTGGAATTAAGAATAAGATAAATTTTGATTTGTGAAATGATGTTTTTTTTTGGGAGATTTGATCATTTTTGCAGATATGTTTGTTCTATTAGTCTGACTATTCATAATGCATTCAAGTAGATAAAGTAAAAGTAGAGTGGGGACGTATGAATTAGTGAAATTTTTGGATATGGTGTACATATAACAAGAATATACAAGCAAGCTTTTTGACATAACACGGCCTTGACAATACCATCCTGCTTACACACTACTTTGATTCCTTCCAATCACTGGCATAGGTTTAGTATTAGTAATAGCCATGTGGTGCAAAGAAGCCTAAGGCTTATGCTGCACCAGCCAAAAAAGGGAGTAAATAATAATAAAATTAAATAAAACAAATAATTAATAAATAATAAAAGAAAGGGAAATACACAACCTATGCATTTCCCTCCTCCCGTAATCCAGCTGACTTTTGAATTTCCCCAAACTGTCAGCCTCAACCACTCATGTAGGTAACTTATTCTAGTATTTTATAACTCGCTGGCTAAAATAAAACTTCCTTGCAATCCAGTCTAAACATCTCCCCCTGTAACTTGAATTTATGTCCCCTAGTTCTAGAATCATTTATAACCATGAAAATTTCATCTTCATTCATTTTACTATTGCCTCTCAGAGCAATAAGCACCTCAATCAAATGTCCTCTAAGGTGCCTAGTTTCAAAGCTGTGCAACCCACATATTCAGTCTTTCTTCATATGGATGCCTTTTTGCTGATCTCACCAGATGAGTTATCAGTATCTGGACCCTTTCAAGAAGCTCAATGTCTTTTTTCAGGTGCAGTCTCCATACTTGAACACAGAATACCAAGTGTGGTCTAACAATAGCCTCATATAATGAGATTATGACGTCCTTATCTATACTAGAAAATTTTCTATAAATCATCAATAGGTCACCATGGGCCTTCCTTGCAAGCTGTCTACAATGCTTGGAGAACTTCGTGTCTGACTGTATCATTACTCCGAAGTCCCTTTCTTCACACTATTGCTTTAGTTAAAACTAAAGATTATACACCTGCTGATCCAGATGCCCAAGAATTACTAACACGTCCAATCCAGTGGACTATCTAGTATCTGGCCTGAGAAAATAATTTTAGAGCTGAACTTAAAATGTAGGGAATACTGGAACTTGTCATAATGCCCATCATAACCTCAAAGGTCATCACTCATACTGCGTGATGGAAGAGATGGTGGTTGCCGGAGATTTTCTCTGGAGACTAAACATGGGTCACATCACTTCAAGCCTCCAATAAGCAAAATATTGGTATAGCACTAGATGAAAAGTCCTCTACCACCTAGTATTGCTTGGTGATAGAGGGGCAGCAATCCTCTGAGTGATATGGATGCCACACCTCACCTGGCTAGTCACCTCCAGTGTACTAGGTGCAGTGTTTCATCTGGGGGACATACTCAGGTTTATTAACAGTCTCAGCATTGTGAAGGTGGATTTGATTATTGCAGAATGACCAGTTTTCACTGAAATTCAGTTCCATCAGAGTTTTAGACTACAAGGTAGCAACCTATCTTGTCATACCTAAAAGAATGTCTGTGACAAATCTCGGGACCCTCTGTGACCTAAGGTGATTATAAATGGATGCTGTTCTGAGTGGATAGTCTCAAGTGAGATCCACAGGGTTTAGGTACTTGATATCATGTTATTTCTGATATCTGTTAATGACACTGATGATGCCATATCAGATTTTATTGTTAAAGTTTGCTTATGATACAAAGTATGAGCAATAAATGATAGTATAAAGAACAGTGAAAATCTAAGCACTTCAACCTGATATAAAGAAACATGGCTTTAATTTTTTAAAGGAATAAAAAGAACTCAGATAAATACAGAGTGAAATGTGGTATTCCTTGGTTTTTAATTTATTTTTAAGATGTGAAAGTTTAAACTTTAGTTAACCTTTCAACTTCTGAAGAAAGGACTGGCATAAGTTTTTTTATTTTGGCTGATGCTGCATAAGCTTGCATCATATGCCTCTACTAATGCTAATGCTAAGTCCTATAATGTACCTTCATTAAGAGTAGGAGACCAGCGGAAATATTTAACAAGTACAGGTCACTGCTGAAAAAAGCTGTGAATTAGGGTTGAATTTGAAAGTGTCTGCAATTCTGCTCAGACACGATAAGAGGGAGTATACGATGAGAGCCTTGTCGATTAATTCAGCCCTGGAAAGATTGTGCAAGGCTCAAGGGGTAGAATTTTTTTCAGCCTAGTCTGTACTTGTCAACAGGAGAGACTGCTTCTACAGGGATGGAATACACTTAAATAGAAAGGGTGCAAGAATATTTGCTGTTGCTATCAAGGCAGTGTTAGGTGGGTCGGAAAACTGCTAGCTTGGGGGGATACAAGGACTAATAGATTAACAGTAGCCACTGGCAGAGGTAAAAATGATTTTTGCACTGCTTCCACTAGAATGAGCAGCAGCCTGGAAAACATGATGAAAGGTATTTCAGAGACTGCTGGGAGTCATTGAGGTACAAGTAATGACTCCCAGCAGTATGTATACACTGATGCTAGGCATTTGGGAAATAAATTTGATAAATTTGAGGTATTGCTCAAAACATCAAAGGCAGATATTGTTGGGATATTAGAGACGTGGTGTCACACAGATATAAGGAATGCAGAACTGGAATTTGGGGAGTACAATGTGTACAGGAAGGATAGACAGGATAGGAAGGGAGGAGGGGTTATGCTATTAGTTAAGAAAAGCATAAAATCCAAGGAAGTAAAGCCAGTCGACACCGCTGGACAGTGCAGTGTCGAGTCAGTTTGGTGTGACATAAGCATTGGGAAATCAAAATTGAGAGTAGGAGTGTGTGCTATAGGCCTAATGACTCTGACGAGTATAATAAGAAACTGTACAGGGAAATAGAGTGGACCAGTAAATCAGTCTTACAATGGGGGATTTTAATTTCCAAGATATTGACTTTTGTGGGTTGGTCACTCAAACACTAGCAGCAAGGCTTTTGTGGATTTATTGGATGATAGTTTTCTACATCAGTATGTTCGGGAGGCAACTATAGGGAGTAATACTCTTGATCTGATTATCAGTAGTGATTCTTCATGCATTAAGAATTTGCAGATAAAGGAACCACTAGGTGGCAGTGATCACAGTGTGCTGAAGTGGGATTTACTTAAAGAGGTAGCTACCATCAGGGGTAAAGGGAAGGGTTTTTGCTTTCGTAAAGGCGACTACGGTGGTCTGAGACAGTACTTAAATTCTATACGGTGGGACCAACTGATGATGTTAACAATAGCAAAATGGAAAGCATTCAATGAATTAATCTTGGATGCTACTAGGCTTTACATACCAACTAAGAAATATTGTTCAAGGTTTAGGCCTAAATGGATGTCAGATGAACTAATGAGACATATGGCAGAGAAGAAAAATGCACAGGATACATATAAATTAATGGGTGACATGGAAGTCTATGATAGATATAAGCTGGTCTGTAACCAAGTCACAAAGGAGATTAGGCAGGCAAAGGAAGATTATGAGAAATCTTTGGCAAAGGATGCACAGAAAAACAACAAAGAGTTCTTTACCTATGTAAACTCTAGAAGGAGGGGCATGAATCAGGTTGGTCTGCTGTATGTTGATGATCCTGCTCAGGTGGCTAACAAACTAAATGAGTATTTTGCATCTACATTCACACATGAGGAGTTATTCAGGGAGGGGAATGCCAGAGTACTCTGGCATTCCCCTCCCTGAGTAAAACTCTGGCAGTGAGCTAGATGATTTTGTAAGAACTGAGAGGAAAGTTATATATTACATAAAACTTACACTGCAGTCTTCACAATAAGGTCCACCATATCGACCCCTGTCATCCCTATCACATTTACATCGTCCACAGGAGCATTCACCATGCCCACTACATATTTTACCAGTATCATCTTCAGGGGAAATGCAACTGCTGGTATTGAGAGTACAGTCGCAAGCATCACCTGTCCATCCAGGATTGCACACACAGATATCACAGCAGCGCCCTCTAGCTGGACCCCCACATACTCTGTTTTCAGCATCTCTTTCACAGGAAAAGGTGTCACACTCACAATAATCACCATATATCTGTTCCTCAGGTATCTAGAAAAATGATAAAATTTCAGTTGTTCCATAAATGACAATTTATCAAGAACTGCGGCGTACATACACAGATGCACTCAAATAGAAAGTTAAACAATACATTTAACATAATTCTGTTATATCTTACTGCTTATAATGTACACATACCTGCCAATATTTAAAAATCTGAATGTGGAAAACATAATACTGATGTATTATAATCTAATAATACTAATAGAAGTGCAGATGAAGAATTTTGGGCTCCTGGGAAAAGATAAGTTTTTTTTTTTCGGAAAATTTTGCAGTCTTTTTTTACTTAATTCACATATTAATTGTTTTCCAAAATTAGTGTAATAGTCTCTGTCACATTCGTTAGCTTATTTTAAAACTTAGCCAGGATTTTGTAAGTTACAAATTAATATTCATAGAGCTTTGGTATCCGTGATTTGAAGTAAATATTGTAGTAATAGTAATAGAAATAACCATATAGTGCAGAGAAGCCACAGGCTTTTGATGAACTGGCTGGAAAAAAAAAAAATTATTAAAAAAAAAAAAAAAAAAAAAATAGAAATACAGTTGGACCTCTAATGAACTTCCACGTAGATAGCAAAAATTTCTATTTAGCGAACTTTTCTGATTCTCCCCTGGTAATTACACTGAAAATAGTTTCTGTATAACGAACTGATTTCGAGAGACCCAGGTACCCACTGTTCACACCTCAAGCCTTTAGGTAAGAGAGCTGATGCTATAGAAAGCACGAATTAAGAGCTAACACATTCCACAATTTAGTGGTGCCTGTAAAACCTATTCAACTGCCTCTATTGTACCAAAAAGTTGCACTGTTCAACTGCTATCTGTGTCCACAGCCATTGGCAAAGATTTCTGCATATTCCCAATATGGACAAAGGCTCTAGTCAACCTGTTTTCTACTGTAAGCACCCTATTAGAGAATTAGGAGAGAGTGATTTTCCTTTATCCTGGAATCCATCTGTTTTGCAGAAACGAGTTGTCCACATTTTCACTAAACTTCACCTGTCTCTGTTTACAAGGTAGGTACAAGTGGTCCCTAAATCAGTTTTGCTTTAGCTACTATGCAAGTAACCTTGCAATGTCTAAGAGAAAATCCTTGATAGCAGAGGAACAAGTGGAAGTGCTTAATAGTGTAGACTGGGGAATAAAAATTAAAAAAAATCGCTTCAAAATTTGGTATCCCTGCCAGTAGCGTGTCAACCATTCTGAAAAACTGTTTTTATTCTCAAATTGTTTGAAGAAACAGGACCCAGTCATAAGCATTTGAAATTATGCCCATATGAAATGTAGATGAAGCCATTTTTAAGTAAGTGAAGTTGATTCAACACCAAAACGTGCTGATATCATCAGGGCCATTAATAAAATGAAAGGCTATGGAGTATGCATCTTTTCTGGGGGTATAAAGCCACTTCTGGTTGGCTGGACAAATTTAAAAAGCACCATGGCTTACTCAAAAAAGTTATTTCTGATGAAAGTGGAGTTGTAATTGAAAAAGACTGTACTCGTTGGAAAGAAGCAGTTTTGAAAAAAAAAAAAAAAAATTATGGAGGACTACGAGCCCAAAGGCATATTCAAAGTTAATGAAACAAGTCTATTTTTTAAATGTTTGTCGAATAAGACACTGACTTTTAAAAGTGATAAACGTTTAGGTGGTAAAAACAGTAAGGAGACAATTAGTTTTCATTGGTGCAAATATGGCTGGTAATGAAAAACTGAAGCTTTTGGTAACAGGAAAAAGTAAACGACCCCGATGTTTCAAAGGAGTAAATTTGTTAGAGTTGCACTACAACAAAAAAATTTTGCATGACAAGCAAAATTTTCAAACAATGGATTTTAAATTTAGATAGAAAGATGATGAAAGAAAACAAAAAATCACTTTGATTGTTGACAATTGCCCTGCCCACCTACACTCAGTAATTTCGAAACTTATACGTGTGAAGCCTGTTTTCTTCCCTCCGAATACTTCTTCTAAACTACAGCTAATGGACCAAGGCATTATCAAGAATTTGAAAATGCACTACTGAAGGCAAGCGCATAGTGAAAAAATATTATGCTGAGAACAGAAACCAACCAACCAATAGATTCTGTTATAGATTTGCAGATCTACAAATCAGAGTTGGCAAAAGTGTGGAGTCAAGAATTGACTGAAACAATGATTAAGAATTGTTTCACAAAAGAAGGTTTTGCTAAAATGCCAATTAATAGTGATGAGAGGGATAAACTACAGCTTTATCAAGAATTTGAAAATGCACTACTGAAGGCAAGCACATAGTGATAAAATATTATGCTGAGAACAGAAACCAACCAACCAATAGATTCTGTTATAGATTTGCAGATCTACAAATCAGAGTTGGCAAAAGTGTGGAGTCAAGATTTGACTGAAACAATGATTAAGAATTGTTTTGCAAAAGAAGGTTTTGCTAAAATGCCAATTAATAGTGATGAGAGGGATGAACTATACTGGGAAGAACTCCAAGTGAGATGTTTGATCAGTGGAGAAACTATTCTTGACAAAGTTTTAGGAATTAGAATTAGTTGAGGCATATGATGCAAGAAAGCAAGCTTACAGAGCATCAGCCAAAAAAAAAAAAACCACCTTCCCATTTCACCCATCCAGTCACTCCAAATGTGTGTGTCTAGTTCAGCCTTAAATTTATTTAAGCAATCAACTTCCACAACAACAGATGGATGTCTGTTCCAGCAATCAACTACCTGCTGGCTAAAAGCAAACTTCTGTACATCTATTCTACAACTGCCTTTCCTCAATTTGAATCTATGCCCCCTCAGGTTCTTAATCTGAGCAAGTGGAAGTATTCCATCAGCATTGAGCCTGCTCAAACCATTCAAGGCCTTGTACACCTCAATCAGATCACCTCGCAGGTGCCTAGTCTCCAGATATTGTAACTTACAGAACTTAAGCCTCTCCTGGTAAGGGAACCCCATTGTTCCTCTCACCAATCTTGTTGCCCTTCTCTGTACTCGTTCTAACAACTCTACATCATTCCTAAAATGAGGCCTCCAGACCTGTATGTAGTACTCAAGGTGTGGCCTGACCATTACCTTATACAAAGGTATAATCACCTCCTTATTTCTGCTAGCAAAATTCCTATATATCATTGACAAAACTCCATGACATGCTCCAGCAGCCGGTCTGCACAGCTCAGAAAATTTCATGAGTGACCGCACAATTACGCCGGGGTCTTTTTCATTCTCCATCTCTCCGAGTGTAATACCACACAGTTGGTACGTTTCTTTTGGGTTACTGCTGCCCATATGCAGTACTTTGCATTTGTCAATGTTAAATTTCAGTTGTCACTTCTCAGCTCATCTGCCTAAATTTTCTAGATCTTGTTGCAGTAGCATACTGTCTTTACTATCATTAACAATCCTGTCAACCTTTGTATCATCTGAAAACTTGGACAATAAACCTGATATACCATGATGGACAAAAAACTGCATCACCTTAAAAAGAGTAACATTTGTAGTGAAACGTATAAGATATTGTTTGATTACAGTCATTTTGTTTGTTGCAAAGCAAAGGTATTGCATCAGATAACACTTCTATTGCATCAGACAGTAATTGCAAGGTATTGCATCACTCCTTTCTATAAATACAGCGATGGAATGGTACACACGCTCATTAGTATCCTGTTTTGCAGAGGTGTAAGCATAGCTCTGTATGTTCAGTTGACACAAAGAAAAAAAAAAGTGTGGCTGCTGCTCTGTTCCAGGAAGGGCTTTCTATGTGTGTTATCGCTAATAAAATAGGCTGCCACCAGTCAACAGTATCCTGGGTGCTGAAATTAAAGCATGAAACCGGTGATGTGAAGAGAAGACCTTGATCAGGCCGTAAGAGAGTGACTATGCCTTTGTAATTGCCATGCTAGTGCTCCTGGTTTAAAACTGGACTTTGAGATGGCTTCTGGTGTTGAAACAAGTGCACGAACTATCCAAAGATGCCTTTTGGAATGTAGTCTGCATGCCTATCGTCCCAAGAAGAATCCTTTGTTTACCCAACAAATGAGGACCGCATGTTTCGTGGACAAAAGAGAAATGGGACACCATCATCTTTTCTGACAAATCGAAATTCAACCTGCATGGCTCGGATGGGAAGGGATAAGTCAGAAGATGAAAATTGGAGGCATACCATCCTGACTGCATAACACTGACTGTAAACTTCCCCGCCAGTCAGATGGTCTGGGGATGCATAACAAGCAAAGGGGTGGGGAGAATTAAGTTTATTAACAGGACGGTGAATGCAAAAACCTACACTGCTATCTTGGAGCAGTGCCTGAAACCTGTTATTAGGGATCACCACACAGACGTCCAAAACTGCACTTTTCAACAGGAGTCAGCACCTTGCCGCACAGCAAAATTGGTAAGTTTTATGCTATTTAAATTTAATGATGAGTTTGTCTTCTTGTCTCACAAGGTTTAAAACATACTTACACCAATGTTTTCCCTCATTTTTCTTCCTTAAGGTGCAGTCATACCTCAGAAATGCTGGCATTACAGTGTTGGACTTGCCCAGCAGCAGTCCAGATTTAAATCCTGTAGAAAATTGCTGGTACATAATGTCATTTAAAATTGCTCAGAAGCAGCAAACAATTAAGATTCAGCTACAGGAGAGCATTGTAAGGGTGTGGTACCACGAAATTGGGCCACCATATATCCAGAAGTTGAATACCTCTATGCCAGATCGTTGCAAGGTTGTAATTCCAGCACAAGGAGGAATAAAAAAAATAGTGAGGACTTATTTTGCTGATTTACAGTACATAATACTATTACATTAACTTGTCATTTCAGTTTGTACACGTAAATGCAATAAAATGTATGTTCGGTTGTCATGATTGCCATTTGCATTATTTCTCATATTTCGTTTAATTATGCATTTTACCCTTTGGGAAGATATTTATGGCAATTAGGTATATCACGTGGAGTCTTTTTATTTTGATTTTATTCACAGAGATATATATCCCATCTAACAAATGCATTTCAAATATTTCTGCAACCGACAATGCAGCGCAAAACACATTACAGTATACCCTCGATTTAACAGACCCTAACAAATAATAATACAGTAATGTACATATTAATCTCGACCATATTATTTTTTTTTAAGTTATACAAAACTTCAGTGTTATTATTAATTAAAAATTAATAATAATTACCTACTTTTATTTTTATAATCAAATTCAGGAAATTGTTTTTTTATTCTTTCTGAAAACATGTTCAAATAGCTGTTTTCCCAGATTACAGATAACAGAGCAGGTGGTGACTTGCAAGGTGAACATGACTCGTGACACTAAATGGCAGGTCTACTGACTCGCTTTGTTTTGGTCTCAATCTGCCTCAAGCTATCGTGCGGTCAGTATACAGAGTGTTTCTGTGATTTCTGAATTGTGACTGTATTTATTAAATAATTTTGCAATCCTTACCATTTAAAATGGTATCAAGTGATAGAGGAGTTAAAAGAAAGTGTGTGAACTTAAATGTGGCACAGAAATTAGAGCTAATTGAGAAATTAGACCAAGGAATCTGAGTAGCACGTGTTTGTGAAATTTACAGTGTAAAAAACAAACTGTTTCTGATATCCGTAAATCAAAGGCCAAATGCAACATAACTTTATACTGTACTGTATATTAAAAAAAGTAAGAGATTACCTCAATCTCTTACTTTTACTCGTATACTCGTGCCATATATTGTATTAAAGCTTTTTTTTTTTACATTAAGAACAATAAAAAATGCTCCCCCAGGTTACATTCGATTCGATTTAATGGACACCCCTTCTCCCCTATCAGTCTGTTAAATCGAGGGTTTACTGTATTGGCAAAATTCATAGGTGATGCAGTTTTTTTGTCCGCTGCATAGTTATGAAAATTAACTCTTTATATGCAAGATGATGTGCTCAATTGCAGGTTCCTAATTACTGTAGTTTATCAGTGCTAATTCCACCTACAAAAGCAACACTAAGTGGCAGTACCATGTGCATTTCAGTTTACCATGGTTCAGAGCCAGCATGACTACTAAATACAGTAATGACTATATTTATTGTCAAAATGATTAATTGTAAACTACTCTGATTTATGTGATCATGCTGGATTATAAAAAGAACAGTAAATGCAACCTAGAATTACAGCTAACTTTGTAAATGAACAAACTAATAAGGTTGTTAATAAAAAAAAATAATAAACTGTAATCATTATGGAAGCGGATAGTCTGCTGGTCTGTTTGTTCTTAGCAAATTTCATTATCTGATATCTTTGTAATCACAGCCCTCAAGGGTTTGTGAGAAGTAGTATATCTCATGTAAAGTTTCAGCATGATTTTTTATGCTACATCACTTCAATTTTATTATAATTAGAAAAAGTTATTTCTTCAAGCTTGTCATGAAAAAGAAATGCTGTTTATCACAAAACAAGTAAATGTACAATTAATTCTTAACAAGGTGCTATATTGCCACCAATATACCAAGACATGCCAATACTAAAATAAAATCAAATCATAAAATAAAAAACTTAAGGAAAGGTAAAGCAACATTCACCCTCAGTAGTGTAAGTGCATGATTCTCCCACTCAAAGAGATATACTCCCACAGCAACCAAAGCACGAATACCTTCCTAATAAAAATAAATTAACAAAAGACAGTAAAATTCAAAAACACTACACATTCAAGGGACACCAGTGCTTGTGAACTCAAAGAATATTTCAATCACTGACTACTTTTTGTCTTTGTATGATTTGAACACAAAAAATAGTAACAAATGGACTCAAATCATGAAGTATGCTATGGCCATTGCCTCTATAAATTAAATAAGAAAATGTAGCAAACAAAATGTAAACTTGAATGTTGACCCAGAAACTGACAGGCTGGAAATTTTCAGTGGGAAGTGCCATTCGTACTATGGTTATTGAGTGAGTGTATCTCTTTGAGTGGGAAGTCATGCACTTAGCATTAGTACAGGCATACGATGCAAGAAAGCAAGCTTATGCAGCATTAACCAAAAAAAAAAACACTCCTATTTCACCCCTCCGTTCATTCAAAATACCTGTCCAGTTGAGCCTTAAATTTATTTACGCTATCAACTTCCACAACAAGGGATGGAAGTCTGTTCCACCAACCGACTACCAGCTGGCTAAAGGCAAATTTCCGCACATCTATCCTACATCTGTCTTTCCTCAATTTGAATTTATGCTCTCTCAGGTGATTGTTCTGAGCAAGAGGAAGAATTCCATCGGCATTGAGCATGCTCAAACCATTCAAGACTTTATACACCTCTATCAGATCACCTCGCCGGTGCTTAGTCTCCAGAGAGTGTAATTTGCAAAACTTAAGCCTTTCTTTGTAAGAGCAACCCTTTGTTCCATTCACTAATCTTGTTGCCCTTCCTTGTACTCGTTCCAGCAGCTCTACATCCTTCTTGAAATGAGGCCTCCAGACCTGTATAGAGTACTTAAGGTATGGCCTGACTATTGCCTTATACAAGGGAATAATCACCTCCTTATCCCTGCTAGAAAAATTCCTGTATATCATTGACAAGACACCATGAGCTACTCTTGCAGCCCGTCTGCACTGCTCAGAGAACTTCATATCTGCCTGCACAATTACCCCCAGGTCCTTTTCATTCTCTACCATTGTCAGTGTAGTACCACAGAGTTGATACGTTGCTCTGGGGTTGCTGTTTCCCATATGTAGCACTTTACATTTGTCAATGTTAAACTTCATTTGCCACCTCTCAGCCCATCTGCTCAACCTTTCCAGATCCTGTTGCAGCAGCATAGCATCAGTAGTGTCCTTAACAACCGTGCCAACCTTTGTATCGTCTGCAAACTTGGACATTAAGCTTGATATATGATCATCAATATCATTTATAAATACAGAAAACAATAATGGACCCAACACTGAACCCTGAGGACTCCACTAATAACATTAGTCCACGATGAGCAGTGTCCATTGATTACTACTCTCTGTCTTCTCCCCCTCAACCATCCCTTTATCCGTAGCAGCAATTTGCCTCCAATGCCACACTGCTCCAATTTGTGCAGCAGTCTTCCATGTGCAACAGTATCTAAGCCTTTCTAAGATCCAAATATATAATATCAAAGTTATTCCCGGCATCCAGTTCTTTTGTGACTGTATCATAGTATCCGATCAAATTGGTCAGGCAAGATTTCCCCTTAACAAAACCATGCTGTGTCCGAGCTATAACTGAAGTCTTGTCTACATGATCCTGCAGTGCTTCTTTAATCAGTGCCTCCATTAATTTTCCTCGAACAGAAGTTAAACTCACAGGTCTATAATTAGTTGTGTCAGCCTTTGATCCTCCTTTGTGAATTGGGGTCACATTTGCACATCTCCAATCTATCGGTACATCCCCTGAGTCCAAGAGGGCTCTCATAATTATGTATAAGGGTTTGCTTACTTCCTTTGCTGCCTCCTTTAATATAACTGGATAGATCCCATCCACCCTATTTACATGATTGTTATTTTATATTGTACTTAATACGTAGTCATATAGTTATAGTTACGCTGGTTATTTTTTATTTTTAATTTAGATAAAGAGTTTTTGTGGATTTTACTTACGATAGGTAAAACCGTTATTTCGTTCCATTTTTGTAGCCATTGTTTTTGGATATAGTGGTAGGGAATTCAAATTTTTTAATTGAGGTAGCTAGGTAGCTCTAACGCATAATTATATAGTAATACGCTTCACTGTTTCTATTTAATAGTTTCTATTCAAATACTATTGATATTTAATTTATTGATTTTATTAATTTAAACTACCATGCCCCAAACTAGAGCAGCAAAGCAACGGGCACAAAGTGGCAGGAGTGCTGTGACTCGGGGGAGAACTGAGGGGGGCAATTCTCCAACGCATCACAGCCTAAAGAAATGTGCAACTTGTGAAATGTTTGCCGAACTCTCTGGAACGGAACATGATATTGCCATGGGGGATGTCTTTGTGTGTGCGCGATGCAAGGAGTGTATCGAAATCAGGCAACAACTCAGCGTTCTTATGGGCCTATATGAGAGCTTGAAGGACAGGGTGGATGCCCTCGAAGGAACTAAATTGAGGGCCCATCAGGCTCTCAGCTGCCCACATCAACGCCAGAGCTTGCACTTGGTCATCACGCAACACAGCGGCAACCCCTAAGGCAGAATGTGCTGGTCCCACAGGAACTAGTTGTTGTTGGTGACTCTATTGTCAGGGAAACGGGGAACATCCTTTGTAAAAAGGATAGGTGGAACAGGACCAGGGTATGTCTGCCAGGGGCAAAGGTTGATGACGATGTAGAGCGGATATCATCTTTCAAGGGCACAAAAGGTGATATAGTTGTACACGTTGGCACTAATGATATTAAGAGTAGGAGACCGGCGGAATTACTTAGCAAGTACAGGTCACTGTTGAAAAAAAGCCGTGAAATAGGGTTGAATTTGAAAGTGTCTGCAATTCTGCCCAGACACGATAGGAGGGAGTACATGATGAGAGCCTAGTCGATCAATTCGGCCCTGGAAGGATTGTGCAAGGCTCAAGGGGTAGAATTTTTTTCAGCCTGGACTGTACTTGTTAACAGGAGAGATTGCTTCTACAGGGATGGGATACACTTAAATAGAAAGGGTGCAAGAATATTTGCTGATGCTATCGAGGCAGTGTTAGGTGGGTTGGAAAACTGCTAGTTTGGGGGGATACAAAGACTAATAGTTTAACAGTAACCGCAGGCAGAGGTGAAGGTGATTCTTGCACAACTTCTATTAGAATAAGAAGCGACCTGGAGCGAGGGTTGTTGGGGGTTTCAGGGACGGATGGCAGTCATCATGGAATAGTTGGGTATATGGGATGTGTTAGGGTAACAAGGAATAGGCATAGGAGCATGTATGCTTGCATGTATACCAATGCTAGAAGTATAGTAAATAAATTTGATGAATTTGAAGTGTTGGTCAAGACATCAAAGGCGGATATTGTTGGGATAGCAGAGACGTGGTGTCACAAAGATATAAGGAATGCAGAACTGGAATTTGGGGAGTACAATGTGTACAGAAAGGACAGACAGGACAGAAAGGGAGGGGGTGTTATGCTGTTAATTAAGAAAAACATAAAATCAAAGGAAGTGCACCCAGTTAATATAGATGAACAGTGCTCTGTTGAGTCAGTTTGGTGCGAGATAAGCACTGCGAAAGGAAAAATAAGGGTAGGAGTGTGTTATAGGCCTAATGACTTGAATGAGTACAATGAACAATTGTACAGAGAAATAGAGTGGGCCAGTAAATCTGAATGTCTTATAATGGGGGATTTTAACTTCCCAGATATTGACTGGAACTTGTGGGTTGGTCACTCACACACCAGTCAGACTTTTGTGGATTTATTGGATGATTGTTTTCTGCAGCAGCATGTTCGAGAGTCAACCAGAGAAAGTAATACTCTTGATCTGGTTATCAGCAGTGATCATTCGTGTATTAAGAATTTGCAGATAAAGGAACCACTAGGTGGCAGTGATCACAGTGTGCTGAAGTGGGATTTACTCAAAGACGTAACTACCGTCAGGGGTAAAGGAAAGGGTTTTTGCTTCCGTAAAGGGGAGTACAGTGGTCTCAGACAGTTTTTAAATTCTGTACAGTGGGATCAACTGACGATGTTACCAACAGTAAATTCTAAGTGGGAAGCATTCAAGGAATTAATCGTGGAAGCTACTAGACTTTATATACCGATTAAGAAATATCGTTCAAGGTTTAGGCCTAAATGGTTATCAAATGAACTAATGAGACTCGTGACAGAGAAGAAAAATGCATGGGATGCATATAAATTATCAGGTGACGCAGAAGCCTGTGGCAGATATAAGCTAGTCTGTAATCAGGTCACAAAGGAGGTTCGGCAGGCGAAGGCGGATTACGAGAAATCTTTGGCAAAGGATGCTAAGAAAAACAGCAAGGATTTCTTTACTTATATAAACTCTAAAAGGAAGGGGCTGAATATGATTGGTCCACTAGACATCGATGGTTCGACTGTTGATGATCCTGCTCAGAGAGCAAACAAACTGAATGAGTATTTTGCATCTACATTCACACGTGAGGAATTATTACAGTTTGAAAATGGAAGAAGGTTATCAAATTGTAGCAGTGTGCTTAATGATTTTGTAATAACTGAGAGCAAAGTGGAGGAGAAATTGTTGAAGTTAAACATAAGAAAGGCACCTGGGGTGGATGGGATCTATCCAGTTATTTTAAAGGAGGCGGCAAAGCAACTAAGCAAACCCTTAGCCATAATTATGAGAGCATCCTTGGACTCAGGGGAGGTTCCCACGGACTGGAGATGTGCAAATGTGTCCCCAATTCACAAAGGTGGATCGAAGGGTGACACGAGTAATTACAGACCAGTTAGTTTAACTTCTGTTCCGGGTAAAATAATGGAGTCACTGGTTAAAGATGCATTGCAGGATCATCTAGACAAGACTGCAGCAATAATTCAAACACAGCATGGGTTTGTTAAGGGAAAGTCTTGTCTGACAAATTTGATTGGTTATTATGATGTGGTCACAAAGGAACTGGATGCGAAAAATAATTTTGATATCATATACTTGGAGTTCAGGAAAGCTTTTGACACTGTTGCGCATGGAAGACTACTGTACAAATTGGAGCAGAATGGTATTAAGGGTAAGTTGCTACAATGGATAAAAGGATGGTTAAGTGGGAGAAGACAGAGGGTGGTAACCAATGGGTGCTGCTCTTCATGGACTAATGTTATTAGTGGAGTCCCACAGGGTTCAGTGTTGGGTCCACTGTTGTTTTGTGTATTTATCAATGATATTGATGAAGGTATATCAGGCTTAATGTCGAAGTTTGCAGATGACACAAAGGTTGGCAGGGTTGTTAATGACAGTAATGGCAGTGTGCTACTGCAACAGGATCTAGATAATTTGGGCAGATGGGCTAAGAAGTGGCAACTGAAGTTCAACCTTGACAAATGCAAAGTACTGCATATGGGTAGAAGTAACCCCAGAGAAACGTACCAACTGTGTGGTACTACACTTAAGGTGGTAGAAAATGAAAAAGACCTGGGAGTAATTGTGCAGTCAGATATGAAGTTTTCTGAGCAATGCAGACAGGCTGCTAGGGCAGGTCATGGGGTTTTGTCAATGATATATAGGAATTTTGCTAGCAGGGAAAAGGAGGTGATTGTCCCTCTGTATAAGGCAATGGTCAGGCCACGCCTTGAGTACTGCGTACAGGTCTGGAGGCCTCATTTTAGGAAGGATGTAGATTTGCTTGAGCGTGTACAGAGAAGAGCAACACGATTGGTGAGGGGAATGAAGGGATTCTCTTACCAAGAGAGGCTTAAGTTCTGCAAATTGCAGTGGCTGGAGACTAGGCACCTGCGCGGTGATCTGATTGAGGTCTATAAGGCCTTGAATGGGTTGAGCACGCTGAATTCTGATGGGATCCTTCCACTTGTTCAGATTACGAACCTACGGGGACATAAGTTCAAATTAAGAAAGGACAGATGTAGAATAGATGTGCGGAAATTTGCCTTTAGCCAGCGGGTGGTTAATTGCTGGAACAAACTTCCATCTGTCGTTGTGGAAGTTGATAGGTTAAATAAATTTAAGGAGGAACTGGACAGGCATTTGGAGGGAATGGTGTGATGATTTTTTTTTTTTTTTTTTTGGCTGATGCTGCATAAGCTCCTACACTTGCTTTCTTGCATCATGTGCCACTACTACTACTACTACTACTACCCCAGGTGCCTTTCTTGTGTTTATCTTCAACAATTTCTCCTCCACTTTACTCTCAGTTATTACTAGATTATCTAGCTTACTGCCAGAGTTGAATACACCTCTGGCATTCCCCTCCTGGAATAACTCCTCATGTGTGAATATCGATGCAAAATATTCATTTAGTTTGTTAGCTACATGAGCAGGATCATCAATAGTGGAACCATCGATATCAAGTGAACCAATCTGATTCATCCCCTTCCTTCTAGAGTTTACATAAGTAAAGAACTCTTTGCTGTTTTTCTTTGCATCCTTTGCCAAAGATTTTTCGTAATCTGCCTTCACCTGCCTAACCTCCTTTGTAACTTGGTTACAGACCAGCTTATATCTATCATAGGCTTCTGTGTCACATGTTAATTTATATGTATCCCATGCATTTTTTTACTCTGTCACATGTCTAATTAGTTCATCTGACATCCATTTAGGCCTAAACCTTGAACAATATTTCTTTGTTGGTATGAAAAGCCTAGTAGCTTCCAAGATTAATTCTTTGAATGCTTCCCATTTTGAATTTGCTGTTGGTAACATCATCAGTTGGTTCCACCATATAGAATTTAAATACTGTCTCAGACCATCGTAGTCGCCTTTACGAAAGCAATAACCGCTCCCTTTACCCCTGATGGTAGTTACTTCTTTGAGTAAATCCCACTTTAGCACACTGTGATCACTGCCACCTAGTGGTTCCTTTATCTGCAGATTTCTAATGCATGAAGAATCACAACTGATAATCACATCATGAGTATTACTCCCTCTAGTTGCCTCCCAAACATGCTGACGTAGAAAATAATCATCCAATAAATCCACAAAAGCCTTGCTAGTGTGTGAATGACCAATCCACAAATTCCAGTCAATATCTGGGAAATTAAAATTCCCCATTATAAGACTCTCTGATTTACTGGCCCACTCTATTTCTCTGTACAGTTTCTTCTTCAAACAGGCCTCTGAGGTTGGGTATATTCATATTGTAGTTTTAAATGTTTTCCACCAACCTTATGTAGAAATAAAACACAACGAAAACGACAACTGGAATCTTGATAACTATGTATTTATAATAAATTATATTTGCCTGTATTTACAATAAATTATATTTAACGTTACAACTAAAATATATAAAATATATATTAAAATATATTGGGTTAAGAACAATAAAACCATAAAATACATTAAAATATACTAAATTAAAAGCGATAAAACCATACCTTTCAAAGGCTCCTGCCTTCTTCTTCAGCGGTATTTTCTTTGTTCTGTGGTGCATTTTTAAATACCAGCAGGTTCACGGTACTCATCACGTGTTCCATTCTCTTGTGTTATGGAACTGGAAGTAGCTTGGGAGTGGGTCATATATGGAACCCTTCATCCCTTCTGAGGATAGTAGCCTCGAAGAGGGGATGGATCCGCGTTCCTCTATCTCTATTAATGTTCACTGTAGATCTGGTGCTGCTTCTCCCAAAAATGCTCGGCCACGGCGGACTTACCGCACTCCGCATTTCTTATTGCCTTTGTGTGCTCCCACAGACGATCTTTGAGATGGCGTTTTGTTTCCCCTACATAACACTCCCCACAATCCGGGCATCTAATACTATATACGACCCGACTTGCATTCTCTTTTTGAATGGGGTGCTTTACTTGTGACACGACTGTGTGCAGCCTCCGCCCCGGAAGCTGCACACAACGTGTCTGCTAATTTCTTAGTACTCTAGTTATATGCTCGGTTAAACCCGGATAGTAGGTATGTATGCAGTGGATACTGGTGTAAAAGATTCGCCTCTCCTCTGATTTCCTTTAATATATTTTTCTATAATCCTCTGGGGGTAGCCACATTTTGTAAGATCCGTCGTGACGCGTTCATACTCTACCTTCGGGAGTGGGTCATATGGAACAGTTCATCGCTTCTGAGGATAGTAGCCTCGAAGAGGGGATGGATCCGCGAGATTTTAGGCAAGCCATAAGATTTTATGGCTTGCCTAAAATTCATAAAATGGGTGTACCACTTATGCACTATCTGGTTTCTTAGCCAAATTATTATCTCCATTAGTAGGACTTTCCGAATTTAGTGTTAAGGACAGTAAAGACTTTGTGCATTTTATAAGAAGCCAACGCATAGAATAGAATGAAATTATGATATCTTTCGATGTGACATTTCTATTTACATGTATTCCGATTTACCATGGAGTGCGTTGTGCACACATGGCCTTACAGAGAGACCACCCTAAATACTAGAACACAATTAAATTTAGAGGATATTGAGAAAGGTATAGAATTATGCCTCTCAAGCACCACTATGGTGTTTGATAATATTATGTATAAGCAGGTTAACGGTACAGCCATGGGCTGTACCGTTAACCTGCATTAGTGCGTTAACCTCCCCCATTAGTGCAATTATAGCTAATTTAGCTATGGAGGAGCTCAAGGCTAGAATATTTAATGTTAGTGTTCTCCCTATGCGTCCCTGGAAAGGATATGGATGATACGTTTTCAATTATTCGAAAGAGGAGTGAAGATCAGGTGTTGAATATTTTAAATGGCTTCTCCCCATTCATACAATTTACCTCGGAGGTAGAAGAAGGAGTTTTGCCGTTCCTAGATGTGTTGGTCTGTAGGGAAGACCAACAACTAAAGACTAAGGTCTTAGGAAATCGATGTGTAAAGGTCAATATTCCCACTACAATTCAGCTCAAGCCAGCCATTATAGGAACAGTGTGGTTAGAACATTAGTTGACAGGGCAAAAATCACACTGTAGTACCTCTGAGGATAGGAAGGTAGAGTATGAACGCATCACGACGGATCTTACAAAATGTGTCTACCCCCAGAGGATTATAGAAAAATATATTAAAGGAAATCAGAGGAGAGGCGAATCTTTTACGCCAGTATCCACTGCATACATTCCCTACTATCCGGATTTAACCGAGCACATAACTAGAGTACTACGAAATTATCAGATGCGTAGTGTGCAGCTTCCGGGGCGGAGGCTGCACACAATCGTGTCACAAGTAAAGGACCCCATTCAAAAAGAGAATGCAAGTGGGGTTGTATGTAGTATTAGATGCCCTGATTGTGGGGGGTGTTATGTAGGGGAAACAAAACGCAGTCTCAAAGATAGTCTGGGGGAGCACACTAAAGCAATAAGAAATGCCGAGTATGGTAAGTCCACCGTGGCCGAGCATTTTTGGGAGAAGCAGCACCAGATCTCCCCAGACGATGCTATCACCACCGATAGGGTGCATAAGTTCTGGGACCGCAAGTGGCTCGAGAGTTTGCGGATCTGTTCCACAGTGAACCTTAATAAAGATAGAGGAATGCGGATCCATCCCCTCTTCGAGGCTACTATCCTCAGAAGGGATGAACGGTTCCATATGACCCATTCCCGAGCCACTTCTGGTTCCGTAACACAAGAGAACGGAACACGTGATGAGTACCGTGAACCTGCTGGTAGTTAAAGATGCACTGCAGAATAAAGAAAATACCACTGAAGAAGAAGGCAGGAGCCTTCGAAAGCTATGGTTTTATCGCTTTTAATTTAGTATATTTTAATGTATATTTTATATATTTTAGTTGTAAAGTTAAATATAATTTATTGTAAATACAGGCAAATATAATTTATTATAAATACATAGTTATCAAGATTCCAGTTTTCGTTTTCGTTGTGTTTTATTTCTACATAAGGTTGGTGGAAAACATTTAAAACTACAATATGTAGAGTTTCTTATTATACTCATCAGAGTCATTAGGCCTATAGCACACTCCTACTCTCAATTTTGATCTCCCAATGCTTATGTCACACCAAACTGACTGGACACTGCACTGTCCAGCGATGCCAACTGGTTTCACTTCCTTGGATTTTATGTGTTTCTTAACTAATAGCCTAACCCCTCCTCCCTTCCTATCCTTTCTGTACACATTGTACTCCCCAAATTCCAGTTCTGCATTCCTTATATCTGTGTGACACCAAGTCTCTGATATCCCAACAATATCTGCCTTTGATGTTTTCAACAATACCTCAAATTTCATCAAATTTATTTACCAAACTCCTAGCATTGGTGTACATGCAAGTATACATGCACCTGTTCCTATTCTTAGCTACCCTAACACAACCCATGTGTTTACTTGTACCACAATGACTCCCAGCAGTCTCTGAAATATCCTGCATCTTGTTTTCCAGGCTGCTGCTCATTCCAATAGAAGCAGTGCAAGAATCACTTTCACCTCTGCCAGTGGCTACTGTTAATCTATTAGTCCTTGTATCCCCCCAAGTAAGCAGTTTTCCAACCCACCTAACACTGCCTTGATAGCATTAGCAAATAATCAGTAATACTCACTCTTAGTAGTGCACTTGCACTACTAAGTGACACTCTAAGTGACAATTTATATTAATATTGGGGTGCCTTAGTTGGTAGTCTGATGTAGAAAACAATCATCCAATAAATCCACAAAAGCCCTGATAGCGTGTGAGAGTGACCAATCCACAAATTCCAGTCAATATCTGGGAAATTAAAATCCCCCATTATAAGAATCTCTGATTTACTTACCCACTCTATTTCCCTGTACAGTTACTTGTTTCATGGTAAACGGTGTTTCTTTTTCATAATACACTAATTTTTATTCTTGTGCCTTAGCTTAGTTTTAGATTTTTGCACTAGATTTCTTATGGTCTGTTTTACAGATTTTGTGGGAGAGGGAAAGTAACTTTACATTTAGGTTAACAAATAATGTTGGTATAATAAACTTGTCTATATATCTTGTGACACTGCTTTTTAAGATTTATTGTTAAGCTTTCATTCAATGATTTAATTAGTTACTGAACATTACAAAGTCTATGGATTTTCAAAATAACGGAGAAAAGCAATTCCAGATAAACATGCAATCAACTCAATGAATGAATGCATGTCGGTTTATAATGTAATTAAAATTTATTATTTATTATCCATCCCAGAGAGAGAGAGAGAGAGAGAGAGAGAGAGATAAAGATTGAAATGGACAGACACCCATTAAACTTATTGTAATATTAAATTTGATAACCAGTGCAAAAAATATTTTTTATTTAACAAAATTTACTTTGTCATGAGGTGTTCTACTCAAAAAGTGAATTAAGAAATCATTTGGATGGGGAAAATCTTATTTTGCACCTTAATTACACTATAGATTTATTCATAAAATGCAGAAATCTTCGACTATGATCAAAAATAAAATGTATAAACAAATTTAATTCTGCTTACTTGTGCAGGGTTGCATTCACAGACACCACAGACACATTCTCCTCGGTTGGAGCAGTAGTCAGAACTGTTGCCTCTAAAATATCAATATTTTATTGACATCTAATATAAATTTTAAACTGAAAAAAGATATTTACATTTATCAATAATGAGTGCAATTCCCCAGATGAATAGGGAAATTGTACCTTTTTAGGGGCATCAGCATATACAGTGTGAGGAAGGGAAATGAGAGATTTTAAAAATTCAATAATTACATAAAGAATCTGTATCTGCCAAATTACAAATACAGTAAGACTCCCGTATCCACGGGGGATACGTTCCAAGACCTACCATAGATGGCTGAAACAGCAGATATAAGCGAATACCTGCTGACCCCATATATAACGTGATTTTCTTGTACATACATACGCATAATAAAGTTTAATTGATAAATTAAACATCCAGTAAGACATTACCAACATTAAATATGGTAATAATAAAGTACAGCAGACTCTCGATTTACCGGGACACTTCAAGACTCTAAATTTAAAAAAAAAAAGAAAAAAGACCAAATGTTTAGTTTGATTTAATGCATCGCACTAAATCAAACTAAAACATTTAATTTAGTGTTGTGTTCTGTCGCACCACAAAAGGACAAATTTTGTATCATCAGGGATGTCGGAATTTTTTTTTTTTTTTTTTATAATAACTATTTTTTTTTTTTTTGTTTAGAAATTGCGAAAATGATGGGCAAATGCAAGAGTTGTGCTTTCAAATTAAACAAAAACTTGAAATTATTCAAAAGTTTGAAAACAGTGCACCCATTAAATCTGTAAAAGCCATTATAATTTTGGTGACCAAACTTTGTAAAAAATAAAGGGAAGCTATTCGATTTAAAACTGACATCGTAAAAAATAAAGGGAAGCATTGTATTGGACACGCGAGTAGTACATGTTAAGTTTTTTCGTTGTTTTTCCGTGGTTAACCACGGGTCACTGAATCAGCGGATACAGGGGCACAACTGTATACCACCTTTAGAGTACATAGCATGCTGTTTATTTTTTGAAGTTTATATCCTTGAGGTGACCTCCATCTCTGTGCAGACCTTCTAATTTCCACACATTTCCCATGATACAGTGTAGCATCTCTAAAGGAATTCTTTCTTTCAGCTCTTCAATACTGTGTGGGTGAAGAGAGTACACCTTGCATTTTAAGTTCCCCCATAAAAAAGTCACATGCTGACAGGTCTGGGGGACCTTTGAGTTCAAGAAATGCCACCATTTCTGGTGATGATATGTGCCATCTTATTGAAACCAAACAACCTCACTAACTTGAGGAAACTTAGTAGCTAGTTCATCTGTCAAAAAAGTTGATCACATTAGCATAGTGGCCTGATGTCACAGTTGTTACCCTTTCATTATCATTTTCAAAAAAATATGGACTTATAATGATGTGAGATGATATTGCATGCAACATTGTTACTCAGTCAACTTTGCAATGGTTGCTGGTGGAATTGAAGGATTTCTTCCAACTAATAATGAAAGTTTTCTTTATTAATAAAACTGTTTAAATGAAAATGAGCTTCCCCATCAGATATCCATAGATTTTGAATAAGCCTTCATTGTGATCCATTTGAGTTAGTATTTCTTGACAAAAACTTTTACAGGTAAAGAGATCATGAGGTTTCAATTCTTTCAGTATCTCTACCTCATAAGGATGGAACTTAAGTTGTTGTAGTAGGGTTTTAGGAGCATCAGCAACTAAGGCCATATTGCTCTGTATATACTGCCTGTAAACTGCATATGTTCTATGGTTAATTTTCTGTTTGCTGGGTGAAAAACCTGAGTTTCCAGGAGAAAAAAAAACCAATGCTAAATTCAGCTGAGACCTATTAACCATATTTCAACCATTTCAGCCATGTTGTGAAAAAGACCCATAAAAATTCTTCACATCTTCAATAAGATGTGAACTCAGGTCTTTTCCACACATTGTGGGGAAGACTGATTCTATCAACTGTGCTACCAACATTCACTGCTCTGATATGGAACCTGAAGCATACTGCCCGTTGGCATGCACTGCTTTTAAACTTATCTGATAGGAGTGTTTGAAGAATATTGCACCAGGACTAAGTTTCGCCCTCTTTAATCATTTAAATGAATTCAAGAGGGCGGAACTTAAGTCCTGGTGCAATATTCTTCAAACACTCCTATCAGATAAATTTAAAAGCAGTGCATGCCAACAGGCAGTATGCTTGACTCCATATCAGAGCAGTCTTGACAGCTGCGATGTTTTCTGATGTCTGGGCACTTCTTATTCCACCTGGAGGCTTTTATTTGAGAGCAGAACCAATTTCTTCAAAATTACATACTCATTTTTTGATGGCACGAGTAGACACAACAGGATCCTAAAACTTAAGCTTAATGTGAACATGAAGTAAACATCAAGTGGCCTCTTAACTGTTATTTTTGTAAAATGTCTTAATGGCAAAAGCATGCTGTGCACCACTCCACTCCAGGGCATGATGCATTAAATGGCACAATATGGACAACAGTATGTTGGGTGATGCAATCCTCACAACCAGAGCAGAAAAAAACTGGCTTGTAAAATCACCTGTTTCCCTGCCCAGTCCTGTATGTGTAAAGTGCATAGAATAACTCTACTCATAGTGGGCAGGTTTTCTCGAAGTTAAATATTTAGTTCTTTTAGAACAATTTATCAAGTCTTCCAAAATTTAATTAAACTAGACCAATAGAAATCTGCAATATTATTTTTTACTTATATATATACCTTTTTTTTCATACATATCACATAGGCCGACCATATTATGTCTGTTGCCATGTGCTGATTGGAGGAATAAAGGCAATAAATGAAATGTTCATGGTTCATGCATAAAAGTTGCTCCTTTTTGCTTGTTTGCCCCTTTTTGCTTGTGGATCCCAAATGGTTGTATTTCAGACACAGCAAACTGGTCATGAGTGTCCCCACACCAATAAGAAAGACCAACAGATGAGAGACATGCTTAAATATGAAAGCCACCTCATGAAACCTGAACCAACTCAGAGAGAAAGATAAAATGAAAAATTGTTTAAACAAAATCAAATGGATGAGCAAATTGAAATGAAAGGCATAGTAAAGCTATAAAACAAATTCAAAATTTGGAAATGAACTAAATAAATTTTTTTTTTTTTTAAATATAATGAAATTGAAAACTGATACTCAACCAACAGGAAGCACAACTGTGGTAGGTACCTGTGCAAGGTGTGCAACTGAAATAAGGTAAGCACTCAACACATGCAAATGTTGATCCTCACTTCAAGCAGAAATGAGAGAAAACTTATGAAAGATAAATATCTTGAAAAACCTAAAGCAACTACAGAGAAAGAGAAAACAAAAAATGGTTTAAACAAAACCAAATAGATGAGCAACTGAAAATTAAGGCAGACTAAGACAGAGTAAATAAAGTTAAAATTAAAACAAACTCAAATTTTTGAAATGGAATACTAAATAAACAAAGATGGGGGATATGGAGAACAAGACATTAGAGAACATGAAATGGTGGGGGGCTGAAGAAGCCTAGAAAGACAAAGTCCTAAAAGGCTACAATACCAAAATAGCAAAAGGACTGTGTGCTGTCCTTAGTTGATAACTAAGGCAGGGGTGACCAACTTAATTTGTGATGCGATCTACTTTTTTTCTTCAAAATGTGCCACGATCTACCATCTCAAGAATTTCATTGCACATGGTTAAAAAAGTTATTCTTATTATCATCTGTTTATTAACCTTAGGTTCATCCCCTGAACCCAGTTAATCAACAAATATTTAAAAATGTTGTTTATAAATTTTAAAATTAAATACAATTCAGAATTCTTATTTTAAATTCATACGTATGTAAATTTTTAATTTATGTGAATTTTGTGTCTTGTTATCTGCCAAGCTTTCAAAATCGGGGATATACTGTGTAGGCCAACCGTAAAGAATCTTCTGTATGCAAGTCCGTAAGAGTAGAGAGATTCTTCGTCTTTGTTTCAAACACGAAAAGGCCTATTCACATAGACATGTGGAATAAAACAGCAATTTAAAAGCTCACTGCATTTTTTTACATTTGGGTACTTTTCTCGGCAAACATATTTCCAAGTCTTTTTCTGATGATCTGGCTTATAGCAAGATATCGTTTCGCAATGTAATAATTTCATTTTGAAGTAGTATTTTCTGCATGTGAAAAATTTTGGCGATTTTTTCTTCAATTTGTTTCGTATCTAAGTCAACAATAAATGGATAAGAAATATATTGAACAATGTCTTCGATTGTTTTAAAATCACCAAATCAGGTTTAAAAATCATCCACAACTTTCTCAATTTCAGAAAAATATTTCTGTCTATTAAATTCAAAAACAGGATATTGTTGCAAATGACCTTGCATATTTGCAAAATGATCGAATTTTTTTTCTTTGAGATCTATAGCCATTTCCAAAAATTGATATTTATATGCAGAAATACTATTAATCATGTTACATTTTTCTTTTCCTTGTAATTCCAAATTAAGATCACTTAATTTCTGGTAAAATCTGCAAAAAAAGCCAGATCACACCACTCTGCATCTTGTAGCTGCTGATAATCATCTCTCCTTCAATCAACAATTTTTTTTAAAATTTCATTCAGCAAATTTCGAAATCTCAGTAGAAACTTACTCTGACTCAGCCAACTCACATCTGTGTGTAATATCAGATCTGGTTAATTTTCATCGAGTTGCATTTTGAAAAGTCTCCTTTGAAGAGATTGTCCTATGATGGAATTCACGATTTTGAAAGCTATGTCCATAACACTTTTAGTATTTAATCTTTTGCTGGCTAACACTTGTTGTTGGATGATACAGTGGTAATTCAAAATATCTGGGAATTCATCATCCTTTTGGCACAATGCGATGAATCCGTGATGCCCTGTCACTGCTTTAGCTCCTTCTGTTGTTATTGATACGAGCTTAAATAGTGGTAATTTAATTTTTTCAATAAAGTTTTTGAATGCGTTAAATATATCAAGGCCTCTATAGTTCTTTCTTTTAACGAAACCATACCCAGCAGTTCTTCTCTAGTGGTAGAATCGTTGAAAACCATACAAATAAAAACCAGCAATTGAGCAGTATCACTGACATCTGTAGATTCATCCAGTTGTAAAGAAAAGGTCACACAATTAGCAATATGAGCACGCAATTGTTATCTCACATTTTTACTAATTTTTTCGATGTGTCGCATCACAGTATTTCGAGATAATTGCAGATCTTGAAGAGCACTTCTAATTTCATTTTTGTTCATAAAATTTTCAAAAAAAGTCTGATTTCTAAAAATACGTCTTTGATGAATTGACCATCAGAAAATGGTTTGCATTTTTTGCAAGAAGATGACTCACGATAAATGATGCTAGTTACTGCTTTAGATTGTAAATTAGGTGTCATGAAGAAATTTTGTTACGTGAATAATCTGGATTTAAGTTCTTTTAATTTATTTTTTCTAAGGTCACTTAGGCAGAAAATCCGATTGGTATTTACCATGGAGTGCGTTGACGTGCCTTTCTAAATTTCCTTTTTTGGGTATAGCTATGGAAGCATTGGAAATCAAAAAACAACATTTTTATTTTATCATTACAAAAAAGTATTCTAGTTCTCACTCTTGATGAAAATGATACATTTTACGCTTTTTCATAGTATTCATTTTAAATCAAAGGGTGTTCTTCTTCTTCTTCTTTGGTCCTTAGCTGGCAGCTGGGGGAGGCGGTTGGCCACGCAACCAGTATGCTGCTGTAGGTGCCGCAGGGTTTCGGACTTGCTCTGTGATGTTCTTCCATACCTTACGATCCATGGCTTCAGTCCTGGCCTGGTTAAGGTCGAGATGTCGGCTCTTCAAGTCATCTTCCACTTGCTTGGCCCACGTTTTCCTAGGCGCGGTCCGTTGGATGCTCCATTGGGTGGGTCGTTGTCTCCAAAGGAGTGTGGATGGTATTCTGTTCGTGCCCATTCTACATACGTGGCCAAACCATCTGAGCCTTCGCTTCTGGATTTGGTCGGCAATGGTTGGTTGCTGTTGGCATCTGGCGCGGATGGTATCATTAGTGATGCGGTCACGAAGAGAGATGCCCAAGATCTGCCGCAGGCATCGCATTTGGAATACCTCAAGTTTGTTCAAATCTAACTTGAGACAAATCCATGTTTCCGATCCGTAAAGAAGAATGGGCAGGATCAAAGTCCGGAAGAGTCGGATTTTAGTCTTTGTGGAAATGTTGGTCCTCTTCCACAGACACCATTTGAGCGAGGCGAACGCAGTGGCCGCCTGTCCAATTCTGCTGTGGATTTCCATGGTGGATGCAACTTTCTTCTCCTGGACCAGCGACCCAAGGTATTTAAATTCCTGCACTTGCTCGATCTGGACGCCTTCGAGATAGATGGTGGCTTGCGACCCATCTGTTGTCAGGGCCTTTGTCTTACCAGCATTGATCTTCAAACCGTATGGCCGGGCAATGCGGGCAATGTCGTAGAGGATGTCCATGGCTTCAGCGTCGTTACCGGCAAGGATAGCACTATCATCAGCAAACATCAGGTCAGTCACATAGTGATCCTTGTCATATTGTATGCCCTGTCTGTTTCTGAATGCTTGCCTCATAATGGCGTCAACCACGATGTTGAAAAGCAACGGGGAGGCTACATCCCCTTGGCGGACTCCAGTTTGGATGGTAAATTCCTCAGATAAATCGTTCTGGATGCGCACCTGGCTGGTTAAACCGTTGTATGCAGTTTGGAGGAGTGTGATGACTTTTCGAGGTACATGTTCAACCTCTAGTAGTTTCCATAAGGCAGGCCGGTGGACACAGTCGAAAGCAGACTTAAAGTCAATGAAAACAATGACGGTTCGCTGTCCACACCGGATCCTCTCCTCCATCAGCTGACGAATGGCAAAGATTTGATCACAGCATCCTCGCCCGGGTCTAAATCCTGCCTGTTCTTCTCGACTGGTTTGCTCGCGATGTTTTTGCAGTCTTGACTGGATGATCTTCATAAAGACCTTTCCGATGATGGAAAGGAGGCTGATGCCACGGTAGTTCTTGCAGTTCCGGTTATCACCTTTCTTGTGGATCGGTACGATAATGGCTTTCCTCCATGTTAACGGAATTTGTTCAGTGCACCAGATGGTTTTGAGGAGTGAGTGTAGTCGGCGAAGCAGTACATCTCCCCCAGCTTTGATCGCTTCTGTGGTGACTTGGTCCACTCCTGGTGCCCTGCCATGCTTCAGGGATTGTATGGCTGCTTTCACTTCTTCTACTGTTGGCTCAACATCGACCATGGAGACCTCAGGGGGGTCGATCGAGAGTGCTGTTGCTGGCGGTCCCTGAGGTGGGTCGTGATTATACAAAGCTTTGAAGAATTCACTCCACCGTTGCAGGCGTTCGGATGGTGATCTCACGAAGGTCCCATCAGCATTCTTGATGTTGTCACTAGTCAATTTGGTCTTTCCACTCAGACATCTGAGGGTGCGGTAGAGAGTGCGGTACTCGTTTTTGGATGCCGCCACTTCAAGATCGTCTGCCACTTGGTTCCAGTATGCTTCTCTTTCTGCTGTCATTCTTTGTCGGACTTCTCGGTTTAGCTGCCGGTACCGTTCAAAGTCGACCAACTTTGCCTGTTTCCGTTTGTCCACGAGGTCGAGGCACTCGTCTGATATCCATGGTTGCGTTCGACGTCGGGCAGGTGGACATAGGGGCTTGGCACATTCCAGGATGGCATCAGAGATCTGCTTTTCTTCTTCATTTATATCCTCGGGCACGGCCAGCATCTCGAAGCGGTTGGATAGGGCGATCTGATATGCCTGTTTGTTGGCAGCATTCATTAGCTGCCTCCAGTCCAAAGGGTGTTAAATTAAAGTATAAGTACCTTCCAGTTATTTATATTAAGTAAGCTAAATAAGAATTCGACAAACTATGCTCTCCACAACGTAACTGCATGAATTTTTACTAAACAAGCCTAGCAGCTGCACGGTGACAAGAGTAGTCACGTGGTTCAACAGATAAATAAATTTGATGAATTTGAGGTATTGCTCAAAACATCAAAGGTAGATATTGTTGGGATATCAGAGACGTGGTGTCACACAGATATAAGGAATGCAGAACTGGAATTTGGGGAGTACAATGTGTACAGGAAGGATATACAGGATAGGAAGGGAGGAGGGGTTATGCTATTAGTTAAGAAATAGCATAAAATCCAAGGAAGTAAAGCCAGTTGACACCGCTGGACAGTGCAGTGTCGAGTCAGTTTGGTGTGACATAAGCATTGGGAAATCAAAATTGAGAGTAGGAGTGTGTGCTATAGGCCTAATGACTCTGACGAGTATAATAAGAAACTGTACAGGGAAATGGAGTGGACCAGTAAATCAGAGTCTGATAATGGGGGATTTTAATTTCCAAGATATTGATTGGAATTTGTGGGTTGGTCACTCACACACTAGCAAGGCTTTTGTGGATTTATTGGATGAATGTTTTCTACATCAGAATGTTCGGGAGCAACTAGAGGAAGTAATACACTTGATCTGATTATCAGTAGTGATTCTTCATGCATTAAGAATCTGCAGATAAAGGAACCACTAGGTGGCAGTGATCACAGTGTGCTGAAGTGGGATTTACTCAAAGAGGTAATTACCATCAGGGGTAAAGGGAAGGGTTATTGCTTTCGTAAAGGCGACTAGGATGGTCTGAGACAGTATTTAAATTCTATACAGTGGGACCAACTAATGATGTTACTAACAGCAAATTCAAAATGAGAAGCATTCAAAGAACTTATCTTGGAAGCTACTAGGCTTTACATACCAACTAAGAAATATTGTTCAAGTTTTATGCCTAAATGGATGTCAGATGAATTAATGAGACATATGGCAGAGAAGAAAAATGCATGGGATACACAAAAATTAATGGGTGACATGGAGGCCTATGATAGATATAATCTGGTCTGTAACGAAGTCACAAAGCAGATTAGGCAGGCAAAGGCAGATTATGAGAAATTCTTCGCAAAGGATGCAAAGAAAAACAGAAAAGAGTTTTTTACAGATGTAAACTCTAGAAGGAAAGTGATGAATCAGATTGGTCAACTGGATATTGATGGTTCAACTGTTGATGATCCAGCTCAGGTGGCTAACAAACTAAACAAGTATTTTCCATCTACATTCACACATGGGGAGTTATTCAGGAAGGGGAATGCCAGAGGTGAAGTAACCTGGCAGTGGGCTAGATGATTTTGTAATAACTGAGAGGAAAGTGGAGAAGATATTGTTCAGGATAAACATAAAAAAGGCACCCAGCGTGGATGGGATCTATCCAGTTATATTAAAGGAGGCAGCAAAGGAAGTAAGCAAACCCTTAGCCATAATTATGAGAGCTTCTTTGGACTCAGGGGAGGTACCCATAGACTGGAGATGTGCAAATGTGACCCCAATTCACAAAGGAGGATCAAAGGCTGACACAAGTATTTATAGAACTGTGAGTTTAACTTCTGTTCCAGGAAAATTAATGGAGGCACTGGTTAAAGAAGCACTGCAGGATCATCTAGACAAGACTTCAGTTATAGCTCAGACACAGCATGGTTTTGTTAAGGGAAAGTCTTGCCTGACCAATTTGATTGGATACTATGATGCAGTCACAAAAAAACTGGATGCAGGGAATAACTTTGATATTATATATTTGGATCTTAGAAAGGCTTTTGATACTGTTGCACATGGAAGACTGCTGCACAAATTGGAGCAGTGTGGCATTGGAGGCAAATTGCTGCTATGGATAAAGGGATGGTTGAGGGGGAGAAGACAGAGAGTGGTAGTCAATGGACACTGCTCATCGTGGACTAATGTTATTAGTGGAGTTCCTCAGGGTTCAGTGTTGGGTCCATTGTTGTTTTCTGTATTTATAAATGATATTGATGATGGTATATCAAGTTTAATGTCCAAGTTTGCAGATGATACAAAGGTTGGAAAGGTTCTTTAGGACACTACTGACACTTTGCTGCTGCAACAGGATCTGGAAAGGTTGAGCAGATGGGCTGAGAGGTGGCAAATGAAGTTGAACATTGACAAATGTAAAGTACTACACATGAGAAACAGTAACCCCAGAGCAATGTATCAACTCTGTGGTACTACACTGACAGTGGCAGAGAATGAAAAGGACCGGGGGGTAATTGTGCTGGTAGATATGAAGTTCTCTGAGCAGTGCAGACGGGCTGCAAGAGTAGCTCATGGTGTCTTGTCAAATGATATACAGGAATTTTTCTAGTAGGGATAAGGAGGTGATTACTCCGTTGTATAAGGCAATGGTCAGGCCACACGTTGAGTACGGTATACAGGTCTGGAGGCCTCATTTCAAGAAGGATGTAGAGCTGCTGGAACGAGTACGGAGAAGGGTAACAAGATTAGTGAATGGAACAAAGGGTTGCTCTTACGAAGAAAGGCTTAAGTTTTGCAAATTACAGTGTTTGGAGACTAGGCACCAGCGAGGTGATCTGATAAAGGTGTATAAATCCTTGAATGGTTTGAGCATGCTCAATGCCGATGGGATTTTTCCTCTTGCTAAGAATAATCACCTGATAGGGCATAAATTCAAATTGAGGAAAGAGATGTAGGATAGATGTGTGGAAATTTGCCTTTAGCCAGCGGGTAGTTGGTTGATGGAACAGACTTCCATCCCTTGTTGTGGAAGTTGATAGCCTAAATAAATTTAAGGCTCAGCTGGACAGGTATTTCGAACGAATGGAGGGGTGAAATGGGAGTGGGGTTTTTTTTTTTTTTTTTTGGCTGATGCTGCATAAGCTTGCTTTCTTGCATCATATGCCTCTCTACTAATGCTAATGCAATAAAGGAAATATTTAAAATTCGTCGTGTACAACCAAAATTAAAGCCGTGATCGACTTGTTGGCCACCACTGAACTAAGGATTAACAATTCCAACATTTTATTTTAAACACTTTTAAAAGTGTTATTTAATCATCTTATAAAATTGTTGATTTTTAGTTGATTAAACCACACAGTCTTCATATTTTTGCATTATGAATACCACTGCATATTTATTTCCGAAAATACTGTTTCAACATTTCCATCATGTGTAGAATGACAATTTCAGGAACATTAAATTTTTAGTATTTGCTTACTGATTATGCCAAACACGCTATACATAACATGAAAGATTCATTTAATGGTGAATCAAAAAAAATTTTAAATAAATTTCAGCAGCTTTCCTTTTTAAAGAAAAAGGGATCTTCAATACTTTGAAAAATTAATACTTGATTAATAGGTATAAACTTAAACAGCATGTTTCTGAAGGCATCAATAATTTGTTACATGTGATGTCTTCTAAAGAAGAAAATTCTCTCAATTCTTTGGTGTGCAATGTATATGAGGGGATATCAAAGGGTTTGTACCCTTACCTAGAAATAATTTCACAGGAACTTTAATCCTTTTCTATGTACTCTCCACGTAGAGTAACACATTTCTTCCATCAATGGATCAGTTGTTTAATGCCTTGATCATAGAAGTGTACACTTTTTTACCTGAAACCATGATTCCACTTCATTGATGACTTCCTGAATCAAAGCAACTGCTTTGACATCTCTTTAGTCTCTGGATCACACTGGTACATCCAGCTTTCTTCATTTGTCACCAACCGATCAAACAAGTTCTCAACATCCTCATCACACAATCCAACAGTTGCATTCGACACTACTTCTGCAAAGGATCAGCAATCTTGGAACCCATCATGAGGAGACCTTACACATGTGCATATAGTCATTTAAAATGCTGTGGGTAGACCCATAACTAATTCTCACTGCATTTGCGATGAAATGAATTGTCACATGTCTGTCACTCAGCACCAGCTACTCAACCTTTGCAACCATCTCACTGTCTGCAAATAACTGGAGGAGAAATTGTTGAAGTTAAACATAAAAAAGGCACCTGGGGTGGAGGGGATCTATCCAGTTACATTAAAGGAGGCAGCAAAGGAAGTAAGCAAACACTTAGCCATAATTATGAGAGCTTCCTTGACTCATGGGAGGTCCCCATGGACTGGAGATGTGCAAATGTATCACCAATTCACAAAGGGGGTTCAAAAGGTGACACAGGTAAATATAGACCTGTTAGCTTAACGTGTTCTGGGGAAAATAATGGAATCACTAGTTAAAGAAGCATTGCAGGATCATCTAGACAAGACTGCAGTAATAGTTAAGATGTTGTTGTTGTTATTTGGTTTTTAGGAGCATTAGCAACTAAGGCCATATTGCTCTGGGGATATGCGGTGGTCATTCCCTGACCTTTCCGCATCCTCAGTATTTGGTGGCTCACGGGCTCGAACCCCGGTCTAATCAAGAAGCGTGTGCTACGCACTGCTGCGCCTGCCCACCTGGCTGCGGAGGCGCCACTCAATAGTTAAGACACAGCATGGGTGTGTTAAAGGGAGGTCTTGTCTGACCAATTTGATTGGATAATATGATGTGGTCACAAAGGAACTGAATGCCAAAAATAATTTTGATATCATATACTTGGATTTTAGGAAAGCTTTTGATACTGTTGCTCATGGAGGACTGCTGCACAAATTGGAGAGGTATGGAATTAAGGGTAAGTTACTACAATGGATAAAGGGATGGCTGAGTGGGAGACGACAGAGATTGGTAATCAATGGACATTGCTCTTCGTGGACAAATGTTATTAGTGCAGTTCCCCAGGGTCCGGTGTTGGGCCCATTGTTGCTTTATATTTATCAATGATATCAGGCTTAATATCCATGTTTGCAGATGATACAAAGGTTGGCAGGATTGTTAACGACAGTATGCGACTCCAACTGGATCTAGATAAGTTGGTCAAATGGGCTGAAAAGTGGCAACTGAAGTTAACATTGACAAATGCAAAGTACTGCATATGGGTAGCAATAACTGAAGAGGAGCATACCAAATGCGTGGTACTACAATCGGGGAATTGTAAAGTGAAAAAGACCTGGGGGTAATTGTGCAGTCAAATATACAGTTCACTGAGGAGTGCAGGTCATGGAGTCTTGTCAATGATATACAGGAATTTTGCTAGCAGGGACAGGGAGGTTATTATCCCATTATACAAGGCAATGGTCAGGCCACACCTACAGTACGGTGTACAGGTCTGGAGGCCTCATTTTTGGAAGGATGTAGAGTTGCTAGAACAAGTACAAAGAAGGGCAACAAGGTTGGCGAGGGGAACAAAGGAGTGCTCTTACCAAGAGAGGCTTAAATTCTGCAAATTGCAGCATTTGGAGAGCAGGCACCTGTGAGGTGATCTGATTGAGGTGTATAAGGTCTTGAATGGTTTGAGCAAGCTGAATGCTGATGGGATTCTTCCTTTTTCTCAGATTAAGCACCTGAGAGGACACCGATTCAAACTGAGGAAAGACAGTTGTAGAATAGATATTCAGAAATTTGCTTTTAGCCAGCAGTAATTGATTGGTGGAACAGACTTCCATCTTTTGTTGTGGAAGTTGATAACCCAAATAAATTCAAGGCTGAGCTGGACAGATATTTGGAACGAATGGAGGGGTGAAATGGGAGGGTTTTTTTTTTTTTTTTTGGCTGATGCTGCATAAGCTTGCTTTCTTGCATTGTATGCCTCTGCTAATGTTATTCTCTTCCATCATGCAGTATGATTGATGTCTTTTGAAGCTATGATGAACGCCATGATGAAGTCCAAATTCCTTACATTTCGAGGGTACAGCTCCAAAACGGTGTTCGCAGGCTGGCCACTAGTTAGTACACCGGACTGAATCTATTGGTCACACACTAGCAAGGCTTTTGTGGATTTATTGGATGATTGTTTTCTACATCAGCATGTTAGGGAGGCAACTAGAGGGAGTAATACTCTTGATTTGATTATCAGTAGTGATTCTTCATGCATTAAGAATCTGCAGATAAATGAACCACTAGGTGGCAGGGATCACAGTGTTCTGCAGTGGGATTTACTCAAAGAGGTAACTACCATCAGGGGTAAAGGGAAGGGTTATTGCTTTCGTAAAGGCAACTATGATGGTCTGAGACAGTATTTAAATTCTATACAGTGGGACCAACTGATGATGTTACCAACAGCAAATTCAAATGGGAATTTGCTGTTGGTAACATCATCAGAACTTACCTTGGACAGATATCTTCTACAGATATTTCCATGGGCACTGTTCTTCTGAATTGGCTTCTATAATTCCTGCTCGCTCTTTCAAAACAGTTCAAACATGTGCCGCCACCAGTCAACATCCATTTTCTGTCCAACTTCAAACTCACAGAACCAACTTTTTATCTTCCTCGTTTAGTCATTCAACTGCCGTTTTCTGGAACAACAACCTTACTTCTTACATATTTCCTGAAAATTACAGTCGACAGAAGTCTAATGTCAACAAATATCTTCTTTTTTTCTTCTCAACCTCCAACCCATGCACGGTACTAAGTACTATAGGTTCTAATACCTCTCATTTTTGGGGTTTTCATTAAAAAAAAAAAAAAAAAAAGGCAAAATTACTCACCAGGCAATCAGCACAGCACAATGGAAGCCGTTTCCACCAGCAAGATGATAAACATAACTGGCAACTGAACAAGGGCAGGCTATGCCATCAAGACAGTAAAAATACAGTTGTGCCCTGGTACAGAACGGCTCACTCAGCCTGTTGTCTCCTGCTGTAGTACAGTTTACTCAGCCCGTTAGCTAAAGAGCTCTGTATATTTCTCTCCCCAAAAAGTTGTTCTCTGTTCCTCTTGAATAGTGCCAATCACTCCAAACAACTTGGCAGGATTTATAAATTAACATGTTTGTTGGGTGCCTGAGAAGTCCTCAAAAAAAAAAAAAAAAAACCCCTTAATGCTCATCAACATTCAATCAAATGTACGAATTACATTTTAATTAAAAGTAATTGTTTAATTATGAAATTAAACAATTATTGTCCCAAAAGTTATTTTTTATGCCTATGATTAATTTACATCTGTGCTAATTTTCTGTAGCTGTACTGGCAAGTTTCCCATGTTTACGGCTGTAAAGTGCTATGGTCACATGAACCATTGCTTGCATATTACAAAAATATTCACTTTATGCATCTTCCTGCTGAATGGAGTTATGGAAAGAAGCACCCACTTGAGAGTTCTAATAAATTTATTAAAGCATTGTTTATAAAACTTCTCTTTAGGAACTGTCATTTCCTGACCAGGAGTTGCTTTTAGCTGCACAATGCAGCAGTATCACTGGTCAGCAATGTTGTTTTCAGTTTAATTTTGGTTTCAGCTCAGTTCTGGTTTTCCTACTGTTTATATGCATTTTGTGCCCACATGATTGATTTTAGTTTACAGTGCAAGTAGTTTCAGCTTCTTCCCCAACCCTTTTAATAGTCTCAAAGAGATCAAGTGAGTCAGCTAATGCCAATAATGAGAAGGTGAAATGCTTGTAATTGGGAACTAAATTGCGCATTCTAAAAAGACTGGATTCAGGAGATCTGAAAATAAACAGTATTGCAAGCTGTTATTATAAATAATGTATATACACTATATATATATATATATAAGGTTCAGTAATTTCTAGGTAAATTTTCTTGCATAACTTATATATTTAAAGTTAATAATTAAAGGTTTAAATTGTTTGTGCTACATTTATTTCTACATATTGTTATAAAGAGAAATTGTGCCTTAAAATCAGCCAGAAACACTGGTCACACCAACCAGTTAAAATTATTTACACATTTTCTAAGGATAAATCTCCTCCACTTAACACAGATTCACTTAGTACCCTGTTTTTACAGTCCAATTAAGAGTGCTAAGTGGGGAGATACCTGTAAATTCTTAACACCTTTTATCATGACCTGGCTTCCCAGGATTCCATATCCCACTGTTTCTAGTTCTTCGTGCCATCTAATGTAACAGCTGTTTTGTCACTATTATATTATTATTATTGTGTTATCAGTATTTTAAATCCTGAAGGAGGCATGGTATGGTTTTTACTGATATTAAGTTTTTAAATTAAGTAAATTATGTATGTACAACACAGTGTAGTGTGTTTTTTTCAGCAAAGAATATTAAGTAAAAAAATTGGAGTTAGATTTCAGTGCAGATGTTGAAATAATTTAATAATAGGTACTTCATTGTGTTACATATTTCTGATTTGCTGTCTCAGGGAAGCTTTGTTCCTTAAAGAGATAGAAAGAGGAAACAAAGCTTCTCTAAGAGAGCAAGACAGAAATATGTATCACAGCAAATTTTTGTTATTAAATTACTTCAACATTTGCATTAAATATAGCCCCATTCCTTTACTTAATTTCAATTAGAAGTTTTTTTGTTTCAAATGATTCCTGGTCTCTCATTAAGCTGCTTATGTTTAATTAACATGTTGATATGGCTGCTAACCGAGACCACCTACTGTTGTTGTTGTTATTTGGAGCATTAGCAACTAAGGCCATATTGCTCCGGGAATATGCGGTGGTCATTCCATGACCTTTCTGCATCTTCCATATTTGGTGGTGACGGGCTCGAACCCCGGTCTAATCAAGAAGCGTGTGCTACGCATAGCTGCTCCTTCCCCCGAGACCACCTACTATCTCACAAGGAGGCCAGTAAGACCCGAAAGGGCTGCAATAGCAGTGCCCTGACTTTATAATAATTAATGGATTTTCCTTCTAGGTGACATTATTCAATTAAAAATATTAGTAATTATAGGTAAAGTTGTAGAGAAAAAATGTTGTTTCCACAAATCTTACAGAAATATATAGCACAGTAAAATTTTTATTATTAAATTATTAGTTTGTAAAACTTTTCACACAAAATATATGCTTATACTGTAGTTTTTAGTGTTTTGCACCAACCTTGCGTAGAAATAAAAATAAAAACACCAAGGAAACTGAACTTTTGATAACTGTGTTTATAATAAATTACAATAACCTGTATTTACAATAAATTTAACTTTACAATAAATTATACATACGAATTATTAAAATCTGCTACATTACAATCAATAAAATGCATTAAAATATACTAGATTAAAAGCGATAAAAATCGTAGCTTTCAAAGGCTCCAGCCTTCTTCTTCAGCGGTGTTTTCTTGTTCTGCAGTACATCTTTAAATATCAGTAGGTTAATGGTACTCCTCACGTGTTTTCATTCACACGTGTTCCGTTCTCTTGCGTTGTGGAACCGGAAGTGGCTCGAGCGGAAGTCATACGGAACCGTTCATCCCTTCTGAGGATAGTGGTCTCAAAGATGGGATGAATCCGCGTACCTCTATCTCTATTAATGTTAATTGTAGAACAAATCCGCAAACTCTCGAGCCACTTACGGTCCCAGAACTTATGCGCCCGATCGGTGATGATAGCATCGTCCGGGGAGATCTGGTGTTGCTTCTCCCAAAAATGCTCGGCCACGGCGGACTTGCCATATTCCGCATTTCTTATTGCCTTAGTGTGTTCCCCCAGACGATCTTTAAGACGGCGTTTTGTTTCCCCTACATAACATTCCCCACAATCCGGGCATCTAATGCTATATACGACCCCACTTGTGTTCTCTTTTTGAATGGGGTCTTTAACCTGAGACACGATTGTGTGCAGCCTCCGCCCTGGAAGCTGCACACAACGTGTCTGGTACTTTCTTAGTATTCTAGCTATATGATCAGTCAAACCCGGATAGTAGGGAATGTATGCAGTGGCTATTGGTGTAAAAGGCTCGCCTCTCCTCTGATTTCCTTTAACATATTTCTCTATAATCCTCTGGGGGTAACCACATTTTGCAAGATCCGTCGTGACCCGTTCATACTCTAACTTTCTATCATCGGAGGTACTGCAATGTGATTTTGCTCTATCAACTAAAGTTCTTATCACACTGTTCCTATGATGGTTGGTCTGAGCTGAGCTGTAATGCGAATACTGCCCTTTACACATGGACTTCCTATATACCCTAGTCTTTAGCTGTCGATCTTCCCTACAGACCAACACATCTAGGAACGGCAAAACCCCTCCTTCTTCCACCTCCGATGTAAATTGTATGAATGGGGAGAAGTCATTTAAGATGTTCAACACCTGATCTTCACTCCCCTTCCGAATAATTGAAAACGTATCATCCACATACCTTTTCCAGGGGCGCATAGGGAGAATACTAGCATTAAATATTCTGGCCTCGAGCTCCTCCATAGCTAAATTAGCTATAATTGCGCTAATGGGGGAGCCCATGGCTGTACCATTAACCTGCTTATACATAGTATTGTCAAACACCATAGTGGTGCTTGAGAGGCATAACTCTATTCCTTTCTCAATATCCTCCAGCTTTAGCTGCGTTCTAGTATTTAGGGTGGTGCATTTTATTGATTGTAATGTAGCAGATTTTAATAATTCGTATGTATAATTTATTGTAAAGTTAAATTTATTGTAAATACAGGTTATTGTAATTTATTATAAACACAGTTATCAAAAGTTCAGTTTCCTTGGTGTTTTTATTTTTATTTCTACGCAAGGTTGGTGCAAAACACTAAAAACTACAGTATGAATATACCCAACCTCAGAGGCCTGTTTGAAGAATTATTTCGATGTTATGGCCGTCCAATTGTGCAGTACGTCAGAGAATTTCAGAGACATAGTGTTAGGGAGGCGAAACATGAACAGCATTTGAGGTTTGCCCATCGATGCAAGACGCATAATCTCATTCCACGAGGCTTTCAAACAAAGCTACCCTTTGAAGATGAACGAGTATTTAACATTACCAAGTGGTATCAAAAGAAGATCCTTAATATATGGATCGAAAAATTACATGACAATTTATACCACATTAGGAGAGGTAAAAGGCAGTGCTTGGATAAGATAAATGACAAGTTGACTCCGATACACTTAGCAGGAGTGGTTAGTGTGGTAGCAGCTAAAGCAAAACAAATTTCGGACAGTTATAGACGGAGACAAATGGGGAAGTTTGACAAGCTTAGAGAACAAACCAAGCTTAGGGGCAATAGTGATAGCACCACCAAGGATTTTGTGGTGAATATGAGCAATAAACAATTAACTAAAGAGCAATTGGAGGTTCTAAATTTAGGACCGAAATTTGCCATGGTACCGCCCAGATTACCCGTTGCAGAAGTAGCAATGGGCGTGGAAAGGGCTATAAACAAACTTCCCGAAGCTACAGCTAATGAAGTTCGAGTAAAAGTAGCAGCGATCCTAAGTCAAGCTAAAGATGCCCCCTCCAATCTTAATGTGAAGCAAAAATTAGCGCTAAGAAGCCTTAAACAAGATGATAGCATCGTAGTCCTACCCGCGGACAAGGGCAGAGCAACTGTGGTTCTTGATAAGGAAGCATATAGAATTAAAGCGTTGGGTTTATTGGAAGATCAGATGACTTATAAAGTTATTCAGAAAAGTCCACTTCTTAGTTTGGAACGGCAAGTGAACAGAATGGTGCAGGGTTGGCTTAAGTCTAACAAAATTTCTAAGGAACAATATTGGATGTTGCACGCTACAGGTAGCCAAATGCCAAGATTTTACGGCTTGCCTAAAATTCACAAAGTAGATGTGCCACTTAGACCCATAGTCTCATTTATAGGCAGTCCAACCTATGCACTTTCTGGTTTCTTAGCCAAATTATTATCCCCACTAGTGGGACTTTCAGAATACAGTATTAAAGATAGTAAAGAATTTGTGCAGTTTATTAGAAGCCAACCCATAGAAGAGAATGAAATCATGATCTCTTTCGACGTGAAATCGCTATTTACATGTATTCCAATTGAGCATGGGGTGTGGTGTGCACACATGACGTTACAGAGGGACACCACCCTAAATACTAGAACGCAGCTAAAGCTGGAGGATATTGAGAAAGGAATAGAGTTATGCCTCTCAAGCACCACTATGGTGTTTGACAATACTATGTATAAGCAGGTTAATGGTACAGCCATGGGCTCCCCCATTAGCGCAATTATAGCTAATTTAGCTATGGAGGAGCTCGAGGCCAGAATATTTAATGCTAGTATTCTCCCTATGCGCCCCTGGAAAAGGTATGTGGATGATACGTTTTCAATTATTCGGAAGGGGAGTGAAGATCAGGTGTTGAACATCTTAAATGACTTCTCCCCATTCATACAATTTACATCGGAGGTGGAAGAAGGAGGGGTTTTGCCGTTCCTAGATGTGTTGGTCTGTAGGGAAGATCGACAGCTAAAGACTAGGGTATATAGGAAGTCCATGTGTAAAGGGCAGTATTCGCATTACAGCTCAGCTCAGACCAACCATCATAGGAACAGTGTGATAAGAACTTTAGTTGATAGAGCAAAATCGCATTGCAGTACCTCCGATGATAGAAAGTTAGAGTATGAACGGGTCACGACGGATCTTGCAAAATGTGGTTACCCCCAGAGGATTATAGAGAAATATGTTAAAGGAAATCAGAGGAGAGGCGAGCCTTTTACACCAATAGCCACTGCATACATTCCCTACTATCCGGGTTTGACTGATCATATAGCTAGAATACTAAGAAAGTACCAGACACGTTGTGTGCAGCTTCCAGGGCGGAGGCTGCACACAATCGTGTCTCAGGTTAAAGACCCCATTCAAAAAGAGAACACAAGTGGGGTCGTATATAGCATTAGATGCCCGGATTGTGGGGAATGTTATGTAGGGGAAACAAAACGCCGTCTTAAAGATCGTCTGGGGGAACACACTAAGGCAATAAGAAATGCGGAATATGGCAAGTCCGCCGTGGCCGAGCATTTTTGGGAGAAGCAACACCAGATCTCCCCGGACGATGCTATCATCACCGATCGGGCGCATAAGTTCTGGGACCGTAAGTGGCTCGAGAGTTTGCGGATTTGTTCTACAATTAACATTAATAGAGATAGAGGTACGCGGATTCATCCCATCTTTGAGACCACTATCCTCAGAAGGGATGAACGGTTCCGTATGACTTCCGCTCGAGCCACTTCCGGTTCCACAACGCAAGAGAACGGAACACGTGTGAATGAAAACACGTGAGGAGTACCATTAACCTACTGATATTTAAAGATGTACTGCAGAACAAGAAAACACCGCTGAAGAAGAAGGCTGGAGCCTTTGAAAGCTACGATTTTTATCGCTTTTAATCTAGTATATTTTAATGCATTTTATTGATTGTAATGTAGCAGATTTTAATAATTCGTATGTATAATTTATTGTAAAGTTAAATTTATTGTAAATACAGGTTATTGTAATTTATTATAAACACAGTTATCAAAAGTTCAGTTTCCTTGGTGTTTTTATTTTTATTTCTACACAAGGTTGGTGCAAAACACTAAAAACTACAGTATGAATATACCCAACCTCAGAGGCCTGTTTGAAGAAAATATATGCTGTTCAGTAATATAAACCAGTTTTCTCACAACTAGTTATGGAATTTTTTACTAGAAGGCATCACAAATCAATAAGTGGACTGGTTATGGTCTGGTGGTTAGCATACACAGTTACAAGTAGGATGGCTGAGGGAGTGAGTACACATATTGTTAAAAAAAAAAAAAAAAAAGTGGCAATGCTTGATTCAATCTGTACGCAGTCACAGTGTAACCTTTGGAGTAGCTGATTGAGAATAAATGGCAATTTATCAAACTCCTAAGTTCTAATTTGTTATACCAATTAATTACACTTAATTAAATACTAAAGTAAATGTAGGTAATTCAACTAATTTTTTTTTTTATCACTGTGCAATGGCAATTTATCAAACTCCTAAGTTCTAATTTGTTATACCAATTAATTACACTTAATTAAATACTAAAGTAAATGTAGGTAATTCAACTAATTTTTTTTTTTTTTTTATCACTGTGCAATAATTCTACCTTTTGCAGAGAGCCATTTTGTCTTTCCTCACATTATCATCTCCTTCGCATTCACACTGTCTTCCAAAATAATTCTGGTCACAACTGCAAATTCCACACTGATGAGATCCATTCCCAGAACAAGATTCACTCAACAACTCCTAAAATTCCAAAGAATAAAAAATTACAAAGATTACAAACATCAAGAAATAATATTATCAAACATCAGCATATTATCAAAACACATATTCGAAAATCTGCATAATTTTTAGGAAAAGACTGTAATCCACATAAGTAATATGCTTCCTCCCTTTTTTTTTTGCATTCATTAAAACTTATTTTAATAATAAGTGCTTTGCATTTATTAACCTAACTGATATGCCTATTGGAAAACAGGCCTTCAGCTTTGGGTTACATATCACAAAACTTTCTAGAGACGACCGACAAACTGACTTAAAATAAATATAGTAAAATAATATCTACATAAAAAAAAAAAAGTTTTAGTATTTTATGTAGATATTATTTTAATATATTTATTTTAAGTCAGTTTGTCGGTCGCCACTAGAAAATTTTGTGATATGCCTATTATTATTCTTTTATAACATGAAAAGAAATCCAATCTCGCTGCTGTAAATGAAAATAAAAAAAATACATTATGAAAAATCTGTGATATTAATCCTTTAAAAAGTAACATATATGGCATAGCTAACAATTGCACAGTTTCTTCAGTGAGACATAATATATCAGGAAAGTGAATGGCAGGAAAAAGAGCAAACTTCTCCATTACAAATAGCTATAAGATTAACAAAGGAGTCAAGGTGTGTTTGATTAATTGAGGTCTACATGGTTTTCTCCATATGCTGCTGCAGCATTTGAAAAGGCAAAAGGCCAAGACCGGCAAGTGTGTGTGTATGTAGGTGTGTGAGTATGTGTTTTGTTATGTTGAGTGCTGCCACCTAGCACCTTCACAGCCAGGGGACACCAGGTGTCCTGACTTCCAACTTTGGCCATGAGGAGGCATGGCAGGGTCCACATTCCTACCTGAGACGCTTACTGGAGCTATCAGGCAAGCCTGGGAGCCCCGAATTTTTCGAGGAAACTAACAATGGAGTGCACGATTGTGTCATCTGTGATTTATTTTAAACTTCCTGAGGATAAACTACCCCCTGAATGAAGCAAAATGATTAAGCATGATGAGCCGATATACAGAAACTCCTGAGAAAAATCAGATATATTGATAGCCTTTTATTTTTTCTTTTGGAGTCCAATTGCATTATTTGCTTAACTTTGGTGGTATATATCTGAATTAATTCTTATCAATATTTGTTACATTCACCTCTCAATATCAGTCTACGTAATCTAGGGGTTAAAGCGAAAGTTTACTGGTCCACAAGTTGCAGGTTCGATCCTCGCTCAGTTTAAATATATTTGTTTCTATTTACTACATTTTTATTCTATAGCATAGCAAAACTACAAATTCTTCTTCACTTAAAATTCTTGAAAGGTTCCCATGCATGGACTGGTAGTGGTTTAGAAATATTATAAACAAATATAAAAAAGAAGTAGAAAATAAAAACAAAAATGCAAAAATAGAGACAAAAAAATTAAAAAGTACAGTAAGTATAAATCTGCAACCGTTGGATTAGGAAGTTCTCATCTTGACCCAATGGCACAGGAGCCAATAGCAATAGGACTTCAGCAATAAGCTGGGGGGGGGGATTCACAAACTAAAAGATTAACAGTAGATGCAGGCAGAGGCAAAAGCGATTCTTGCACTGCTTCTATTGTAAGGAGCAGCAGCCTAGAGAGCAAGTTGCTGGGGATTTCAAGAGCTGGTGGTAGTCATCATGGAACAAGTAAATATATGGGCTGTGTTAGGATAACTCAGAGTAAGAACAGGTGCATGTACACTTGCATGTACACCAATACTAGAAGTATAGTAAATAAATTTGATAGACTTAAAGTGATCAAGGCATCAAAGGCAGATATTGTTGGGATACCAGAGAAATGTTGTCACAGAGATATAAGCAGTGCAGAATTGGAATTTGGGGGAGTACAATGTGGACAGAAAGGATATATAGGGTAGGAAGGGAGGACGGGGGTTATGATGTTAGTTAGGAAATACAAAATCTAAGGAAGTGCATCCAGTTGACATGGGTGGCCAGTGCAATGTTGAGTCAGTTTGGTGTGACATAAACACAGGGAAAGGGAAAATGAGAGTAGGAATGTGCCAGCAAATCAGAATGTCTTGTAATGGGGGATTTCAACTTTCCAGATATTGACTGGAACTTGTGAGTTGGTAACTCTCACACTTTTTTTTTTTTTTGTTAGTTGTTGGCGCATCGGCTTCTGTCGCCATAATGCACCTCCCAAAGTTTTTGCATTTTTCCTCTGATCCAAGCCCGAGGCGGGAATCGAACCCGCGACCTTTGGGTTGCCAGGCAGGCACTTTACCCACCTGACTAGCCCGGTTGGCAACTCTCACACTAGCAAGAATTTTGTGGATTTACTGCAGGATTGTTTTCTGCAGCAACATGTTCGAGGGACAACCAGAGGGGGTAATACTCTTGATCTGATTATGAGCAGCGATGACTCATGAATTAGGAATTTGCAGATAAAGAAACCACTAGGTGACAGTGATCACAGTATATTGATGTGGGATTTACTTAAAGAACTACCATCAAGGGTAAAGGAACGGTTTTTGTTTTCGTAAAGGTGACTACAGTGGTCTCAGGCAGTTTTTAAATTCTACACAGTGGAATCAACTAATGATGTTAAAAACAGTGAATCCTAAATGGGAAGCCCTCAGGAATTAATCTTGGAAGCTACTACTAGGCTTTTCATACCAACTAAGAAATACTGTTATTTGGTTTTTAGGAGCATTAGCAACTAAGGCCATATTGCTCCGGGATATGCGGTGGTCATTCCCTGACCTTTCCGCATCCTCCATATTTGGTGGTGACGGACTCAAACCCCAGTCTAATCAAGAAGCGTGTGCTACGCACTGCTGCTCTTTCCCACCTGGCTACAGAGGCACCTACTAAGAAATACTGTTCAAGATTTAGGTCTAAATGGATGTCAGATGAACTAATGAGGCTCGTGGCAAAGAAGAAAAATGCGTGCATATAAATTAGCAGGTGACACATAAGGCTATGGCAGATATAAGCTAGTCAGTAATCAAGTCACAAAGGAGATTAGGGAAGCAAAATCCTAGGCAAAGGATGCAAAGAAAAACAACAAAGACTTCTTTACTTATGTAAACTCTAGAAGGAAGGAGATGAATTAGATTGGTCCACCTGATGTTGGGTGGTTTCACTGTTGATGATCCTGCTCAATTAGCTGACAAACAATGAGTGTTTTGCATCTACATTCACACATAAGGAATTCTGTAAGTAAGGGGTGGACAGAAGTTTACTAAACTCTAATAGGGAGCTAAATGATTTTGTAATAAATGGAGAGCAAAGTGGAGGAGAAATTGTTGAAGTTAAACATAAAAAAGGCACCTGGGGCAGATGGAATCTATCCAGTTATATTGAAGGAGGCAGCTAGGAAAGTAAGCAAACCCTTAGCCTCAATTATGAGAACATCCTTAGAGTCAAGGGAGGTCCGTATGAACTGGAGATGTGCAAATGTATCCCCAATTCACAAAGGGGGTTAAAAGGGTGATGCAAATAATTATAGACCTGTTAGTTAACTTCTGTTCCAGAGAAAATAATGGAGTCACTGGTTAAAGAAGTGATGCAGGATCACCTAGACAAGACTGCAGTAATAGTTCAGACACAGTATGAATTTGTTATGGGGAAGTCTTGTCTGATGAAATTTGACGGGATACTACGATGTGGTCACAAAGCAACTGGATGCAAAAAATAATTTTGATATCATATACTTGGATTTCAGGAAAGCTTTTGATACTGTTGCGCATGGAAGACTGCTGTACAAATTGGAGCAGTATGGCATTAAGGGCAAGTTGCTGCAATGGATAAAGAGATGGCTGAGGGGGGGGGGGGGCAGAGTGGTAAAAAATGGACCAGCATCCATTTATTACCACTCTACGTGGACTAATGTTATTAGTGGAGTCCAAGGGTTCATTGCTAGGCCCATTGTTGTTTTGTGTATTTATTAATGATATCAATGAAGGTATATCAGGCTTAATGTACAAGTTTGCAGATGATACAAAGGTTGGCAGGGTTGTTAATGATAGTAAAGACAGTCAGGTAGATGGGCTGAGAATTGGCAGCTGAAGTTTAATATTGACAAATGCAAAGTACTGCATATACTTTTGGGTAGAAATAGCCCAAGAGAAATGTACCTACTGTACGGTACTGCACTCAGGGAGGTAAGAGAATGAAAAAGACCTGGTGGTAATTGTGCAGTTAGATATGAAGTTCTCTGAACAGTGGAGACGGGCTGCCAGAGCAAGTCATGGAATTTTGTCAGCAGAGACAAGGAGGTGATTATACCTTTGTATAAGGCAATGGTCAGGCCACGCCTTGGGTACGGTGTACAGGTCTGGAGGCCTCATTTTAGGAAGCATGTAGAGTTGCTAGAATGAGTGTAGAGAAGGGCAATAAGATTTGGTGAGAGGAACAAAGGGGTTCTCTTACCAGGAGAGGCTTAAATTCTGTAGGTTGCAGCATCTGGAGACTAGGCACCTGCGAGGTGATCTGATTGAGGTGAACAAGGCCTTAAATGCTGATGGGATACTTCCACTTGTCGAGATTAAGAACCTGAGGGGGCAGAGATTCAAATTGAGGAAAGGTAGTTGATTGCTGGAAAAGACTTCCATCTGTTGTTGTGGAAGTTGACAGCTTAAATAAATTTAAGGCTGAACTAGACAAACATTTGGAGTGACTGGATGGGTGAAATGAGAAGGTTTTTTTTGGCTGATGTTCTATAAGCTTGCTTTCTGGCATCATATGCCTTAACTGATGCTAAATGGTGCAAAGCAAACTTTCTCCCCTGATTTTCTCAGGGTTTCTGTACATGGAGTCATGCTTCTTGGTCATTTTGCTTAATTTAAGGAATATTTTATTCTAACAAATTTTTAAAATAAATCAAGGATTTCATGATCATGCACTCTTCTTTAAGTACATTAGTGTTGTTTGACAATACTGTAAAAAGCAATAACATGACTTTCTACTGAGTGAACATAATATCTTGTATGACATCTTGAGTGACCTTAACATCTTGGATGCAAAAGAATGCCAAATTGTTTCCATATTGGCTTAGATTTCTCCAAAGTAATATTTGTCCCTGAAGTCCTTGTGAGTGTGACTCTGAGGTCTGTCCACAATCAATTCTAGTAATCTTCATTGCTTACAATTAGCTGTTCTTGGACATACATCATCTTAAAAGACTTTTTTTTTCTTAACTCTTCCTTTTCTTTGAATATCCTTCTCTTTCTTCCATGCATCATTTCCGCACCTATTGTATTACATTTTGTGGCTGCATATTTCTGAAGCTCTTAACTGCAGGTTAGTTTTTGAAATAACTTTTCCATTCTTTTTTAATTTAATATACAAAACTGTAGTTAATATATAGTTTGAATACTTATAGTCACGTAGGTTAGTTTATTTTTGTATTTAGATAAGTATCTGGAAAGCTACAGCTTAATATTCAGACAGCCTTTGCTATCATTATTTTGGTGGGAACTTCGCAACTTTCATTGGGTAGCTTAAATTTAATTTTATTAGTGGTTAAAAGTATTCTTTTGTATCCGTATTGTAAAGTATTTGGAAAGCTAATATTCAGATAACCTTTATTATCAATATTTTGAAGGAATTTCTTAACTTTTATTTGGTAGCTTAAATTTAGCTTCTTTAGTGATTTAAGTTTTATCAACAGTTTAATTTCTGCGATATTTTGTTAACATAAATTCTGTAATATATTGAAAATTTTAATTTTGTAATCTTTGTAAATTTCAAATTTTACTTAAATTATGGTTGCAACAAGATCCACTTACAATAAAAAGTCCAGGGTCATCGTGACTCAAAACGGAAATGCCTGCAGAAATTTCCGGTGTGAATCATGACTGTCATTTGTATAGCTTGTGGCATGTATTCTAAGACTGGTCTAGCAGACAGACCTAGCTCAGCTGACGATTCTTTTCTTTGCACTAGATGTAAGGAGTGTACCAATCTCAAATTACAACTTGGTGTGTTATGAGAAGAATTTGAGTGAATGAAAAACGAGTGCTTTCCCTCGAAACAAATGTAACTGGGAACACGTCAGGGACTCAAGCATCTCCTGATCTGCCAAGTGATGCACCTCCAATTAGGGTACCAGACAAGAAGAGTCAAGCACAGACTGCTCATGTCAAAAGTGATCAAATGGATGCAGTGAAATTTGAGCTCCAAAGTTTTTTTTCCATTTTATTTACTTGATTCTCATATTACATCATATCATACTTTATAAGTAGCTTTATAGACCTAGTTACACTTGTTATTTTCATTTTTAATTTAGACAGAGATTTTGTAGGTTACTACTTAATGTGTAAAACCGTTGTTTTGTTTGAATCTTGCTGCCATTGTCATAGTATAGAATGAGTGGTAAGGAATTCAAATTTTTAATTGAGGTAAATAGGTAGCTAACGTAAAACTAGATAGCGTGGTACGTATCAATGCATTTATAAATCTATTAGATAGTGTAGTATTGATAATTGGTTAATTAAATTGATTAATCTTATTAATTTTCATTGTATTCAATCAGATATCACGCCCCAGACTAGAGCAGCAAAGCAACGAGCACAAAGTAGCAGGAGTGGTGTGGCTTGGGGGGGGGGGGGAGAACCAAGGGGTGGTTCTGCAATGCATCACTGCCTCAAAAAATGTGCAGCTTGTGAAATGTTTGCAGAACTTTCTGGAACAGGACATGATCTAGCCAAGGAGGATGTCTTTGTGTGTGCTAGGTGCAGAGAGTGTCAAGAAATTAGGTGCCAACTCAGCATTCTGATGGACACCATGAGAGTTTGAAGATTCGGGTAGATGCCCTTGAAGGTATTAAAATGGGGGGCCCATTAAACTCTCATCTGCCCAACTCAATGCCAAAGCTCCCTCTTGTGCATCCAGCTACACAGCAGCAATCTCCCAGACAGAATGCTTTGGTACCTCAGGAGATAGTTATTGTCGGTGACTCCATTGTTAGGGAGCTGGGTAACATACTGTGAAAAAAGGATAGGTGGAACAGGACCAGAGTATGTCTGCCAGGGGCAAAAAAGTTGATGACTTGTAGAGCAGATATCTTTTAAGGGCACAAAAGGTGATACTGTTGTACATGTTGGCATTCATGACATTAAGAGTACAAGATCAGTAGACTTATTTAACAAGTACAGGTCAATGTTGAAAAAAAAGTCATAAGTTAGGGTTAAATTTGAAAGTGTCTGCAATTCTGTTCAGACACGATAGGAGGGAGAGTGCATGAGAGCCTTGTCAATCAATTCAGCCCTGGAGAGATTGTGCAAGGCTCATAAAGTAGACTTTTTCTCAACATTCTCTGTCCTTGTTAACAGAAGAAACTGCTTCTACAGGGATGGGATACACAAATAGAAGGGGTGCAAGAATATTTATTGATGCTATCAAGGCAGGGTTAGGTGGGCTGGAAAACTGCTAGCTTAGGGAGATTCACAGACTAATAGGTTAACTAATAGAGTAGCCTCAGGCAGAGGCGAAAGTGATTCTTGCACTGCTTCTATTAGAATGGAGGGAGGGGTGCTGGGGTTTTCAGGGACTGGTAGGAACAAATAAAGGAAGTCCTGCTTAGTGCTCTTTAAGGCTAATCTCTTTGAAAGTGTTATAATGGGAGTTTAATATATTAACTTTTGTATTTTGCAATTGAAAAGTAAATAAGCAATCATTATTACTTAATGTACAGGGAAAATGAACTCCAGTTTGGATGCATTAAGAGATTAAGATATGGCTGACAGTAATATATATTCTTAGTTCTATACTTGTTGCTACTACAAATCACATTAGATTGTCATGTGTCATGACTACTTCAAAGGTTTGATTATGTTATATTTACTTACACGACTTTCTGGTTTCTCACAATCACACTCGCAAATAAGATTAATTTTAAGCTCTACATATTCTCCTATTCCTACTGGAGATATAAGAACAGTCTGTTCCCACTGACTGTGATCTTTTGGACAAGCCAGTGCTTCAATCTCTACATCAAATTCTACCTGAAAAATAAAGTGTCAGTTACAGATATTACTTAAAGTACTGCTGCAGAATTAACTACATAAGTATTTAGAACAATTCTGTGAATTATTTCTTGATTGCAATTTTCCAAATTTTAAGAGCCTATTTAGTTTCATATTGAAAAAAAAAAAAAAAAAAAAAAAAACTTCAAGTGACCGTTATGTTTTAATTTATTACTAGGGGGCTTTGCCCCCTACTCTCTGCACTCGCTTCTTTCGATAATGATAAAATAACCTAAAATACTTACAGAAGCTTTTGACACTGGGTGTTCCTCAGCTATGAATACATAAATACATTACATATGGAAATTAAGAATGGTACGATTCTTAATTTTGATAAACAAAGTGTGTGCACGAGGTTTATCTAGTATGATCACGCTAAAACAAAAGCTTGTTTTACAAAAGTAAAACAAGCTTATGTTACGTATTTTAGTATTTGTTATGTATACCACGTACCCTAGTGGAGACCGAACACCGAACCCTAGTGGAGTCCCACAAGGTTCGGTGTTGGGTCCTCTGTTGTTTTGTATATTTATAAATGATATTGATGAAGGTATATCAGGCTTAGTGTCGAAGTCTGCAGATGATACAAAGGTTGGCAGGGTTGTTAATGACAGTAATGGCAGTGTGCTACTGCAACAGGATCTAGATAATTTGGGCAGATGGGCTAAGAAGTGGCAACTGAAGTTTAACCTTGACAAATGCAAAGTACTACATATGGGTAGAAGTAACCCCACAGAAACGTACCAACTGTGTGGTACTACACTTAAGGTGGTAGAAAATGAAAAAGACCTGGGAGTAATTGTGCAGTCAGATATGAAGTTTTCTGAGCAATGCAGACAGGCTGCCAGGGCAGGTCATGGGGTTTTGTCAATGATAGATAGGAATTTTGCTAGCAGGGAAAAGGAGGTGATTGTCCCTCTGTATAAGGAAATGGTCAGGCCACGCCTTGAGTACTGCGTATAGGTCTGGAGGCCTCATTTTAGGAAGGATGTATAGATTTGCTTGAGTGTGTACAGAGAAGGGCAACAAGATTGGTGAGTGGAATGAAGGGATCCTCTTACCAAGAGAGGCTTAAGTTCTGCAAATTGCAGTGGCTGGAGACTAGGCACCTGCGCGGTTATCTGATTGAGGTGTATAAGGCCTTGAATGGGTTGAGCACGCTGAATTCTGATGGGATCCTTCCACTTGTTCAGATTACGAATCTAAGGGGGCATAAATTCAAATTAAAAAAAGACAGATGTGCAGAAATTTGTCTTTAGCCAGCAGGTGGTTAATTGCTGGAACAAACTTCCATCTGTCGTTGTGGAAGTTGATAGGTTAAATAAA